>NW_006295269.1:2812574-2847174 GCF_000327345.1 Myotis davidii | reverse complement strand
CGACATAGTCCTTCCTGCCCACACCTCCACGCCCACCTGTGTCACTGTGTGCAGGTTATGCACCTTCACATAACCAACCTCCCCAAATCAGCTCTTCAGATTCTTCTTTGCACTTCCTGTGTGTAGGTTGCAAAGACAACATGCACAAAGGTTCCCACACGTGCTATTATGTGTCCTCGCTTTGTATTTGTGGAGACACAAAAATCCTATTCAAGGCCCATGGGGCTAACTCGCACGTGCTGAGCGTGCTCCGTTAACGGTGCTGGAATTCTGTGTAATGAATGCCGATGAAAATCAGCAGATGTCAGGACCGAAATGTTGCCTTTGTTATTTTTTAATGTAGTTAACTTGCATTTTTAAAGAAGAAGTTATTTTATGAAACTGCTGTAATTACTGGAAAGATACACCTATTCAAAAGGTGGTTGTTTTTTTCATTTGAAACACCTCAGGCTCATTACTTGAAATCTAAAAACATAGACCAGCAGTTTCTATAGTTTGATAAGAAATTTTACAGGTTGATCAATACACCAGCTAGAATGAAAAAGCAAAAACCTTAGGACTTTAATAGGTCTCCACCAGAAATATTTTCAAAGTAAATTATGTTATTTGATAGCACAGTCACCAAGGCTGGTCTTTAGACCCAATCAGGTTTTAGTCAAACCCCAGGTTCCCGACTAACGGGCGGAGAGGCCTTTATTTATGCATCTGCAGTAGAAGGGCTCTCATGTTTGCGCTGGAACACTGCAGCTAACGGGGCCAACACCGGCCATCCTCACGGGGCCGCCCTGGGGCAGGGCTGGCACACTTTTCCACTGGGCCTGCGGGTGAGCATGCTTCCTGTGCAGGCTTCGCAGTCACTGTCACACATTCTCAACGCCACCTTCACACACAAAAGCAGCATAGACAATGCGATATTGACTAAGGGCCATGGCTTCGTTCTAATAAAATGTTATTATGGACCTGGAAATTTGGATTTCATAGAATTTTCATGTGTTGTGAAATATTATTTTCCTTCTTTCCTACTTTTTCAACAAATAAAAAATGTGCAACCCATTTTTAGCTCAGAGGCCATACAAGAAGAGGCCAGGGCGGTTTGGGCGGGCAAGCCATAGCTTGCTGACCTCTTTTCTGGAGGAAAGTACTGCACAAACAGGCAAATAGATGGTCCATCAGAAGGTGACGTGCTATGGCGGACAGTCATCGGTATGAGGAGACATTGGGCAGGCGGTGGGAGGCTCCTGTGTGCAGAGCAGTGTGAGGGAAGGAGATGTCAGGAGACACTTGCAGGAGGGGCGGGAGCGCCGACTCTGCAGGAAGAGCCTTCCAAGGGGAGAGGGGGGTGACTGCAAGGAGCCCCGGCCATGCACGGGGTGTGGCCTCTCCCTGACTGTGGTTCAAAGATGGCACAGGAGCGCACGGCCTGATGCAATGTAAAGGAGTCGCTGTGACTGAGATGAGGAAAGGCAACGCCAGCAGGACTTCTGACAAATAGGACGAAGGATGTGACAGAAAGAGGAATCAGTCCTTGGCTCGAAAATCCTGACTGAGTCAGTCATTTCCCGAGATGGGGAGGACTGTCTTTCTTCGCTTCTTCGTCTGCTAAGTGTGAAACAGCACCTGCTCCCTCCGCTGCAGGGAAGAGTGAATGAGACAGTGGCCTGAGGAGCGCGGCCCAGTGCCGGGCATGCGGCTGACACTCAGGAAACAGCTCTTTCCGGACCCCATCATCTGTACATCCCTAACAGTGTTTACAGCCAAGTGCTGGCCTACATCTAGGATCACTCTCAAAAGCATCCTCCCTCGGGAAGCTCATTCGCCAGGCCCCGCTCATTTTGGAGCCCATCTACACTGAAGGGTGGATTTATTTTCCTGTAAATCTGTGGCTTTGCTGATTGTATAAGGAAGGTCCATGTTACTTTGGAATGTGGGTGGATATTGCTGGCAGGCCAATATCAGCTCCACTGTCCTGTGACAGGGGACCGCGTGTTTTACACTCTGGCCGTAGGGATGAGGGAAGACCAACCCCAGGGGAAAGGAGCCACCTCAGCTGGACCTGGAAAGACAAAAGGAATTTTGGAAGAAGGGGTGGGGGTGTGAAGAAAAAAGCAACGGGCATGGGAACACGGCCTCTTGGGTGGGTGGCAATGAAGGCTCCTCCCAAAATGCTTATACTTTGTATTTTCCACCTGTTACCTGGGGGCCCATTAATGGTCTCTCATCAAGGAAGAATCTGGGCAGGGAGGTAACTCGGGTGGCAACAGAAAGCAGAGGAGAAGCCAAATAAAGGGGAGAACAGGGGCAGGTGGGGAGCTCGGAGAAACAGCGCGTTCTCATCCAGCTTGCTCATCAGAATCACCCCAACGCTGCTAGTGTGGTTTCCTAAGCCCGACCCAGACTGACTGTCCCAGAATATCCTCGGGGTGGGGCTCAAAGCAGGGCACTTCTAACAAGTTCCCATGATACGTTTTCTATAGCAATTGATACCAAAACTCTTACAGCATGGTAGCAGAAGAGGATGAAGATGGCCCATGGTGACAGCCCAGGAGACAAAGAGAAAGGGATCCACCCCTTAAAGGGCCACTGAGGACAATACCAGAAGGACCCGGTCATCTTAGATGGTGAGGTTGACAGATGCTGAAGAATGCCCCTGTTGTTTAAATTCCTAACGCCTACTCTGGGTGTCCAATGTAAAATACTGGAAACATTTAGACACTTAGCAGAAACCTTGAAGATCAAAATGAAGTAGGAAAATCAGGTGGGACGCTTGCAAAGAGCTACTGGAAATACAGACGGCTCTCTAATGCAGACGTCGTCACTCTCAGCACTAATGACTCCGGGACCAACGACTCTTGGTCAGATCGCCCCTTGAAGGCAAAAATGCCCCTAGTTGAGAACTACTGCTCTAAAGATACTGTTCTTCACCCTTAGGAGATGTTGTAAAAATCTGAAAATTCTTCAAATTCAATATGATTTACTTCTATTTTCAAATAACAGAAAGTCCTGGCAAATGGCTGGCTTTGGTGCTAAGCGGACATCAGGCACTTAATACGGCACCGAGAAGACAGTGCAACTCAGAATTGAGAAAAGGACAGTGGAGGTGGGATTGCAGAGACAGTTACATTTTCCCACAAGAAGAAATCACCGCACCGTCTCTCGGGACCCTGAAAACCGCACGGGTAGAATAAACTGAATGCTAACCTTTTATGCTCAGGAAAGACCAGGGACTGCTTCCGGAACCATCCCTTCTCATTTCATACCATCACCTAAGGCTGTTAATGTCTCAAGTTAACTGCTTACTCTTTTCTTATTTACATTTAAAGGAAAATAAAACTCTGACATAGGCGGCTTACTGTCGACAAGCCTACTTTTTAGCCTTTCCTTGTTTTGACGCTGTAGTGGATGAACCGCCTAAGGAAAGTGGGAACTATTTTGTTCGGTAGCTGATAGCCCTCCCCCAGGGAGGCCGCAGCTCTGCCTTCACGGGAGCCCTGTCTCACTGCGGTGTGAGGTCAGCATTGATTTTAAGACACAGAAATCGTTTCTGTGGGTGCCGCGCTCGCACAGAAGCTGGTCACAGCTCCACAGATGAATTACTGCACCTGCATCAGATCCATAAAAGACATAAAATGTCTTATGCAGCCCAAGGCACACCGACTTGGATTAATAAAGGAAACAAAGTTTTACAACTTTGAGATTATTCTCAGGTGGCATATCACTAAAGTAAAAAAAAAGCTAAGTATCACGATAGCTTAGGGAACTGTATTATGTTTCTGCCACTTTTCGAAGTGCCAAATGAAATGTCACTTCCGTTGAGGATTTCGCGACAACAAACTCATCTCCCCCACACACAGCCAAAATGCCCTGAAGGTTGGCTTCCTGCAAATGCCCTCCCTGACTGCACATAAACAGAGAGGGAGTGCTGTGGCAAGAGGCTACTTAGAAACCTTTTTTGGAACATGGCTTGTGCTCATGGGCTTGTTTCATATTTATATGTAAAAATCAATACAAGTATAATCTTCTGAAATGTCATTTCTTAGTCTACAAGAAATACAGTGAAGGAAAAACATTATCATTGATGGATGTAGGACCCTAGGTCATCAGTAACTCCAAAATTTTTATTTAGGAAGGGGTTAGGGAAATGGCTGGAAGGGGCCACTGGGAAAAGGACAACGGAATGCTTTGAAGGTGAGGTTTGCTTAGCAAGCACGCTGAGTTTACATAGGTTGGAAGTGGATTGGGATTGACTTAGAGGTGGAGCCCATAGAAATGATGGGAGTGTCAACCTCCTTCCTCCACCAACAATGACTCCATGACCTCCCACTGCCCTGGATATAAAATATTACATCAGCTTATTTGTCGTAGTCACTGTTCAATATAATCTATATATATATATACACACACACAAAACTAAAAGTGTCCCCCCAGGAGTTCGACCGGAGACTGGGAGTGGATCACTCGCTATGTGTGCTACCAGGGGGGCACAACGAAGGAAGGCCCTGGCTGGCAGCCAGCAGCCGGGGAAGGGAAGGCCCAGCCAGCAGCCGGAAGGCCCTGATCAGCCCTGATCTCCAGCCAGACCTAGAGACCCTACCCATACAGGAATTTCATGTACTGGGTCTCTAGTCTGACATAAAGAGTTATGCTGGGGAAAGGACATTCCAGAAAGGCCAAAGTCACAGATGGGTGGCCTTGCCCATGCAAGATTGCCAATATAACTGATGGCCAGATAACACCAAAGGGGACCATGGCTACTAGTGCTGAGGTTGCACCATGCGGCTGCTTTGTCTGTACTTGCCTTTGTAGTTTTGACTTTATTGCCACTGCTACAGGCCCAACCTGAGTCATCTGGCAGCACTTTGCAATCCTCTCCTTCCAAACAGGGATCCATGTGACACCACCACTTCTGAACCACGATGGAAGCTGGAAAACAAAGGCCAAATGCTGCGGGTGACACTGCTTCTTCCTGCCAGTGTGGACAACATGAAGCTCAGCACAGAGGAGCACGCTGACCTCACTGACACAGCGGAGTTAGTGAGATCTCACGCTTCAGGGCAGGCCTGCCTCGGTCTGAATCTGGCTGTGACACTTTTTACAAGTGACATTGAACTCATTATTTTACTGCTCTCCACCTCATTTTGTTCATCTGTAAAATGGGGATAAAAATAGAACCTCGCCACAAGATATGAAGGATAAAGCAAATTCATGTGAAAGTCTTGGCTTTGGGGGAAGTGACTTTGGGGCAGTCACTTCCATTCTCGGAAAGCGTTAGCTATTACTGTGGTCCTCATCTTTGGTGGTAGGCTGTATGTGGATGGTGCAAAGTTATGTTTAATGGTTTTTGTTGTCAATAGCAAAGACTAACAACAGTCAACATTTCCAACCCACACGGTGCTCATCTCCTCATCCTTTCCAGCAGGTGCTGAGCACTGCAACACGGGGGTCCCAATGGCCCCTCAATGCCACATTCTAGACTATCCAGCTCACCTGTGAATTCACTTCCCTTTACCTCAGCATGCCTGCAGGGGGCGACCAGTAAAAGTATTTGTGTTTTAAGCCCATGGAGCAGGAAGTAGCAACCCTCTGAGTCCTCTGGGTTTAGAAGCACAAGAAGACAAGTCAAGAAAGCACCAGCAACTTGGCTGGTTATTCCCACAGAATCAAAGGACAAAAGGATCGTGACTGATTTTTAAGGGTGAGCCCAGCCAATAGGCTGGTAAGGACAGGGTGCTGGGGCCGGGGTGCTGGGAGGGTGGGGGGAGAAATAGAGAGGATCTTAGCCCTGTTTTTCTTGTTGAAACAGCAACGCTAATAGAAAACATCCCCCATTGGATTTCCCTTAAACTACTACCGCCTGAGAAGTTTGAAATTCAAGTTCAAGGAAATCTTTATAAATCCTTTCCTTGAGGGCCTGGCATGCTAATTGGCTTCCCTGCATTTTCTAATTTCAATACAGCTGTACCTCTGAGGTTAAAAATTATCTTCTTGCATTCTACAGAGAAGAGAAAACTGAGGCCCTGAGGTATTGACTTGTCCAAAGTCACAGAGTTTGAAGAGAGTCAAGCAACATTGAATGGAGGCAGTCTGACCCTGCACCCATGCTCCAACCTGGAAATACAGTGGGGGAAAGCAGGTCTACAGTTGTGAGTACACAAAACAGAGCTTATTCTGTATTATTATTTATTAATTACTGTATTATTTTCCATATGAACTGTATGCTTCCCTTTGCCCACCGCTGTATACAGCTGCTCCCTCACACCGGGGATCTCTAGTGAAACAAGCCCTTGCATAGAACCAGGGATGAAAGTAGGTGACACAGCGAGCCAGTGCATGAGACTCCTCTGTCAGGCAACTGTGGTGCAGCATGATGAGGGCACAGCATGATTTCATTATCAGCTGTGGTGGCCGGACACTGCGTCTACCCTGATGCAGAAAAGTGGAAGTGCAGAAAATTCTCGATTCTGGCCAAATCCTGAGCTCCTTATGTCATCAGTCCCATCAAAACCAATAACCTGAGTAGGGCATTTTGCGATTTGGGATAACCACTTGCTAGTTAAATCAGATGGCGCCAACACTGAGAGGGAAAGTAACTGAATGGGTTATTTTTTCTGAGAGACTGCCACTGGACACATTGCGGGAAACTGAGAACGTGTATTCCTTTCAGCCCCAGATATCACAATACTTTCATCTTCAAACTAGATGGAGTTTTGCCATTTTTCAAAGCGCTTTTACCTACTGTCCCTCTTTTGATTGTCCCAACAACACTCAGAAGCAGGAAATGGAAGCAGAAGATTCCAGGAATAAACACCAGAGCCTTCGGTAACGTGAGTTAAATAAGAGAGGAGGATTAGATTCTAGTGCTCTCTCTCCTCCCATCTGTCTCCTATGCCACATGTACAACAGCTAGATTAACAAGTGCTCCCCAGCGTCTGGCCATGTTTATAGAGCTGCCACTGAGTCATTATTCCTGAACACCGTGGTTGGTCCCAAGTGGATATAAAGACAAGAGATGGTTCTCAACCCCCAACTTAAAATACCATCCACAGGACTGGAGAAGTTTCATAAATGTTGACAGAGCTTGGTTATATTTATACAGCATTAAAGCTGAATCTAAAATACTTTATCTTATCTTTAAAGCTGTTCCCTAGACCCTGGCTTTCACTCAGCAGGGGACTCTATACTCTTCAGAGGAATCAGAGCCACGTGGGTGAGTCAGAAGAAGCCTTGATGGGCACACGGTCAGTGACCTGTCCTCGTGGGGGCAGGAGGAGCGGTGGGACAGTGAGTGGCCACCCTGGAAGCCAGCAGACCATGCGGCCGAAGGGGGGTCAGCAAGGCCGCCCGGGCACTCAGCTGAGGAGGGTGGTGTAGAAAGCAATCTCCAGGGGCTCCAAGGCCGGGTTTAGACTCAACCGGGCTCTCTAAGCAGGAGGGAGCCATGGATAGTGCGTGAGGAAGGCAGGGCAGGGAGCCAGGGACACCTGCACCAGGCAGAGTCCGCCTGGCAGGGCAGTAGGAGAGGCTGTGGGCAGAAAGGAGTATGAGAGAGAAGAACAGGTGAGGCGTGAGTCTTAGAAGGGGCAGCAGGCAGAGGACTGTAGAGCACTATAAAGGGGTCCAAAAGGTATGAGTGCAGGGAGAGATCTGGGAACAATTCTCTGCAGAGAAAACAGAGTGCATCACATTTTCTCCGCTTCACAGCAGGGAAATGTCAGTGCTTCCCTACTGACTCAGGGGGACCAAGAACACTCCCGTGCACCCCTAGGAAAGGTGCTGGAGGAGAAGAAACGATGGGATGATTCAGGCGTTCACCACAGAAAAAAAAAAAATGCCAGTTCTTAACTACAGAGAAGAATATTGTTTTTCTAGTATTTTCTTTAAAGATTTACATTGAATTTATCTAAATAAGTAAAAGAAGGAAGTATATACGGTCAAGCTCTTGTGAAATTACTCACCCGTTTTATTTACTTGGAAAACATGAAGTGCCTGTTTGGAGACAGACTCGCAGAGCCTCCGTAAAGAGCAAGCTGCCCTGGGCGGGAAGTGCTTCCACTGTGAAGCCCGGCCTGCGGCTAGCAGGGCGCACAGGGCGGTGCCCCGAGCAGGCGCCTGCTCCCCGAGCTTCACTGTGCAAATGTTCTCTCAGAAGAGACAGACATCAGAGCCACCACAGGAGCCAAAATGAAAGCTGCACATTCCTTTATGAATTAAAGATGGACTAACAAGCTCACAACGAGGTGCGAACCAACCAAGAGTGTGCCCTGCGGGTGAGCAGGTGATTGAACGGCCTGGGCACTGAAGCTCCGCGTGCACACTGCACAGGGCCAGGCTGAGGCAGGGACAT
Source organism: Myotis davidii (assembly GCF_000327345.1). Taxonomy (NCBI): domain Eukaryota; kingdom Metazoa; phylum Chordata; class Mammalia; order Chiroptera; family Vespertilionidae; genus Myotis; species Myotis davidii. Next base: position 2,838,833 of record NW_006295269.1, on the reverse strand, counting down.
GAGTGGGGTTCTCCTAAAACAACCGCAGAGCGCCGCCCCCTGACCTGAACCTGTCCCCACAGGAAATAAACCTGTAGGAGGCATACTTTTATTTTCCTGTTGATACCATAACATACTTTCAATGAGAATGTCTTGTCGCTTCTATTTTTTTAATTATTTTAAAAGCCTCATGCCTTCCTTACTTATGAAAACATAAAGATGCCAATCTAATAAATTTCACATTTTATGCAGAAAGGAAGAAAAAGACAGTGAAACCCTGGTTGTGCGGAAGTGAGTAGTACTTTCTGTAAATGTTCCAGGGGGAAAAGGAATGTGTCCAATCAGCTAACCTGCTTCTGGTGCATTTTCTTTACTCTGATGTATAAAATACATGGAGGGTTTGGGTTGTTTTCTATCCCTTATCTTAAATAAATATCATCCCACTAAACACAACTTACAATATGCGTTTATGTAGCTACTTAGATAAGTCCACCTTTGAGTAAGACTAACAGTGAACAGGCTCACTTCTCAAGGTCTGGCCTCCCATTTGTTGACTTAGCTCAGTTGTACTTACACGCAGTTAAGGCTTTTCTAAAGGAAGATGTGTTTTCACACTGACACATGGACAGGAAGGTGGAGAAAACATCTTCCCAGAATATATATCATCTGGAAAATGGAAGTAGCTACCAGAATACTCTCTGAGATTCTGTGTTTTAGCTTCAGCTATTTTGCTGTCACCATTGTTATTTCAAGACACTCACAATCTTCTTCAAAATAACTAAGCCATTTATTAATTTTTAAGATTGCTAGGTGGCAAGCCCTGCCAATGTGTATTTCTCTCTTTTTTTAAGACAGAAAGCCATTCCAACCTGACAGGTAACAAACATAAAAGCAGTCATGAAAGCACTACGATATTGCTTCAGGAATCCCACTTCCTCCCACTCCACACTCGCAGTGTTGTCATCCCACACTGTGCACGGAGCGCTGGGTGGGGGGCACGGAGCGCTGGGTGGGGGGCATGGAGCGCTGGGTGGGCTGCACGGAGCGCTGGGTGGGCGTGGTGGGATGCAGAGCCGGACCCTTTGTGACCAGGTCTGTCCTCGGCCAAGTGCCCCCTCACACAAGTACATACCCCTGGAGTGAGGACCTCTACAGCAGGGTTTCTTGACCTTGGCACTAGTGACATTTGGGGCCAATAATCCCTTATTGCGAGAGTCCATCCTGTGCCTTGTTAGATGTTGAGCAGCCTGCCTGGGCCTCACCTCCCCAACGACAGTAGCACCCTCTACCCCAGGGTAACAACCCAAAGTGTCTGGAGACATTGTCAGATGTCTACCCTGGTTGAGAAACATTATTTGTGGTTATTAGATACTAGAGGTCCAGTGCACGACATCCGTGCACTTGGGGTGGGGGGGGCGGGGAGGGCGTGGGTGCAGGATGTACAGGGGTCCCTCAGCCCGGCCTGCACCCTTTTGCAGTCCAGGAGCCCTCAAGGGATGTCTGACTGAGGGCTTAGGCCCGCTCTCCACAGGGAGCGGGCCTAAGCTGGCAGTTGGACATCCTTAGTGCTGCCACAGAGGCCGTAGAGCCTCCTGCTACTGCTGCGCATACCAGTCATGAGCCCAGCTTCTGGCTGAGCGGCACTCCCCCTGTGGGAGCACACTGACCACCAGGGGCAGCTCTTGTGTTGAGCATCTACCCCCTGGTGGTCAGTGCACGTCATAGTGACCAGTCATTCCACCGTTTGCTCAATTTGCGTATTAGCCTTTTATTATATAGGCTACTCAGACCAAATGAGAGGCTTAGCTATTCATCAGACCTCATTAAACTAGGGCTCATTAAAAGACTCCTCCTCCACAGTAGACACCAAGCCCCACAGCCCCTGGTCTTCCTCCATGCCCCCACCGTGGGCAATGCCACAAGCTTAACGCTTAGAAACCTACGCTCTCAGAAATCTTGGGCTGTTTTAATGAACTTTGTTCACAGCACTTCATGCCCTTTCTTATTGGCACCCCCTGCTTCATCCAATCCAGAATACAAATTCCCAGCAGGTGGCAATTAAATTCTAAAATGTGATTGCATCTAAGGCCTCTAACACCCACGGCTCTGTTTACACCTCCAGGCTGGTCCCCTGCCATGTCCAAGCCAGACTGCGCTTCTCCCACCTCCCAAGGTGGCCCACTCATTCGCATGTGCTTCACGTGGTTGCGCTGCCCAGTTCCCTCCGGCCTGGTGAAGTCTCACCACTGCTCCCCTTCTCTGCTCTGCCCGAGCCCTTCACTGACTAGAATTTAATTGTCCATCTTCTAAGTAAGGTGTGGGCTCCTTGAAAGCAGGAACTATGTCTAATTACCTTCCTTCCCTGGCATCTAGGATACGCCAGGCACCAAGTTGCTAAATTAAAAGTTGATGAATGAACTCACACATGCAAGACACATTCATCCAGCGCACCAAGTGCTTTGGCAAAGTACACCTTGCTGGCATTCACCTGATGACCGGAGAAGCCCAGAGCCCGCTTCATCGTAAGTGGCAGGAAACCACACGCAATGAGAAACCCCTGGGAAATCACAGCTGTAAGACAGACCTGGATCTCACACAGTTGGAGCTACAGACATCGCCTTCAGTGTGAACAGTAACCCTCATCCCAAAGCCAGCGAGTTCTGACATCTGAGGAAAAAAATTCAGGTATCATCAAAAGAAAGAAAAAAGTTGCCCTAGCTGGTTTGGCTCAGCGGATAGAGCATCGGCCTGCGGATTGAAGGGTACCAGGTTCGATTACAGTCAAGGACACATACCCGGATTATGGGCTCGATCCCCAGTAGGGAGCATGCAAGAGGCAGCCAATCAATGATTCTCTCTCATCATTGATATTTCTATCTCTCCCTCTTCCTTCCTCTCAGAAATCAATAAAAATATTTTTTGAGAAGAAAAAAGTTTATAAAGTAACTGCCTCCCATTCTTAAGCCTGTCTTATTCATCTTTTTAAACACAGTTTAGAAAGCATTCCCTTTGACAAAATAAATTAAGTTTCATTATAGTACTCATTTATCTCATTTTATCATAAAACCACTCAGTATGATCTCTATAGAGCTATATTTTGATAAATGTGTAGAATGCAGTTCCCGCCACTAAACAGCCAGGAGAAGATTCAAAGGGGAAAATGCTGGCCCGCTAAACAGTTGTCTTTCAGGACCCACGTAAGCATAACCTCAATCAAGTAATTCCCAGACCTTCTCCCAAATCCCAAATGTGTATTAAAGACACATTTCAATAATTCAGGGAGACTCATAAATTCATTATAACAAAGAAGCTCGATGAGGGAAATGGAGGGGGCATAGCTAATTGTTCTCCCTGTTTAACTTGTAAAAGCTATAATTTTATGTAAAAGCGATGAAAAAAATGATGTGTGGATTAATAAAAATGCATGAGGCTGTTCCACTTTCTATGCCAACATTAATTAGTGCCTGCTCCAACATTTTCTCACCTTTGTTTTAATTTAAATGTAAATTGAAATGAATTTTATATTTCTGATCCTCTCTGTTCTTATTGACAAATAAGGGAAGAGGAATGTATCAGCAGAGACCAGGTCTTCCCACAAACCAATTAGCAGTATGATACTGCATAATTATTATGGGATAAAGATTAAGCAGGTAAAACTAAAAAGCCCTAATGGATCAATTTAAATTGGTACTAGTCATATTTCAAATGCTCAGTTTGAATTAGTCACACACTTCAAATAATCGGTAGCCACAGTGGTTAGTCACTACCAATTGTCCTGGACCCACCGCATCATGACACGTGGGTGCAGAGTTGCAAGGAGAACGTGTGCATCATCACAGAAGGTCCTGCTGCACACACTCTACTCAGACCACAAGTAATCGGTTCCCATCACCTCCTGACCTGTGACATTAGGGAAATCAGCCAGTTAGCCGGTGAGCCTGCTGATTTGCCATAGACACAACCAAAACGTCCCTTCAGTAGAAGAACGGCTGTATACATTAGGGCCTATCCGTTGACTAAAGCAGGTTAGATTAAGAAGTATCCAATGTGATACCATTTGTGCACAACACACATTCATATCAAAATTTACTGCATTTTCCACAAATCTATCTTAAACACACAAATATACAGAAAAATATATTGTCCAAACAGATAAATATAGCCCTAGGGTAGTAGCCAAAGGGCATTTTGCCCAAATATAAAACAAGCTAATTTAGGGTAAGGTATTAATGTTCCCTTTACTAAGAGAAAGATGCTAATAGTAATTGCTACCCCATTCCTATTTTCCAGGTACCAATACTTTGAGTATTGCCCTGGACAGGTGGCTCTGTTAATTGGAGCATTGCCCATACACCAACAGGAGGTGGGTTCGATTCCTGGTTAGGGCACAGACCTAGATTGTAGGTTCAATACCCTGCTGGAGTGCATATGGGAGGCAACAGATCCACGTTGCTCTCTCACATCGATGTTTCTCTCTCACTCTCTCTCTCCCCTCTTCCTCTCTCTCTGAAATCAATAAACATATCCTTAAGTGAGGATTGAAGTAAAAACACTTTGATAATTGTAAAACATGATTTAGATATATAAGACTTAATAGCCAAACATAGATTTATTCTTCAAACAGCTGGAAACCACCAAAATGTGGTTTCAAGAATAACAGTGACATGATCAGTTCTGTTTTTTAGAAGCATCTTTCTTGCTACAGGGCGGGGAATGGAACCGGGAGGTAGGAAGCTCAGCAGGATGTGGTGCTGGCCCCTAGACTCGGGGGGTGACAGTGGGGCGGAGAAAGGTGGACTGACCTGAGAGAGAAGGAGACAGAATGGCTATGACTTGGCTTCAGTTGATGGAGAAAATACATAATACACTGTCCCAGTTGGGGATGCAGGAATTTAGAAAATTTCTTTTAAATGCATTTTTATTGTTAAAGATCTTTACCTTTTTTTACAGGTACACAATCCTTTACCTATAATCCCCAAATCCAAAAAGCTCTGAAAATGAAAAGGATTTCTGTAAGATGGCGGCAAAACCTGACTTGAATTAGCATGAGGCTCTTCATCCTACCTGTCCCTTCTGCATAACTATCCATATACCTCACTGTAGAAATATTAACAGCTGTGATTATGGGGTGCAACTGGAGAAAACAGAGGGTTTGTTATGTGGTAGATGGTATATGCACTATGTTACCTTCATAAATATCTGACGACACCTGAATTTGGCAACACATTTGGCCCTGAGGGTTTCTGACAAGGAAACGTAGAAGGGAAATTTTCCATGTTCCCGCTCCAGCTTTAGAGTAACTGAGATTACGCTGATACAACACCACTGGTGAGCAAACAGCCCGTAAAGAGGTGCCTGGAGGAGAGACGGGAGGGAGTCAGCTATTATTTTTGATTGTGCAATAGATCTGCAGTTAAGAATATGTTTGTGTGCATGTGTCTGTGTGTGTGGGCATGTGTCTGTGTGTGTGCGTGTGTCTGTGTGGGGGGGTGCATGTGTGCTTTAACTGCCGACCTTTACATGTGCATCAGATAAGACTGGAAGAGTTCATTTTCTGGGAGGTGTCATGCCACTGTAGAGAAACTCTACAAGACTTAACCTCATAGCTGATCTCCTGGGAACTAATGTTTCTAACAAGGTGTCTCCTGGGAAAAGACAGGACATCAAAAGGAATCAATCCCAGGCCTCCACCTACAAACATCAACATTCACTCTGCTGGGCAGAGTACTCTGCTTGGATTTGGAGACGACAAGTGAATAATACTACACAATCCCAAACAGTTCTCTGAGAAGTCGCACCAAAGATGCTTTGTAATGTTTGTTAAAATAATAATAAACTAGAAATTAAGAAAATATTTGTCTATAACATTAACATAAGGTAAGAAAACCAGGCTGAGTCCAGAGTTTGAGAGCAGGAAGAAGAGTGTCTACGGAAGCAGATGGGATAGTGGGTCAGAAGAAATCAAAGCACGTCTTCCTGACTGTCCAATAATGGAACTCCCCACTGGTACCTCTTAAGGGACATCATTATTAACCTACCTTACTAATTATGAAATTTGTGGAGTTACATTTATGTTCACTTTTGGGGTAACACTGACCTAGAATAAACCTAGTTTTCTTTGCATTGCAAAGACATAAAGTTGGGAGATTCTTGGTAGTTGTAGGCCCTTCCTGCAATATTAGAGAAACAGACCAGAACGGTCTTACCTTCAACACAGGAAGGCTGAGCCCGAGTGGTGCCGGCAACCTGTCCTGGGAAGCAGGAACACTTGACTGTTTGTGATCGCTCTTCTATGTGGTTTTTGTTACAGCACCTGTGCACAGCAACCACCTCACAGGTCCCCTGCTTGACATGATGCTGACCTGGTAGGTAACGGGGGAGAAAACAGACCCAGGGCTGTTATGAGGAAAGGACACCAACCAAGAACAAGAATGATGCCATGGCTACATTTTCCAACTTCCTATGGTACCTAAGAATTTTTGCAATTTTTATTTTGATGCAATTTCACATGCAAACTAGAGGCCCAGTGCACGAAATTCTTGCATGGGTGGGGTCCCTAGGCCTGGCGTGCAATCAGGGCTGATCAGGGCCAGGCCAATTGGGGCCCGAAGGCCCTGGCAGAGTCGGGAGAGGAGGTTGTGGTTGCTGGGCCAGGTGCGGAAGGAACAGAAGACGCCAACGCTGCCCTCGGCGCCCCGCCACCCCACAGTTCCCCAACTTACCCCTCCCCTCCTTTCCTCAGTCCCTCACCACCACACCCCCGGGGGCCTGCTGGCCAGGGGAAGGAATGGGGGAAGGGGCCAGGGGAGGTTTCAATCCCCAGTTTGGAACTTGCAGGAGGCAGCCAATCAATGATTCTCTATCACTGATATTTCTATTTCCATGTCCAAAATCAATCAAATATATATATTCTTAAAATGCAAGGTTTTTAGAGGAAGAAAGGTAGGGCAAGGGAGCTATTGACAGGGGGGCATTTGAGATCTTGCTCACATTTCAAATAGGGTAACATAAGGTGGTCCTCAGGGGGTGACAGGTGAGGAGTGGCAGTGGGAGGAGCAGGGCACTGCGGGCTAAGGAATGGGCTGTAATGACTGGGAATGTCTGTGACAGTGACACCGGGCATGTGTTGGGGACATCGCTTGGATCATTCATCCCCACGAGGTTTTCATTCCGGAGGGGAGGAGAAACATGGAGATCAGCAGGCCTTTCTTAACCTAGAAGGTGAGGCGGGCAGCAGGAGTCCACAAATGTAAACACACAATGTAACTTGCTGTCAGTCAGAGAGAAACATGGAGATCAGCAGGCCTTTCTTAGCCTGAAGGTGAGGAGGCAGCAGGAGTCCACAAATGTGAACACACATGTAACTTGCTGTCAGTCACCAGCCAAATCAATGCCCAGCCAGCCCTGGTGGCTGTGTCCTGCCGCTCTCCGGCTGTGCTGTGGCGCTATTGGCTGGGAGGGCCAAAGCCATGCCCCCAAGCACACGTGGTATATGAAGGGGCGGGCAGGAGGCCAGAAGTTGGAAGTTGGAGCTGAGGCGGCCTGGCAGTGCTGTGTGCGCCATGGAGCTGGACAGGAAGCAGCTGTCGGTGTGACCGGCTTTGGAGTTGGAGGGGCTGTGCTTCCTGCACGTCACTGGAGGGGCCTCAGGAGGCCTTTCCCTCCTGGAGTCGTTCTTCCCAGGGTGGTGGCATCAGCCACTTTTTTTTTCAATTTATTTTTTTTATTGGAAAGCAAGCTCTGGGATCCCTAGGCCATAGAGTGTGCCTCCAGGCCTCACTTCACCTCACTCCCCCTCCTCCTGTGTTGAGCATCTGGCCCCTGGTGGTCAGTGCACATCATAGCGACTGGTCGACCAGTAGTTCTGGTCGTTCCACCGTAGTGATCACTGGGCTTTTATTATATAGGATGTATATAACAATGTCAGGGGCGAGAGGGGGGGTCAAGATGACAGAGCAGGAAGATCCTGGGCTCACCTCCTCCCACCAACACATCAAAACTAACTGCAGAACAAATTCTCTACAACTAGGAATATAGAGAAAAAGCCACATCGAGATGGCTAAGGGGTCAGCAGAGAGGCATCCCACAGTGGGGGGATATCACAGCCTGGAGGCCGCCTGGAGGAGTGAGGCGTCTGACCCACCTCAGGCTCTCCAGCGTGGACCTGCTCCAGGAAGAGGAGCCCCTAACATCTGGTTGTGAGAACCAGCAGGGCTTATGTTCCAGAAATGGAGGGCTCTGGGATAGCGAGCACCCTCCCTCCCAGGGTCTGTGCACAAGTCACTCATTCTGAATCAAAGCACATGGGTCATTCGTGAAAGAGATATATTGACTATTTTTAGGGTATCCGCTGGAGGGATTTGGTGGACTCTCTCTGGGAATGGAGGCAATAGTGAGTGCCTTTCTCCCCTTGTTTGTTTTGTTTGCTCTCCTGCTCTCTAGCCTGCCTGACACTCTCCATTACGCTGCTAACCATTTCACCCACCTGGCATTCCCCTGAGGACCTACCCAGCCAGCCACCTTCCAAAGCAGCACTCTGCTCCCCACCCTAGAACTCAGTGGCAGCCCAGAAGGCCTGGAAAGTGGGGGCTCTGTTCCCACCACCTGGAGATGGCCGGAAACATCCCCAAAGTGGGGTTGAGGGGCCAGACCCTACACACCAATGTATCCACAATAGTAGTGACCAGGCCTCAGCCATCCACCCTGGAGGCTGCTCTGTACACCAGCAACAGTGGCAGCAGGCCAGGCCAGAGGCCAGCCCAACCCTCCACTACCCCTCAGCAGGCCAGGCCATCAGACAAATGAGCTGCAGACCAGCCCACCCAACATAGTGCCCTCACAGTTGCAGCCCAAGCACAAGAGCATACATAGCCCACATAGGGGATGTCCTGGAAAACCAGGCCCTGGTGACCAGGGGGTTGTGCTACTGGCCCCATGGGACACCTTCTACATGAGGTCACTCTTCCAATACCGTGAGACACACCTAATACACAGAAACAGAGTCTTAGGCCAAATGAGGAGACACAAAATTTCTTCCAAATTAGAAAACAAGACAAAACCCTAAAAAAAGAACTAAATAGAGACAGGCAATCAACCAGATAAAAAATTCAAATGGTCATAAGAGTGCTCACCAAACTTGGGAGATGAGTGGATAAACGCAGGGAGCACTTCAACAAAGAGATAAAAACATCAGAACTAAATAATACAATAATTAAAGGAAAATATACTAGAGAATATCAATAGCAAATATGAGGCAGAAGAACAGGTCAGCGACATGGTAGACAAAATAGTGGAAATCACCAAATTGGAAAACCAAAAATAAATACATTTTCAAAATGAGGAGAGTGTAAGGAACCTCTGAGACAAAATTAGGCATTCTACCTTTTGCATTATAGAGTCCCAGGAGAAGAGAAGGAAAGGGACAGAAAACCTATTCAAAGAAATAATAAACAAAAACTTCCCCAACCTGGCAAAGGAAATAGGCATCCAAGTCCAGGAAGCACTGGAACATTCTCCAAGATAGACCACATTAGGCCACAAACAATTCTCAATTAGTGTGTGTGTGTGTGTGTGTGTGTGTGTGTGTAATTAAAAGGCTAATATGCTAAGTGTCCCTCCTACCATCCAACTAGTCACTATGATGAGCGCTGACCACCGGGGGCACACACTCAATGCAGAAGCGGCCAAGCTGCAGTGATGGCAGCAGCAGTTCTCAGGTGATGCACCTCAAAACGAGAGAGGACGGAGCCTAATTCCTTGCAGGGCCGCGTGATTCCATCTTCGGCCATGGGTTATGTTACTGTCTGCCCTGAATCTGGTTTACTGCACACTTGCATTCACGTTCTACACCCGGTACAACAGCAACTTTGCAGAGTGCCCTCTAGCATTCCAGGATCCCTCGGGGGATGTCGGAGAGCCAGTTCCGGCTCAATCCCTGCAGGCCGGATGGAGGGCCCCGCCTGCTGAAGGGACCTTGCTCACTCTACAGATGCCAGGGAGGGACCGCAGGAGGTTGGCTCCAGGGCATGTCCAGCCCATTTCTCCCAGTCCCACCCTGCCAGTCACCTTCTAATTAATTTCCTTTCAATGTGCATGTATCCATGCACCAGGTCACTAGTTTAAGAATAAAATAATATCAGGCATCTTCTCAGACCACAATGGTATGAAACTAGAAACCAATTATAAGAAAAAAATGAAAAAGCACAAACACAGGGGGCTAACCAATATGCTACTTAATGATTAATGGGTTAACAAAGAAATCAAAGAAAAAGAAAAATATCTTAAGACAAATGAAAGTGAAAACACAACATTCTAAAATCTATGGGACACAGCAAAAGTGGTTCTAAGATTGAAGTTCATAGCGATACAGACCAACCTCAAGAAATAAGAAAAATCTCAAATAACAAATGTAACTTTACACCTAAGGCAACTAGAAAAGAAAGGAAAAACAAAGCCAAAAGTTAATAGAAAGAAGGATATAATAAAGACCGGAGCAGAAATAAATGTAATACAGCTTTAGAAAACAATAGAAAAGATCAATGAAACTAGAGCTGGTTATTTTGAAAAGATTTTTTTAAATTGATAAACTTTTAGCCAGATTCATAAAAAAAAAAAGAGAGAGAGAGAGAGAGAGAGAGAGAGAGAGAGAGAGAAAGAAAGGACTCAAATAAATAAAATGGGAAATTAAAGTGGGGAAGTTTCAACTGACACCACAGAAATAAAAGGAATCATAAGAGATTACTACAAATAATTATACTGTCACTATTTGCAGATGACATAATACTATATATAGAAAACCATAAAAAAGTCACCAAAAAACTATGAGAATTAAAAAATGAATTCAGTAAAGTTGCAGAACACAAAATTAATATAACTAATCAATTGTGGCCCTAGCCAGTTTGGCTCAGTGTATAGAGCAACAGCCTGTGGACTGAAGGGCTGAAGGGTCCCGGGTTCGATTCCAGTCATGGGCACATGCCAGAGTTGCAGGCTCAATCCCCAGTGTAGGGTGTGCAGGAGGCAACTGATCAATGATTCTTTCCCATCATTGATGTTTCTATCTCTTTCTCCCTCTCCCTTCCTCTCTCTAAAGTCAATAAAAATATTTTTAAAAAAGAAATCAGTTGTGGCCTGGCCAGTGTGGCACAATGATTGAGCATTAACTCATGAACCAAGAAGTCACTGTTCAATTCCAGTGGGGGGTGTGCAGGAGGCAGCCAATTGATGTTTCTCTCTAATTGATATTTATATCTCTCTATCCTTCTTCCTTCTCTCCCTAAAATCAATAAAAACATATTTTTAAAAAAGAAATCAGTTGTATTTTTATACACTAATAACAAACCATTGGGAAGAGCAATCAAGAAAAAAAATCTCATTTATAATTGCATCAAAATAATAAAATACACAGGAATAAATTTAACCAAGCAGGTGAAAGACTTATATACTAGAAACCATAAGATATTGAAGAAAGAAACTGGGAACACAAATAAATGAAAAGATACACCATGCTTACAGTATTGTTAAATGTCTGCCCACAAAGCATTCATGGGGGTCAATGCAATCCCTATCAAAATACCAATGGAATTTTTCACAGAACTAGAACAAATAATTTTAAAATTTATATGGAACACAAAAGACTTCAAATAGCTAAAGCAATCTTGAAAAAGAAGAACAAAGTTGGAGGTGTCATACTCACTGATTTTATACTACAAAGTTATAATCATCAAAACAGTCTGATACTGGCAAAAAAAAAAAGTAGACACATAAATCAATGGAACAAGATAAATAGCTCAAAAATGAACCCACTCCCACATGGTCAATTAATCTATGACAAATGAGGCAAGAACATACAATGGGGAAAAGACAGTCTATTCAATAAATGGTGTGGAGAAAACTGGACAGCTACATGCAAAAACATGAAACTAGACCACTTTCTTACACTATATAAAAAAATAAACTCAAAATAGATTAAAGACTTAAATGCAAGACCAGACACCATAAAACTCCTGGAATAAAACATAAGTACTAAATTCTTTGACATCAATCGTAGTAATAATTTTCTGTGTATGCCTCCCCAAGCAAGGGCAATGAAACCAACAATAAACAAATGAGACTGCATTAAACTAAAGAGATTTTGCAAAGGAAAGGAAACTATCAACAGAATTAAAAGGCAACCCACTAAATGGCAGAATATATTTGCAATTTTGATGCATGCAACAAGGGTTTAATATCCAAAATATATAGGGACCTCATATAAGTCAACATAAAAAAAATCTGATTTAAAATTAGACAGAGGACCTGAATAGACATTTTCCCAAAGAAGATATACAGATGGCCAACAGACACATGAAAAGATGCTCAACATCCCTAATCATCAGGAAATGCAAATCAAATCCCAGTGAAATCACCTCACACCTGTCAGCTTGGCTATTATAAAGAAAAACGTGTTGTCGAGAATGTAGAGAAAAGGAAACCCTCCTGCACTGTTGGGGGAATGCAGGTTGTTGCAGCCACTATGGAAAACAGTACGGAGGTTCCTCACATAGGACTGCCATGTGACCCAGCAATTCCACTTCTGGATATCTATCAAAAATTAAAAAAAACTAACTCAAAAATAAATGCACACTATGTTCATAGCAGCATTATTTAAAACTAGAGGCCCGGTACACAAAATTCATGCAAAGGGGTGGGGGGTCCCTCAGCCCAGCCTGCAATAACGCCAGCATCCCTCACTCTGGCCTCCAGCCCGAGGCCCCTCCTCTCCCCTCCCTCCACGTGGCCAGGGCAAGGACGCTGGGCTTGTGTTGCCGGGGTGACACGGCCAATGTCCCGCCCTGGCCATTATGGGCCTCTCCATCTTTGTTGCGGAATGACAGTTAATCTACATATTACTCTTTTATTAGATAGGGTAGCCAAGATATGGAAGCAATCTCAGTGGCCACTGATAGATGAATGGATAAAGAAGATGCAGTACACACACACACACACACACTGGAATATTACTCAGCCATAAAAAAGAATGAAATCTTACCATTTGTAACAACATGAATGGAGTATATGCTAAGTGAATTAATTCAGAGAAAGAGAAATACTATATGAGCCCATTAATATGTGGAATCCAAAAAATAAAAATAAGCAAACAAAACAAAAACAGACTCATAGACAGAGAACAGACTGAGAGTTGCCAATGGGAAGGGGATGGGGAGAAGAGTGAGAAACATGAAGGGGGTTAAAAGGTACAAATTTCCAGTTATAAAATCATTGAGTCACAGAATGTAATGTGTGACATAGGGAATAGAGTCAATAATACAAAAATAACCTTTTAGGGTGTTGGGTGGTTACTAGACTTATTATGGTGATCACTTTATTAGGCATATAAATGCTGAATGAACATATTGTACAACTTAAACTTGTCCCGTGCCAGCACGGCCAAGGGTGAACCTGAGTGGGGGCGGTGAAGGATTTAGAAAAGACAAACAAGAGAAGAAAGCTGGGTCTGGGTGGGACGCTGCCCTCTCTGATGGAGAGAGTGCCACGGCCTGTAAACCATCTCTTTATTTTATAGCCAGATTCCACAAGGCAAAGTAAGGGCGTGGTTACAACGTTCTCGTGGGTTTCAAATCTACTCAATTACATGCACCTGAACTCTATCAAGCCCACATCACTCAGGCACATGGGGCCACGTGATAGGACCATAGGTTCAAGCTTACAACTATAGCTGTTGGCTGTAATTGTGCTGCGAGGGCTTTGCCCTCCAAGCTAGGACTTGCAAGTGGCCATGAGAGGACTGTGCCCTCTCATTAGTCTGAGGCTTGAACCTGTCCAAACACTGTAGCTGCTCTCCACATAAACTAATGTAATATTGTTTATTAACTATATTTTAATTTTTAAAACTTTTTAAAGAAAGAATTCATTGTGAGGAGGATGATACTTCAGTGATCATTTGATCATTTCTTCTTCCAGCATGCATTTTTCAGGGTTGTTTGACAGTGGCTATGTTTTGTTTTTCTTATAAAAACAACAAAGGTAAGTTTGAACATTTTTTAAAGCTCTCAAGAATAGTGCAAATAATTTCTATGAGCCTGTGGTAGAAAGAAATTCGACCTCCAAAAGATTCAACCCATGGTTATGTTATATTACTTACATGGCACAGATTTTGCAGATATCATTAAGGTTACTAATTGATTTTAATAAAGAGAAATCAGTCAGACAGTGAAAGACACATACCATAAGATTTCACTTATATGTGGGATCTAAAACACAAAATAAGCGAAGAAAACAGAAACTCAGAAATGCAGAGAACAAATTGGCAGTTGCTAGATAGGAGTGAGTTGGGGGCTGGGTGAAAAGGGGAAGGGGTTAAGAAGTACAATGACGAGTTATAAACAGAGGCATGGGGTTGTAAAGCAGTGTGGAGAACACAGTCAATAATAGAGCAACAGCTGTATGTGTTGTCAGCGAGGTACTGGACCTTTCAGGGCAATCGTTTTGTAACAGGGAGTAGGTTGTTTAATTTATACATTTTATCACTTACATTTTTTTACTTAGGGGTCTCTTGTTATAACAACAGAAACTGATCCGAGCCAAATTAATCCGAAGAGAATTTATTGGAAAAGTATCAGGAGACTGCAGAACCAAGAGAGAACTTATCTTATTAAGTGGAATGTTCCTTGTGGCTGACCCTGAATGAATCATTCCATTGTATGAGTCTGTCATACTGCTCAAGGCAAGGTCAGCTGTGAAACCACCATCTCAGCCTCCAACCATCCCGCCTCCTCGTGTCCACAGCTTTGGGCAGTCCCTTCCCACATGGAAACAGCTTGGTCCTTATGACCAAGGGCAGGCAGTAGAAGTGATGGCACGTCACTTCCAAGACTAGGTGGCCACTCAGTGCACCTCAGATCACGCCCTCTGGGGAAAGCATGGCATGAGAGCCCCTGGAGAAAGGCCTGTGTGGCAAGAAACTGAGGTCTGCAGCCAACAGTCCTGAAAGTGAGCTGGTAAGCAGACTGCCTTCCCCACTGGCCGGTGCTGCTCTGTGGCACACAGAGCCGCCCAGTGGTGGCTGTCACTGCCACGTTAGGTTATAAAAGACAGCAGCACACTCACTTGCATGCTCACCACTCACTCTGGGGAAACCACGCTGTGTGTAGCCCTATGAAGGGGCCGCTGGGCCCACAACTGGAGTCCACTGCCATCAGTCAGTCATCTGAGTGAATGGAGGTGCAAACTACCACCGTCCTCCGCTGAGTCTTCAAAGACTGCAACACCAGCGACAGCTCCACTGGAATCTGACAAAGGAGGCAGGCCCACCCCACTGAGCCACTCCCAGATTCCTGATGCTCACAGCCCATGTGAAATAGCTTGTGGATTGTTTTAAGCTTCTAACATTTCAGCTAATTGGTTGCATGACAACAAATAACTAAACCGCCAACTCTGGCTGCACCAAGATGCAGGGACTGAGCTTTGCTCCAATAAAAGCAACATAAACAGGAGTGCAGAGGAGGCGAGGTTTAGAAATGATTAATAAAAGGCAACCTTTTAGAGCACCCTCATGCTTCTCAGATACACCATTTACATATAAATGATTCTGTGAACCACAAGCAGTCGCATCACTCATTAGGAGAGGTTTCCGCAGGGTTTCCCACTGGGAAAGGCTTTCCTTGGCTCCTGCTGTTTGCTAATGTGCTTCACATAACTAGTTTAAAAATATTCCACAATTCTGACTTTTCATCCATATACACAGGCCTCCCACAAAATAAGCTTTATGTTATTCTGAATTTTTTTCTGGCCCTTCCATGTCATACTATCTTAAATACTGGTGGGAGCAAAATTTAGTGACTGGTGAAAACAAATACTAAGAGGAAGTTCCATTTGTAAAACATATAAAAGAAGAACCAGTACCCAGAGAAGCAACCCCAGCATGAGAGGTTCAGCCTGCTGCAGAAGAAAGCATAAATGTGAAAGAAGTAATCCTCTATAATAAAAGCCTAATATGCTAAGTGTTTGGTCATCCTGTCATCTGTTCAACCAATCAAAGCGTAATATGCTAATGATATGCTAAGGCTGCTCAACCGCTCACTATGACGTGCACTGACCACCAGGGGGCAGACGCTCTGACCAGTAGGTTAGCTTGCTGCTGGGGTCTGGCCAATTGGGAGTGAGCGAGACAGGCCGGACATGCCCTGGAATACTCCCATGGTCCCTCCCCGGCTGGCCAACCTCTCATCTTCCTCCCAGGCCTTGATTGTGCACCCGTGGGGTCCCTCGGCCTGGCCTGCACTCTCTTGCAATCCGGGACTCCTTGGGGGATGTCAGAGAGCCAGTTTTGGCATGATCCCGCAGGCATAAAAGGCTAATATGCAAATCGACCAAATGGCAGAATGACCGGTTGCTATGACGCACACTGAGCACCAGGGGGGAAGACGCTCAATGCAGGAGCTGCCCCCTAGTGGTCAGTGCACTCCTACAGGGAGAGTGCATCTCAGCCAGAAGCCGGGCTCATGGCTGGAAAGCCCAATGGCAGTGGCGAGAGCCTCTTCCACCTCCGTGGCAGTGCTAAGGATGTCTGACTGATGGCTTAGGCCCACACATCCCCTGAGGGCTCCCAGGCTGCAAGAGGGTCCAGGCCAGGCTGAGGGACAGCGCCCCCCATCCCGCTGAGTGCATGAATTTTGTGCACCAGGCCTCTAGTTAAAATATAAACTTAATCAAATGTTCACAACAAGAATGTGATTTGCCATAGGTAGTTGTATGCAATTGTAAAAGAAATGTAATAGTAATTCCAATGTCAGTAGTAACCCCGGGCTTTAGATCTGAGTAAGCAGAAAAGCGAGGACTGGGAAGAGTTGGTGGGAGATCCTTTTCTGGCCTCCAGTTGCAAATAAGCACTTCAGATAACATTCCTGACAGCTGACTAGCCACGTGGGGGCAGCGGGAATTCATCCCAGATCTTGTCTCACCGACAGTACTCCCTGCTGCCACTGTCTCAGTTTGCGCAAACTGCAATAACAAAATACAGACCGAGTGCTCAAATGACAGGTAATTTCTCATCATTCTGGTGGGTGGATGTGAGATCAAGATACTGCCAATTCCGTTCCTGGTCAGGGGTCTATTCCTGGCTCTCGCTGCCACCTTCTAACCTGTCTGCACAGGGATATAGTGCTCTGGGTCCCTTCCCCTTTTTGGTAAGGACACCGGCCCTATCAGATTAGGCCCGTCTTCATGACCTCCTTTAAGCTTTATCACCTCCTTACAGACCCTTTCTCCAAATACAGTCATATTGGGGCAGGAGTAGGTACACAAACATTCAGTCCATAATTGCCATCATGCCTTAATTAGATTTTAAATGACCCCAGGGAGTCTGAAATGAAAGCAGCTTTAAACCTGATTAAGAAAATAAATGTGCTTTAGAAACTTCTTAGAATAGTCAAGAAGTGATTGGGACATTTATTAATAATACTAGAGGCTCAGTGCATGAATTCGTTCATGGGTGTGGTCCGGCTAGCCCGCCCTGATTGGGGGCCATGGGGGCAGCGCGGCCGGGGGGAGGCGACCAGGTGGTTGGCTGGCCAGCCTGGGTCCCTGGTCGAACTCCTGGTCGAGGAGACAATTTGCATATTAGCCTTTTATTATATAGGATAGTTTGCTTAGAATTTTGTTGTTATCCAGATAACCTTGACAAATGCAAATGAAAGGGTTTTTTTTCCTATTCAAACTTGTCTGAATAATCAGCTTGCCTGGTCTAGGGTTTTATTCATTTTACAGCACCCACTATTGTATTTTACTGATTTTAAGATACATATTTGTTCATTTTTTAACCTGTTGGGAGGAGTCACAACTGATACCACCTTACCACAATAACTGGCATTGCTTTTCTTTGTTAGAAATACACATAACAGCAGTTTGTCTCACAACTGACAGCATCTGGGATTTAATAAAATATGGTAACTTACAGGCACTGTTCTAAATTCTTTACAAATATTATCCTGTGTAATCTTATTAAAGTGCTACGAGGTAGGTACTAATTTTATTTGTTTTACATTTAACAAAATGTACAAAATTCAACTCACACAACTAGAATTAGAAAGAGGTGAGCTTTGAACCCAGACAGCATCCGTATTTTCTCAGAACGAGGGGCAGGAGGAGTGATGTAGCTAATATCACCCCAACTACAGCCAAAGTGGCGTCTCTCCCTCAGCAGGTCACAAGACATGGCTCAGCTTCCCACTGAAAACGCTCTCCCACTTGACGACAGTGTTTATGGGGCTCTGCATAGACGGCCTTTTCTAGATGTGTGTACTGTTGGCACTGGACTATGATCTTTGAACACGCGTGTGCCTTACTTCTTTGTAGTCTACAGCTCCTGGCCTAGGAGACAGGAACTCAGGAACAGGTACTTAAAAATGCCCAAAGTATGATGGCAGAAGATAAGGATCCAGTACAGGTTACGCACAGAAATCACTGATTATACTCGTCTGAGCAGCACGTATTATACCATTGTATTAGAGTTCTGCAGAGAAACAGAACCAATAGGATATAAGTAGATATAAAGAGTGAGGATGGAGAGAAGATAGGAGAAGGGAGATTTGGGAAGGGGGGTGGAAAGAGAGAGAAGGAGATGGGAAGAGAGAAGAGAGGAGAGATTGTGATTGATTGGTTATGGACCTTGGCAAGACCCAAGATCCAAAGAATGAGTTGCAATCTGGAGACTTAGAATTCCTGATGTTTTAGCTCCAGTCTGAGCCCAAAGGTCTGAAACCAGGGAACTGCTGGTGTCATTGCAGCTGAAAAGCTGTCAGACTTGAGGACCAGCAAGAGCCTATTTGGGTTTGTATCCAAAGGCATAAAAAGACTGAACTCTCTCTTACTCAGGGGATAGTCAGGCTTTTTGTTCTATTCCCACCGTCACCTGATTGGGTGAGGCCCACCCACATTAGGGAGGGCAAGCTGCTTTACTCAAAATACCTTCCGAAACACCCTCACAGAAATACCCAGAATACTGTTTGACCAAATATCTGGGCATTCTCATGGCCTAGTCAAGCAGACATACAAAATTAACCATCACAATTATCACAACTATGCAATATAGTGTTGCTAGATGGGAAACAGTGAAAGCTGAGAACAAATAAAAGACTAGTGGCTTTGTGGCAAGCTTAGTTATTTAACTGGGTTCAGGAGGGATGCCTTGTTCAACAGCTTAGCATCAGAGGGTGGCCATTTCCCGTTGAAACGAAGGTGTGTTTTCCATTTTAAACAGTGGGGAATATTTTCGTTGGAGCTCCGTCTTGAAAACTAAATCTATATACATGAGACCCATGCAATGAGTGGGAAGTTGTGGCTGAAACTTCCCTATGGAGTTTCTTTCAGGGTTTCAGGGTATGGGTTTGAGTAGGTGAGACTGGGTTTCCCAGAGAGGAGCTGGCTAAGAGAGAAACAGGCCAGAGAGAAAAGAGCACTCTGCCCCAGGTGCTGTCTGTTCATCCTCGTCAGCTGCTGAGCCACTGCCTTTCCAGATGCCATTCTCAGTGCCCTGGAAACACGTTTCATAAGTGGGGAAACGAAACTGTTTCTTAATTCTTTTCTTCATTCTGAACATGCAATCAGGTGGCACACTTTCTTTTCAAAAAGATGACTTAAAATATTGGCGGGACTGGAAGATGTAAGAGGCTGTCCTTGGGTCCTCACTTCCCCAATTCGTTCACATGGACACGGTTCCAAGCGCTGTGTAACCCTTCCCTAAAACAACTGATTGCCCCAGGATTGCCACAGAGCAGTGATGGCGAACCTTTTGAGCTCGGCGTGTCAGCATTTTGAAAAACCCTAACTTAACTCCGGTGCCGTGTCACATATAGAAATTTTTTGATATTTGCAACCATAGTAAAACAAAGACTTCTATTTTTGATATTTATTTTATAAATTAATTTATAAATAAATTTTCTTTGCCATTTAGCAAAGAAAAATCAACCAAAAAAATGAGTTCGCGTGTCACCTCTGACACGCGTGTCATAGGTCCACCATCACTGCCATAGAGGTTGAGTAACTTTATCTGGAGAGTAACTGTTTAAATGCACGTTTTTATTCTTATTCAAAATGCTTTTAAGAAAGTTGTAAACAACAGGGGACACGTCCAACCAGAGCCTTTCTATTATAAAAGGGATAGACTACAAAAGCACGTCTGCAATAGCTCTGCAGCTGAAACTCCTTGGCCCATAGAGAGACAGAGGCAGCAGACTACAGTGACTTTCTTCCTGCTGTTATTTCCCGTGGATCCTTTTCCTTTTGTTCAACTCCTTTCTTCCCTCCCTCCTCCTGCACAGCACAAGAAATAAAAATAAATAAAATACCCACCCTCAAAGGGAAACCTCACCCCCTGCACTCATCTCAGAAGGCATTGATTTCATCCGCGTGGCGTTCCCTATGGCATCCTCAGGCCTTTGCTGCACGGACACAGAACAGAGAGCGGAGAAGGCTGAAAACAAGATGTCATGAGATGAGAGCAGTCACCACCTTTGGAAAACACGCCCTGTATTCCTAGCATTTCCCTTAGAATTCCCTAGCCCTGCCCCAACATGGCTTTTAGTCACCAATGGAGATGTCACAATAGACATTAAGACCATTGTGGCCACAGGACATTCAGCTGGACAAACTTGGGACCTTAGTTGTGGAGACAAATATCTTCTGAGCCCCTACAAGGTGCCCAGCCCTCCGCTGCGGCTCGGGATGGAGCAGGAAAGGAGATGCCTCTGGGCTCAACAAGCAAAAAACACAAGATGGAAACTCTCACGATTCTCCTGGGAGGATCCGTCACCTGCTCCCTCACAAAGGGAGAACCTGGGCATGGAGTGGGAATGGTTGAGCTTCCAGACCTGAGTAATTTGATGGAGCCCCTCAATCTCACTTTTCTCAAATATAAGTAGTCTATTGCCAACCTCACATGATGGTACTAAAGTTTAAATTAAAGTGCTTAATGAACATAGTGAGCTAGATGTCCATTAAGTGAGCTAAATGACTCTTGTTTAAATATTCATTCACATTTTGTTGAGCACGTACTCCGTGCCATTCGCATGTAAGCATAACACTGAACAAACAGGTAAAATAACCCTCTTCCTCAAGGACCTATCCCGTTTCAGTGAAGAAAGAAACACAAAGCAGGAACACGTTTAAGTCAGAGAGGGCCTACAAGGCTAGCATTGAGTAGGACATTAAAGCAGGAATTAAAGAACAAGACTTGCAGATACTCACGGGTGGGCAAGGGGCCCTTACAGCTCCAGCCATGTGAGGGCTCAGCAGGAGATGATGCCAGGAAGGTAATGGAGGGTGAATGGGCCCATGCTGCAGGCTGGTGGTCACTGTAGGGTCCCTGGAATTTCTCACGATGGGACATGAAGCCCCTGGGCCTGTTGAACTTACGGTGACATGATCTGACAGATATTTTTAAAGGATCTATTGTGATGTGATCAAAACAGCCTAAAGAAGAGCCAGGATGGGGCAGAGACACAGCTCATGTCACAATAACCAAGGCGAGGTCATACTGTCCTGGACTGAAGTCACAGCAGACAGATGGTGAAAGGTGGAATTCTGGGTATAATGAGAAGTGGCAGTGACAGGATGTGCTGATGGGTTAAATGTTGGACATGAGAGGAAGAGAGGAGTCAGTACTGACTCCAAAGTTGTGGCCTTGGTTGTCCCCTAAACAAATGAGGGGAACTGGGAGCTTGGTTAAGTATTAGTTGCCATGTAGGGAGCTAACTGAGGAAGGTAATGCGGGCAGTTAGACATCTGAGTCTGCAGTTTGAGAGAGAAGTCTACTTTTAAGATGGACATTTGCTCACCACTGGAACCTGTGGATGGTGTACAAAGCATGGGGCTGGATTAAAATCCCCAAAGGAATCATTGTAGCCAGAGGATAAAGACAAGTATCACTTCAAAATTCAGAGTTTGGGAGAAGAGAAGGAGTGGCCAGTGGCCTGAAAAGAGAACCAAGAGTGAAGGTGTGGTGTGGATGTGTTCTGGAAGCCCAGTGGACAAAGGTATCAATGGGTGAATGGGGAATCATGGTAAATGCTGCTACGAATTCAAGTAACAGGAGAACAACTGGATGTTGCAATATTAAGGTCACTGGTGCCTTAACAAGAAAAGTATCAGTAGAAAAATGAAAGTAAGTCATGATTGGAATGGGTTACAGAGGGGGAGAAAAGGGAGAAATTGGAGACAATAGTAAGAGCTGGAAATGGTGCTGTAGACGGAGAGAAATGAGCATGTAACTGATGGCTGAGGAGTATTTCATTGTGTATACGGACCACATCTTCTTTACCCAGCCCTCTATCGCACAACACTTTGGTTGTGTCTGTGTCTTGGCCATCATGAGTAATGCTGCAATGAACATTGGGGTGCATACATCTTTGTGAATATATGATTTTCAGGTTTTCAAGCATATACCCAGGAGAGGGACTGCTGGTAGCACTATTAATTTCTTGAGGAATTGCCAGACTGCTTTCCACAGTGGCTGCACCAGTCTACATTCCCGCCAGCAGTGAATTAGGGTTCGCTTTTCTCCACAACCTCTCCGACCCTTGTTATTGCTTGTCTTGATAATGGCCACGCTAACAGGTATAGGTGGTATGTCATTGTAGTTTTGATTTGCGTTTCCCTAACTACCAGTAAGCTCAAACATCCTTTCATTTATCTATTGGCTGTTCCTGTCTCCTTGGGAGAGATGTATTTTCAGGTCCTCTGCCCACTTTTTGATTGGGTTGTTTGGTATTGAGTTTTTTATATATCTTGGAAATTAAACCTTTGTCAGAGCAAATATCATCTGCCATCTGGTTGGCTGCCTCTTTGTTTTGTTTGTTGTCAGTATCTTTAGCTGTGCAGAAGCTTTTAAGTTTTATATTGTCCCATTCATTTATTTTTATATTCATTTCCCTTGTCTTTGGGATCAAGTTCATAAAATGTTCTCTACGACCAAGTCCATAAGTTTGGTACCTATAATTTCTTCTATGTCACTTATTGTTTCGGGCCTTATATTTAAGTCTTTGATCCATTTTGAATTAATTTTTGTACATGGGGACAAATTGTAATCCAATTTCATTCATTTGCATGTGGCTTTCCAGTTTTCCCAGCACCATTTATTGAAGAGACTATCTTTACTCTTTGTGGCTTTAGGAAAGATGCCCAAAGAAGAGTGAAAGTGGGGTGACTGTGCTGTAAAGGACAGGAAAGTCTGTGGCCACCCAGGGCAAGTGGTGATAGAATGTTATGAAACAGACGGGAAAAATCTAGTACAGCATTCCACTGTAAGGGCGACCATCTCTGAGAAATGAGACCAAGGAAAAGAATTTTTGAAATACACAGGAGCTGTTTTTATAACTAAAGAAAATAAAGCAATTTAAACATGAAAGTAAGTGAAGCAGAAGCTCTGTTAACCAATGTACTGAAACAGGACTTTTCCAACTGGACTATGTGGACCCCTGGAACACACAGACTTTCCAAGGGAACCACTTTCCAGATTATTGTCCATGCATTTTTTTAACCTAAACATAGAGGATGTTCCTATGATAGAGGCACAAGCGTGCCTGCTCTCAGACCCAGCTCACCTTCTCCCAGTTTATAAAGAAGAGTAACTTTTGTGCAGCCCATCATCTCACTGTGGCACTAGGAGAAACATGGCTAGAGCAACACCTAACAAAAGGAAGTTTGAAATGTGGTGTCAATGAAAGGCCCCTCCCCAATATTCATCCCATTAAGAGATGAAATTCCAATAACATTTTATGAATGAAGAAGAGTTTCAGATGTTATCTGAACTAATGAAATCAAAGTGACTAGAATAAAAAGTCCCTGTTGATTTCAGCTCGGTCATTCCCAACAGAGAACCTGGATCTCCTGCTGCAGGCAAGGGGCCCCTGGAAGACCAGCCGCTCTGTTCCTACCCGCCTGGGTTGGCCTGCAATGTAGTTCTGCCCCTAACTACCTGGAGTTAGTGCAGCCTCACAGTTAAGGGTCAAAAGCTGCCCCCACTTCAGACCCCAGGTCACCCATACTTACTAATCTGGCTCAGATTCCTGGGTTACCACAAGCCCCTCAGTTTGGTTAATTCACTAGAACAACTCATACAACTCAAGCCAGCACCAGACTTATGATCACCAAGAAAACTAGATGCGAGGTGATTTCACTACTGAAATTGTCCAAATATTTAGGAATAATTAATAGCAACTCTACATAAACCATTCCAGGAAATGAAAAAGAAGAGGGGGGACATTTATTACCTCATTTTATTTACCCTCATGCTAAATCCAAACAAAAGCATTGCCAGCAAAGAAAGTTACCAACCACTATCTCTCATAAACATAGATATAAACATCTACTTAAAAACAAGCAAATCAGTAAGAGTTAAAATTATAAAACTTTTAGAAAAAATAGGGATACAGCTTAATGACATAGATTGAGCAATGAATTGAATTCTTAGATATGTATATGACAGGAAAAATATAAACAAGGAAAAGAATAGATAGACTGGACTTCATCAGAATTAAAAATATCTCCTCAGGGGCTTGCCTTGATTGCAACAGGCAGGAAGATAGGGAAGGAGAGAGTGTGAGAGCGTGAGGGAGTGATAGAGGAGTGTGTGGACGTGTGTGGTGTGTGTGTATGAGCTAGGGACAGTTAGATTCTGCAGGCCTTCTAAGGGGCTGCTAAACCGGGCAGTCATAGACGGTGGAATCCCGCTCCCTGCGCAGACACTCCTGAGCGGCCAGCGTGGGCACAGAGACCACGCCATCTTGGGAAACAGAGCTGCTTGAGACTAGGATCCTGACCTCAGCACCACCCAGTCTGGTCTCACGCAAACCAGGACCCTGCAGCCACTGGGGACAGAGACCTGAGACCACAGCTACAGACTCATGGACGCCAAGAGTCCAGAAATCCCCGTGGCAGATCCGTGAGTAACAGAGCCCATCCCCACTTCCAGCAGGCTTGCTGGCAGCGCCATAGTAACTGATAGGCCCACCACTTGCCAGGGCCTCAGTGCTGCTACAGGAACTTTAGCCTGGAAGTGCACGAACACCTGGAACTGGTCGTGCTGCAGGCTAAGGGAGCCTTGGCCTGGGAGCTAACGCACGAACACCGGGAACTGGTCCGGTGTAGCATGGGCTCCGGGACCCCGATTCTCCGGGCAGGAGGCAGCACCAAGCACCAGTGACTTGACTGTGTTTCTTATCACCTGCGCCTAGGATCCCTGATTCCCTGTGCATTCATACTAAGAGCCAGTGACTCCAATTCTTGGTGCATGGGCACACAGGGACCCTGATGCTCAATGAGAGGCCACGTGAAGCAACAGAGACTCTGATGCTGGATTCTTGGGGAACTCTGACTCCTGGAGCATGCTAGGGGCCGCTGATTTTTAACATGCTCCAGGGGGGTCTCTTTTTCAGCAGAAGGACAAGAAAGGAGCAAGGATTAGAAAATCTATTTGAAGAAATAATGACAGAAAACTTCCCAGATATGGGGAAGAAAAAAGTTACACAAGTATAGGGAGTCCCAAGCAAGATGAACCCCAAAAGACCCACACCAAGACACGTTATAATAACAATGGCAAATGTACAAGACAAAGAGAGAATCTTAAAGGCTGCAAGAGAGAGACAGTAAGTTACCTACAAAGGATCCCCCATCAGATTATCAAATGATTTCTCAACAGAAACTCATCAAGCTAGAAGGGAATGGAAGGAGGTATACAAAGTGTTGCAAAGCAAAGGACTGAATCCAAGAATACTCTATCCATCAAGACTAACAATCAAAATGGAAGGGTAAATCAGGAGCTTTGCAGACAAAAAAAAGGCTAAGGGAGTTTATCACTACCAAGCGAGCAATGCAAGAAATGCTAAAGGGAATGCTGTAAAAAGAAGAAACGTAAAGGTAAGAAAGAACACAGGCACAAAAATAGAAACGACTACAAACAAGTACCTTTCAATAATAACTTTAAATGTAAACGGACTAAATGCTCCAATCAAAAGACATGGAGTGGCTGAATGGATAAAAAGACAAGACCCATATAAATGCTGTCTACAAGAGACAAGGGACTCACACAGACTGAAAGTGAAGGGATGGAAAAATATCTTTCAGGCAAATGGAAATGAAAAAAAGCTGGGGTAGCAATACTTATATCTGACAAAATAGACCTCAAAGTGAAGGCCATAACAAGAGATAAGGAAGGCCACTTCATAATACTAAAGGGATCAATACAGCAAGAGGATATAACCCTGATAAACATATATGCACCCAATG
>NW_006295269.1:2797950-2809821 GCF_000327345.1 Myotis davidii | reverse complement strand
GAAAGTGAAAGGGGGAGGTAGGTTGGGGTTTAATGGGGGGATGAGGACACATTTGTAATACCTTAACCAATAAAGAAATTTAAAAAATATCTCCTCATCAAAAGACACCTGAAAATGGAATTATAGCAGACTGGGAAAAATAAAACATCTGATAAAGAACTTTTCTCTAGAATATATAAAGAACTCTTACAAATCAAAAAATAATAAGGCAAAAAAAAACCCAACACCCCACACACTTCCTCCCCCTGCCACAACAATAGGCACAAGATTTGAAGAGAAAATTTATGAATGGCCAACATAAACATAAAAATATGCTCATTATCAACAGTTATCAGAGAAATGCACATGAAAAGTGTGACAAGATGTTACTTGGTACTATGAGAATGGCTAGTCATAGATGTGGCAAACCAACTGCCGGTGAGAATGTGGACCAACTGTAATTCTCATACATTGTTGGTAGAAATCCAAAATAGCCACCTAGGAAAGCAAGCTTGCATTCATGACAAAGTTAACCATACACATGCCATGCCACCTGGCAACCCGAGAGAAATGGAAGCAGATTTCCACACAAAGACTTGTATGTGCATGATTATAGCAGCTTTTCCCCTATTAGTGAGAAACTGGAAACATCCCAAATGTCTACCACCTGGTGAATAAACAGGTAAATCCAGGCAATGGAATACTGCTCAACAATAAAAATTAATTACTGACACACACAACAGTATGGATAAATCTTCGATACATTGCGCTAAAGAAACCTGAGACACAAGTTTACATGATGAATGACATGTATATGTCAACCCAGATGTGAAATTATAGGAACAGCAATCAGATCGGTGGTGGTAAGAAGCAAACGTGCCTGAGGAAACTTTTGGGGATGATGAAAATGTTCTGTACCTTAAATATGATGATTATATTCGCTGTACACATTTATCAAAACTCATCAAACTGTACATTTTTAAAAGGGGGATTGTGTTTTGTAAATTATCTTAATAAACCTGACTTTAAAAAATGCAAGCTGAGATACTTTATAACTGATCCAGTAATTACACCCCAATAACAACAAAAAAAAAAAGCAGACAATGTCAGAATCAGACAGACAAACACAGACAGAGGCGCTCCATCCAGCTTGGGAGCTTTAAAAAATGTGACCAAAAACTTGTTTGCAAGGAGAGGCCCACTTACCACCTTCCTAGAGTAAACTTAGAGGAACAAGAAAAGGATCCTTGCAGGGACTTAAGTGTTTGCCTATTTAAAGAAAATGTAATGAGGAAGATGATAGAAACAAGTTGATGAATCAGCCTCAGAGCTTCCCACCTAGCTTTTTGCCACTCCAGGTGGCTGCAGAAATGGCAATATAAGATAAACTTTGAAAAACAATTAACACAGAGACACACACACACACACACACACACACACACACACAGGAAAAAACACATGAAGAACATATCCTATACAATAAAAGGCTAATATGCAAATCGACCAAACAGCGGAATGACCAGTTGCTATGATGCGCACTGACCATGAGGGGGCAGATGCTCAATGCAGGAGCTGCCCCCTGGTGGTCAGTGAGCTCCCACAGGGGGAGTGCCGCTCAGCCAGAAGCTGGGCTCATGGCTGGCAAGCACAGCAGCAGTGGCGGGAACCTCTCCCACCTCTGCAGCAGTTGGATATCTCCCGAGGGCTCCCAGACTGCAAGAGGGAGCCGGGCGGGCTGAAGGACACCTCCCCCTCCAGTGTACAAATTTCATGTACCAGGCCTCTAGTATCAAAATAACAAAGTGGTTGTCACTAAATAACAGACAGGATTATGGAGTTGTAAAATTTCTTCATTCTGTTTTTAAGACTTTCCCAAGTTCACTCTTGCAATTTAAAAAAAATTATTTTTAAATGAAAAAAAAAGGTCAAAACACAAATGATTAATTGGGGGAAATATTTGCCACAGGACAGATGAAAATTAGTTCTTCAATATCCAGTAAGTTCTTAAAATCAATAAGAAAATACATTGAAAATGCAAAGAATCATGAATGAACAGAGAACTGAAATAAAATACAAATTGCTTATAAACATATGCAAAGATGTTCAACCTCACTAATAATTACAGAAATGCATATTAAAACAACTCAGATTGGCAATTAAAAAAACTTTATGATTTAAAGTTTTAGAGTAGTTGTGAGGGAAGGCACAATATTTCGTATACATTGTTATACTGTATATATAGTGTAATTAAGTATTAGGACACTTTTAAAAATAGTATCAATTTTAAATGTGCATACCTGATAACTCAGCAATTCTACTTCTAGTAATTTGCATATTTGTCTAAATCAAGAATATTTGCAAAACATACACATAGATCATGTACAAGGCTACTCAGGCCAGTACTCTTCCACAGCACCAAAAAATTGGAAGTCAACTAATTGTCTATCAATAGGGACTGTCCTAACTGTCCATCCATAGGTTAAATAAATCATACAAGGTCCCCATGACTTAGGAGGGAGACCTGCAAGGCCTGGCATCAGATATGTTCCATTTCCATCTACAGGAATAAATAAATAAAGCAAGTTACAGGAGAGAATGACAGCATTGTCCTCTTTGTTTAAAAAAAAATGTAGATAGTTTGGATGTGCATAGGGAACTCATACATCTTAAAAAAAAATAGAAAAAGAACCTAGACACTTTTTGAAAGAGGACATACAGAAGGCCAAAAGATATATGAAAACATGCTCAAAGTCACTAATCACCCAAGAGATGCAAATCAAAACGACAATGAGGTGCCATCTCAGACCTGTCAGCATGTCTATCATCAACAAATCAACAAACGACAAGTGCTGGTGAGAATGTGGAGAAAAAGGAACCCTAGTGCACTGCTTGTGGGAATGCAGACTGGTGCAGCCACTGTGGAGAACAGTATGGAGTTTCCTCAAAAAAACTAAAAATGGAACTCCCATTTGACTCAGTAACCCCACTTGTAGGACTATATCCCATTAACCAGAAACACCAATCAGAAAAGATACATGCATCCCTATGTTCATAGCAGCACAATTTACAATAGCTAAGACTTGGAAATAGCCCAAGTGCTCATCAGCAGATGAATGGATTAAAAAACTGTGGTACACATATGTCATAGCAATATCTTTACCAGTACAGCTCCTAGGACAATGGAAACTAAAGAGAAAATAAATGGGACTACAGTGGGGCCTTGACTTACGAGTGTCCCGACTAACGAGTTTTTCAAGATATGAGCCATCTCTCGGCCGATATTTTGCTTTGAGTTGTGAGCTAAAATTCAGGTTACGAGCCAGCTTCAGATACCCCACCGCTAGTTGGCGCAGCAAACGTCACAGTGAATGCCACAACATCAGCCAGCATCACACGTCTCACTCGTTCAGTTTTTGATTTGACATACGAGTAATTTGAGTTACGAGCTCCGTCACGGGAATAATTGAACTCGTATGTCAAGGCTCCACTGTATATCAAAACAAAAAGCAAAAGAAACCATCAACAAAACAACCAGAAAGCCCACTGCATGGGAGAACATATTTGCCAATGTTATCTCTGATAAGGGTTTAATCTCCAAAATTTATCGGGGACTCATACAACTTAACAAAAAGAAGATAAACAATCCAATCAAAAAATGGGCAAAGGACTTAGACACTTTTCGAAAGAGGACATACAGAAGTCTGATAGACATATAAAAACATGCTCAAAGTCACTTATATGAGAGATGCAAATAAAATGACAATGAGGTACCATCTCATACCTGTCAGAATGGCTATCATCAACAAATGAACAAACAACAAGTGCTGGAGAGGACGCAGAGAAAAGGGAACACTTGTGCACTGCTGGTGGGAATGCAGACTGGTGCAGCCACTATGGAAGACAGTATAGAGTTTCCTCAAAAAACTACAAATGGACACAGACCATTGAACCAACAACAGAGAAAAAGTGATGTTAACTAAAAGCCTTATATTGTCATTGTACCTAGCAGTAAGATAA
This sequence comes from Myotis davidii, assembly GCF_000327345.1. Lineage (NCBI taxonomy): Eukaryota > Metazoa > Chordata > Mammalia > Chiroptera > Vespertilionidae > Myotis > Myotis davidii. The sequence continues at coordinate 2,805,825 of NW_006295269.1, read as the reverse complement.
ATGGGAGCTGGAATAAAGAACTAAGCTCCCAGTAGTTTTCTTGTGGAGGAGGGTTGTCTAATCAGGCACATCTTTCCACAGAAGTGGGATAAGTACGTGAGATAGGTTGCTAACCTGGGACACATCTGTGTACTAATATGATTTGTTTTCCTATACTCTTGGGGACTGATGCATCTGGGTGGAGGCAGGGTGGGTGGGGGAAGTTGATAATTCTTTCCTTTTTCCTCAGCTCATAGCTGTTCACTGGCTATGAGGCTTTCTCTAGGCCAGTGTTTGGCAAACGGCGGCTTGCGAGCCACATGCGGCTCTTTGGCCACTTGAATGTGGCTCTTCCACGAAATACCACATGCGGGCGCGCGTACAGTGCGATTGAAACTTCGTCGCCCATGCGCAGAAGTCGGTATTTTGTGGAAGAGCCACACTCAAGGGACCAAAGAGCCACATGTGGCTCGTGAGCCGCAGTTTGCCGACCACTGCCTTAACCAATAAAGAAATTAAAGATAAAAATAAAAAGTTTGTATGTATATGGAAAACTACTGAAGAAATGCAGGTTAACTATGGTTAACTATGGTTAACCTCAGGTAGGGGAACTCTTGGATAACCTTTGTACTGTTTCAAATTTTACCATGTGCATGGATTAGCTCTTATCACCATTTCACCTTGACTAATAATATACTGTACCTTGGATTTCTACTGTGTAAGATGGTAATACTACTTGCCCGGCTCCCCTCCCCAGAGAATTGTGAATACTAAGTGAGAAAACACAGGCACATGAAAGTGATTTGTAAGCTCCATAGAGTGGTAATAAACTGTAACAGTTAGGCATTGTTGCTAATCATGATCTTTTTAGCAATAAGAAATCATTTTGTGACCCAGAATTTACAACAAATGTGTCTGAGGAAAATTTAACTTAGGGGGAAAAGGTAAATGAGAGATAAAAGCTAAGAACATTGCTATAAAATGTATTAGTGGAGGAAGGCTTTTGTCGTATTTTTCCCTAGATCAAAGCAGAAAGAATAAAATGGGTCTAGAAAATATACAAAAGCTTATGCAAATGCTTTTTTTTACATTTCTGTGCTAAATAAGAATTTAATCTAACATTACATATTTTAAGATTCTTAAAAATGAAGATAGAAACCTCACATGAAGTTCCACAGAGGCCTCCTAATTACAGGCGAGTCAGCTGAGGCCAAGGTGATCCAAAGAGAAAGATGTTCCCTCCATGCTGGGTGAATTTTAAGCAGGTGTTTGCAGGTATCAATAAAGCTAATGTTAAGAGAAAATAGAAAAACAATGATTCCTCAGGGTATTCAGCAGAGACTAAAATTGCAACAAACTAACCCCCTACACTCACTATTAAAAGCTCATTAACTCCCAGCTGTTCATCCATTAGACTGAGAAGGAGAAAGAGCCAGCGCCCTCCCTGTCACATATTTCTACTAAAGGCTGCATCTCGGAACAGGGAGAGAGTCAAACGATAAGATAACTATCATAATTATATCAAAGGCTGTGGAGAAGGTTGTGCGGAGTATAATAAACCTCTCCCGCAATGAAAGTCAGACTGTCCAAAGCCTGCGTTCAGGAGACACAGAGCAGAGGCTGCATGGCCAGCGACACGGCGGCTCGTCCTTGAGCCACTTAGGAACTGGAGCCCATGCCTCACCCAGCAGGTCACAGCTCATCGATACCACAGGAGCCACACCTGCAAGTAGAATATTTTTTCACCAAGTGATTCACTGTGGCCCACAGTCCTTGGCTACAACATCAAATTAAACAAAAGAGCCAGAGGGGCACAAATCAATTTAAAGCGATCTGCACACAAACTACTATTTTCAATCTATGGCTGGGATCCGTGATATGGAAGGCAGATTGTAGTTATAGTAGAATTTTCTTTTTTAAAAAAAGTTTTTTTAAAATATATTTTATTGATTTTTTTACAGAGAGGAAGGGAGAGGGATAGAGAGAAACATGGAAGAGAGAGAAACATCGATCAGCTGCCTACTGCACACCCCCTACTGGGGATGTGCCCACAACAGAGGTACATGCCCTTGCGAGGAATCAAACCTGGGACTCTTCAGTCTGCAGGTGGATGCTCTATCCAATGCGCAAACGCTCCCCAGCCCCGTTCTTCAAGGGTCAAGTGCGTTGTTTTCCTTAAAGTGTGATGGAGCGGAGCCACTTGGTGTATGACGAAGCTTCCATGCTGTGCTCAGAAACTGGCAACTTATAACCTGATTCTGGCCCACTGGGGAGGGGGCGGGGGGAGAGGAGTTTGTTTGAATCAGGGTGCCTTTAAAAATTAATTTTTTAGTACTCAATATTTAAAAGTCAAAAGATGTAACTCATTGGTCTGTCTCAAGCTTATCTGACAGTGCGAGGTGGCATTTACAATTTCAATTAGAGACAGGTCCTAGGTATTTGAGACGTTTTGATGCCTGTTATGGCCCCAAAAGAGTGACAATTTTAAAATCAAACACAGCTTTCCTGACAGAAATCCCTGCAGAGGGGTAACACACGGCTGCTCCCCACCTCTTCATGGCAGCACCCCTGTGGCCCCAGCCTCACCCATCTGCTGCCTTACTTCATTCCTTACCACCCTCTCCCTCACCACCACGGCCACCTGGCCTCTCCCTGCTGCTCCTCCACGTGCAGCCACCTTCTGCCTCAGCATCTGCTCCTGCTGTGGCCTCTCCTAGAACATTCCTCCCCCAGCTATCATCAGGGTAGGCTCCCTCCCCCGCCTTAAGTCTCTACTGAACATTCCCTTCTCAGAGAAGTCCTCCTGGAGCACACGCTTGCAAAGTCCATCTCTGACCCCTGCTCTGTTTTCCTCCGTAGAACTCATGACATCTGTCACACTCTGCCCTATTTGTTTACTTATTGGCTATCTCCCAACATACTTAATGTAGGCCTCGCAGGCAAAGATTTTTTCTGTTTTGTTCACTACTTTATCATCAATTATTTGATAGATAGCAGTGCCAGGCACATAGTAGGCACCAAAGAAATACCCATTGGAAAAATTAAGTTTGTTTTTGATCAGGAAGCAAAAGAAATGCACATACTCAACACGTACCCACACACCTCAGTGAAACTCTGTGACCTCACACCTCCAGAATGAGATCACAGGTTATCTGCATCAGACTTCCCCTACAAGAGATGCTGAAGGCTATTCTTCAGGGTAAAGGGAACTTGTATTAGAGGGAAATCTGGAACTTTATCAATGAAGAGCAACATAAGGGGTGAATAACTGGGAAAATATCATCTACTTTTATCCACTTATATGTTTAAAAAATATGTATGAATGTTGAAAGCAAATAGAATATTAAAATGTGTCCAAATAACCCAAAAGAAGACAAGAAAGGGGAACAAAGGAACAAAACACAGAAGTGACAAACAAAAAATCCTATATAATAAAAGGGTAATTTGCAAATTGACTGAACGGCAGAACGACTGGTCCCTATGACATGCACTGACCACCAGGGGGCAGACGCTCAACCCAGGAGCTGACCCCTGGTGGTCAGTGCACTCCAGCAGGGAGAGTGCTGCTCAGCCACAAGCCGAGCTGACAGTTGGCGAGCACAGCAGACTCCCGGACTGTGAACGGGTGCAAGCTGGGCTGAGGGACCACCCCCGCCAAGTGCACGAATGTCGTGCACCAGGCCTCTAGTAAAAAAATAAAATGGTAGACCTAAATTCTAAATATATCAATAATTATATTAAATGTAAATGATCTAAACACACCAATTAAAAGAGATGATCAAGTTGGATAAAATGAGGAGAATGCTCATAATTTAACAAATAAGAATCCTTTGTGTGTTGAAGAAAAGGATCATGCCAAATCTACTTAAGTGACTCACAATAAAATATCAGGTGGAAGATCAGTGTCACATTCAGATAGACTTGGAATTCCCTGAGGTAATTGTGCAAATGACCTTAAATCGTACATAAGTGCAGAGCTTCAGAACCAGGAAGCACCTGTTACAATGACACAGCAATAAAGCAAAATAGCTGCGCCACTGACCTGCAAACTTGGGCAAAGTGGAAAAAGCATTGCCCAGGAGCAGTGAAAACCTGACAGGATCTCCCCACCTGTGTACCAGCTCAGCACTAATGAAGGCATGAAGTGAGCCTCAGGAACCTGCTTTTGTAACTGTAGTTCTCTGGCATCTAAGACACTTCCAACCAGCATAATGAGTTCCTTTTCAAGTACTTATGACCACCTCCAATGTGTTAGTGACTTAGTGGGAGGAGGGCAGATGTGTATGGATGGAAACGCATAGAGACATGTGACTGAAAGAGGAAGAAACCTGGTGAAGAACTAACACAGGGTCCCTTGGCTGGAGTCATCTTCTTAATATGGGTTGATCTTGGCCACATGATCCACAAAAAGGCTCCACCCTAACCACCTGATGACACATGGCTCAGGAGCCAATGGTCCCATTGGTCTTGCTCTATGTTCAATGCAAATGTTATGAGTTGAATCGTACCCCTCAGAAAGATACGCTGAAGTCCTAAACCAGAGTGGCTATGAGTGTGACCTTGTTTGGGAACAGATCTTTGCAGATATAATCAAGTTCAAATGAAGTCTAATCTTGTATGACTGGTGTCCTTGTAAATAAGAAGAGGAATGTGATGTGAAGGCAGAGACAAACGGTGTGACAATGGAGGCAGGGACTGTGATGCTGCAGCCGCAAGCCCAGGAACCCTGGGCCAATCAGAAGCTGGGAGAGGGAAGGAAGGACCCTCCCCTAGAGCTTTGAAGGGGGAGCATGACCCTGTCAACTCCTTGATTTTGGACATCGAGCCTCCAGCCCTGGGAGAGAATGAATTTCTGCTGTTTGTGGTACTTTGTTACGGCAGCACAAAGAAACTAATACAGTGAAGGGCGACACTTCCCTTTGAACACACCACACTAGAGAGGGTGGAGGGGAGAAAAGATAAGGCTTATATCCATCAGGAGGACCCGACACCCAGGTAGTAAACCATACTCTGCCTCATTCCCTTGTATGAAGCAGGGATCTCACGCTCCAAAGGCAATAAAGTAAATAAGACAAGTGACCAGATCACCTAACCAGGCACAGAAACAAGAGCCCTATCTCTGCGTGCAGAGCAATAGCTTCTCAGCTGCCGGGATGCTAATCTGCTTTAGAAACCAAAACTGGGATTTTTGATGTGATAGTCCCAGACACCACAACACTGTGCAGGCTGAGCACAGCACATCTGTGAGCCAAACATAACTCACAAGCCCTAGCTTCCAATCCCTGCTGTCACTCACACCCCAGTACCCCAAGGCAGAGATGCAGCTTCTAACAAAATCCTACAACGGGGAGAAAAGCCATAGCACTTTCAACATTAATGGCCTACCAATGGATTTCATTTGTCTGATTTTCTGAAATTATTAAACAATATTAATTTTTCTTAGAAATATGCCATCAACATCTATCATTGCAAGTTCATTTTACTCATAAATGCTGAACCAATACCACACTATTAAATAGTACTTAGTTATCAAGGAAAAAGCTTAATAAAGAATCCTTAATTCATCATCAATTATTAATCTTATTTGTAATTTTTAGTTGAGCACATAAGCTATCATTACTTATATGGGCTCACTCATTGGCAATCATTTTTTTCGTCAATGAATCAAGGAAACATTTTTAGAAGAGACAGAATTAAAGTCTGCAATTTGGTGACACACATCCTGAGTCATGGTCTGGGGTGTGGCTGGACATCAGTTTTCAAAGCTCCCCTGGGGATTCTAGAATGCAGCAAAGTTTGCAAACCTGTACAGTAGCCAGTAGGATGAAGGACTTTTTCTCACACTAGTATTACTTTACTTCAAATTCAAAATATGACACTCATATCCCAAAAACAATCCCCTCTAAGCTTTCAGAGTTTCAGAAAAAAAAAATCAGACTGATATATGCTCTCTTGACCTATTTTGGTTGATGAATATCGTCTAGATTCCTAAATTGGTCTAAAGTTGCCCATATCATTTTGTAATTATTTTTCTTTGTACAGCAATAATTTTCATCTAAAATGTTTTCAAAGTAACTAGATTAAAAGAATGCCACTTACTGCGGCTAAAATGTGCTCTGAAGATAGATACAACTTTGCTTCTATTCCTAATGAAACTCAGACCTTTCATCTTGAATTCAAGCAGAATCTCAAACACTGAATAAGATGAGTTTGATACTTTCATATTTCTATTAAATTGATGGCCATCTACACACAGGGAAAAGCCTCCTCATTCGCTTCATTATCCCTGTACAGCTGCGCTATTGCTTCTGGGAGATCAAGGGGTTATATTGTCTCTTAATAGTGGGATTACATTTTCCCTATATTTCTGCTTTCATTATTCTTGACTTCACAAAGCATCTCAACGCTGGCAGGCAAATACAGGCAGTTAATAACTCTCTGATTGCACGAAAGGAGGAACCAACTTATCCAAATCCCACACTGGGAACTAGACCTTTGATGAGATCGTCTGATTCAATTCAGAAAAAGATGACCCCAACATTTACTAAATAGAAAAGGAGAATGGACTATTGTTTTTTATTTTAATTATTTTTTATTTTGTTTTATTGCTTAAAGTATTACAAAGAGTTTTACATATGTCTCCTTTTTTCCCCCTTAACCTTCTCCCCACCTCCCCTACCCCCCAGTATCTTGCATCCACTGGTTATGCTTATATGCATGCATACAAGTCCTTCGGTTGATCTCTTACCTCCCCCACTCCCCACTCCCACCAATCCTCCCCAGCCTTCCCGCTATAGTTTGACCGTCTGTTTGATGCTATTGTTTTTAAATTCAACTAAGCAGACTGCAGAATTAAGAGAACATAGGGCTGAGAACTGCACTCTGATGATCATTGCTCTACTGAAAAATGCCCTCTGTTGAAATTGCTTGCTTGTAGTTCGGTTCAAGGGTTGGGGTTTGCAGAAAACTGTTTCAGATAAGCAACCCTATTTGATAGTTTGTAGTTAGGCAGGTCAATTCGGAAATCCAATTCCACTTATGCAATGATTAGTCATAAAGCTAAATGGCAAAAGTGGCATTTTAATTTTGAGTTTTTACATGAGCAAGAGAACATTAAAAACATTTAGCATGAACCAATGCTCTCTGTGCTGTAACAGCAGAACTTCAGGAAAAACAATTATGACCTTTTAGGAAAGGTATGAGGGAGACTTTGAGCCAGTTCTTTAAAAGGGGAGCTGCCGCTTTTATGGTTGTGCTTGAGTTATGGGTTTTTTAAATTGTCAATAAAAATAATAAAAGCAATTTGCTTCTTGAAAAGCAAATGAGATCCAATATGCTGGTCTGAACAAAAAAAATAAATAAAAAATAAAAACTGCATCACTCATGCAAGTTTAATTCACTCTGAAACAATGAGTCAAATGCAGGCACATAAGGAGGGATTGCAAATCAGATAACGTGAAATTCAGAAACCGTCATCTCTTCACCTGCCGAGCTATCAGGAAACTCGAGCTCAGCCGCACAAGTGTTTGACGGTGTCAACCCCAGCATGTCAGACCCGGGAACGTACAGCTGCTCCACGCACACCACCCCAGCCACCATTTAAAAGTGGACAGCAGTTGCCCTGGCAGGTGGCTCGGCTGGTTGGAGCAACCTCCCATACACCAAAAGGTTGCAGGTTTGATTCTGGCCAGGACACATACCTAGGTTGCGGGTATGGGAGGCAACCGATTGATGTTTTTCTTTCTCTATCCCTTCCTCTCTCTCTAAAAATCAGTATTACATATCCTCAGGTGAGAATATTTTAAAAGTTGTTTTAAAAAAAAAAGTGGGTGGTTGCCCTGACCGGTTTGGCTCAGTGGATAGAGTGTTGGCCTGCGGGCTGGGGGGGCCCAGGAT
>NW_006295269.1:2781403-2793723 GCF_000327345.1 Myotis davidii | reverse complement strand
CAGGCTGGCGGGGGGGGGGGGGCATGGAGCAGGCTGACAGGTAGAGTGGTTAGGGGCGATCAGGCAGGCAGGGGAGTGGGTAGGAGCCAGCAGTCCCAGATTGAGAGAGGAATGTCTCCTGAGGTGTCCCAGATTGGAGAGGGCACAGGCCGAGCTGAGGGTCATCTCCCTCCATGCACAAATTTCGTGCACTGGGCCTCTAGTATATGAATAATAAAGTGGCAGTAACTAAATACCTATCAATAATTACTTTAAATCTAAATTAATTACATGCTCCAATAAAAAGACAGGGTAGCTGAATGGATAAGAAGACAAGAGCCACACATATTCTGCCTGCAACAGACCCACTTCAGATCAAAAGACAGACTGAGAGTAAAGGGATGGAAAAGGCTATTTCCTGCAAATGGAAATGAAAAAAATATGGGCAGCTATACTTGTAATAGGCAACGTGGACTTTAAAACACAGGCTATAGGCAAGCAACAAAGAAAGGACCAAAAGGTTGCAGGTTTGATTCTGGCCAGGACACATACCTAGGTTGCGGGTATGGGAGGCAACCGATTGATGTTTTTCTTTCTCTATCCCTTCCTCTCTCTCTAAAAATCAGTATTACATATCCTCAGGTTAGAATATTTTAAAAGTTGTTTTAAAAAAAAAAAAGTGGGCGGTTGCCCTGACCGGTTTGGCTCAGTGGATAGAGTGTCGGCCTGCGGACTGGGGGGTCCCAGGTTTGATTCCGGTCAAGGGCATATACCTTGGGCAGCTGATCGATGTTTCTCTCTCATCGATGTTTCTAACTCTCTATCCCTCTCCCTTCCTCTCTGTTAAAAAAATCAATAAAACATATATATTTTTAAAAAGTGGGTGGTTGTCAGAATCAATGGGACATAAGCACCTTTTAGTCACCGAGAGTTGCTAGGATCCTGACCAAACTCCTCTTTTTGGAACAAAAGGTCTTCTTGAAACTTTGTGTATCTTTTACTAAGCTTCAGTAGGCATGTGATGATTTATTTGGCATTAATGAAAATGTGGAATTCATGTGATAAGGAGTCATGGTCCGTGAACATGAGCTAAGGCAAGGTGGCACCAAGTAATTCCCATCACTTCCCCTCCACCCGCCCCCCCTTCCTGGAGTCAAATCATGAACAAAAGGGGAAGGTGTTTTCTAACCTGGCTGTTTTCAGTTCTTCTCTTGTAATTTATAAACCAGATGGCATGAAAGATTTTATTGAAGTTAAATATACAAATGACTTTTAAACACCTTCATCCTCAATTAAATAAAAGCAACAGGTACAGCCCTGGGCTTCAGACGACTTTCTCTTCTTCCCTGACTGACCACAGGTCTTCTCTCCCTACTCTGGAGCTCTTCCCGCCTCCCTGGCTCCCTCCTGTCCTCACATCCCTTCCAGAATTCTACACCATGTGCGGATCTCACAGGTGGCAGCGTAGGTGAACCAGCAGATATCAGTGCCAGCAAGGGACAGCAGATGTAGACGGGGTAATACACCTTGCACACTTCGGGAAGCATGCTGTAACCCCATTCCTGAATGTGAAGCAACAAGTAAATCGATACGGAATTATCTGCCTTAACTGGCATATTAAAGCAAATGGACATATCGACAGTTACAGAGCCTTTCGTCCCAGAACACCAGATTCTACATTCTTCTCCAGTGCGCATGGAACATTCCCAAGGACAGACCATATGCTGGGGCACAAACCAGCCCTAACAAATTCAAGAAGAATGAAGTCACACCAAGCATGTTCTCCAACCACAATGCCTTGAAATGAGAAATCAACTGCAAAAAGAAGGCAGTGAAAACCACAAATATGTGGATATTAAACAACATGCTACTGAAGAATGATGGGGTCAAAGAAGAAAAAAAAAAGATTGAAGATACATAGAGACAAAGGAGAACGGCAATACAACAGATCAAAACTTTTGGGATGCAGCGAAAGCAGTAAAAAGCGAGACGTTTATATCATTGCAGGCCTATCTCAAGAAACAAGAAAAATCCCAAATAAACAACCTAATATCACATCTTAGAGACCTAAAAAAAGAAGACCAAAGCAGGCCAGAGTAAGCTGAAGGAAGAAAGTAATAAAATCAGAGCACAATTAAATGAAATAAAGAACAAAAGGATAATAGAAAAAATTAATGCAACTATGAACCGGTTCTGCAAAAAGATTAATAAAATTGACAAACCTTTGGCTAGACTTATTAAGAAAAAAGAGAAAAGGCTAAAATAAACAAAATCAGAAATGAAAGAGGAGAAATTACCACAGATACCAGAGGAAAACCAAGAATACTATGAAAGACATGTCACCAAATATAATAACCTAGAAGAAATGGAAAAGTTCCTAGAAATATACAACCTTCCTAGACTGAATCATGAAAATCTGAAAACACTGATCAACAGTGAGGAAACTGAAACAATCATCAAAACACTCCCAAAAAGTAAAAGTCCAGGACCAGATGGCCTCACTAATAAATTCTACCATTCAAAAAAGATTAATACCTATCCTTCTCAAACTCTTCCCAAAATATGAAGAAGAGGAATAATACTTCCTAATACATTTTATGAGGCCAAAATTATCCTGATACCAAAAACTGGCAAGGATAACACAATAAAAGAAAAATACATACCAATATCCCTGATGAATACAGATGCAACAATCCTAAACAAAATATAAGAAGATCAAATACCACAAAAATATTAAAAAAAAAAAAAAAACATGTCACAATCAAGTGGAGTTCATTTCAAGAGCACAGGATGGTTCCATATACACAAATCAATCAATGTGGTACACCACATTAACAAAACAAAGGACAAAATCATGTGATCATATCAATAGATGCAGAAAAAGCATTTGACAATATACAACATCCACTTATCATTAAAACACTCAATAAAAGGGTATAGAAGGAAAGTACCTCAACATAATAAAGGCCATATATGACAAACCCTCGGCTAATATCACACTCAATGGAGAAAAACTGGAAGCTTTTCCTCTAAGATCAGGAACAAGATGAGGATGCCCCCTCACCACTGTTATTCAACATAGGACTGGAAGTTCTAACTAGCACAATTGGCAAGAGAAAGAGATAAAAGGCATCCAAATTGGGAAGGAAGAGGTAAAATTGCAGATGACATGATTCTTTTATACAAAACCCTCCACCAAAAAACTAGAAACAATGAACAAATGTAGTAAAGTTGCAGGATACAAAATCAATATACAAAAATATATTGCATTCCTATTTACTAACAATAAAATTCAGGAAAAAAAATTAAAGACACTTACTTTTGCAATTGTTACAAAACGAATAAAACGCTTAGGAATAAACTTAACAAAGAATGTAAAGGACCAACACATTGGAAACTATAAGACATTTTTAAAAGTACCTGAAGAACACACACAAAAAATGGAAAGATATTCTGTGTTCATGGATTGGAAGAATCAGCATAGTTTAAATGGTCATGTTACCCAAAGCAATACATGGAGTTAATCTATTCCCCATCAAAATACCAATGGCATTTTTGAAAGACATAGAACAAAAAATCATCAAATTTGTATGGAACTACGAAAGACCAGAAAGGCAAGTCAACCACGAGGAAAAAGAACAAAACCAAAAGTATCACACTACCTGGCTTAAAGTTTTACTACAAAGTTACAATAACCAAAATAGTATGATATTGACAAAACACACACAGAGACGAATGGAACAGAAATGAGACCCCTGAAATAAATAAACCCACATTCATATGGGCAAATAATTTTAACAAAAGGAGCCAAAAACATACCATGGAGAAAAGAAAGCCTCTCCAATAAATAGTACTGGGAAGTTGGAAAGCCACATGCAAAAGAATGAAACTAGACTGCAGTTTGTCACCATACGCAATAATTAACTCAAAATGGAACAGAAACTTACATATAAGTCCTGAAACAAGAAATAACATAGAAGAAAACATATATATGTCTGAACTTAGGTATGGACCTTGGTCTTAGAGATGATTTTATTAATTTGACCCCAAAGGCAAAGGAAATAAAAGCAAAAATAAATGAATGGGACTATATCAAACTAAAAAGCTTCTGCATAGCAAAAGAAACCATCAATGAAACAAGAAAGCAACCAACAAAATGGGAAAAGATACTTGAAAACAATACCTCTGATCAGGAGTTAATATTCAAAATATATAAAGGAGACATACAACTAAACAGCAAAAAAGCAAAGAATCCAATTTAAAAGTGGGCAGAGGACCTGAACAGACACTTCACCCAAGAAGACAACAAATGGCCAACAGATATATGAAAACACTAGAAGCTTGGTGCACAAATTCGAGCACCACTGGGGTCCCTCATCCTAGCCTGCAGTATTAGGCCAAAACTAGCTCTCTGACATACCCCAAGGGGTCGTGGATTGAAAGAGGGCACAGGCCAACCCGAGGGACCCCACCTGTGCAAGATCGGGGCCAGGGAGGGACGCAGGAGGTTGGCCAGCCAGGGAGGGACTGCGGGAGGGCTCCAGGGCATGTCCGGCCCATCTCTCTCAGTCCCAATCAGCTGGACCCCAGTAGCAAGCAAACCTATCAGGCAGAGTGTCTTCCCCCTGGTGGTCAGTGCACATCATAGTGAGAGGTTGAGCAGCCTTAACATATCATTAGCATATTATGCTTTAATTGTTTAATGGACAACTGGACACTTAGCATATTAAGCTTTTATTATACAGGATGTTCAACTTCACTAGCTATTAGAGAAATGCACATCAAAACTACAATGAGATTCCACCTCACACCATACAGAATTGCTATTATCAGTAAGACAAGTAACCACCCACCAGTGGGCAGGGGGCAGGGCCAGTGCCAAGAAGCGAGGGCCAAGGGCCAGCAGCCACTGCAGCAACCCTCATTCACTGCTGGTGGAATGTATACTGGTACAGCCACTTTTGAAAAAAGTATGGAGCTTCCCCAAAAAGTTCAGACTAGAGTTACCATATGACCCAGCAATTCCTCTTCTGGTATCTACCCTAAATTTTTGAAAATATTTATTTGTAAATATATATGGACCTCTTTGTTCATTGCAGCAATTTATACAATAGCCAACACATGGAAACAACCTAAGTATCTTTTGATGGATGACTGGATAAAGATGTGGTACATACATACAAGGGAATACTACTCAGCCATAAGAAAGGATGACAGACTGCCATTTTCAACAACATAGATGGACCTAGAGGGTATTATGCTAAGAGAAATAAGCCAGACATAGAAAGACAAATACCATATGATTCCAATTACATGTGGAATCTGAAGAACAAAAGAAATAACCAAAACAGAAATAAATTCATAGATAAAAAGAACAAACTGATGGTTGCCAGAGGGAAGGGGGGATGGGTAACTGGGTGAGAAAAAGTGAAGAAACCAAGTACAAATTGGTAGTTACAAAAGAGTCAACAAGGTGTATAGTGCCAGGTGGGTACCAGACTTAGAAAAAAATCTATACTAATAAAAGGGTAATATGCTAATTAGACTGGACATCTTCCAGACAACCGTCTGGACGTCCTTCCGGACAAAGCCATGGTGGTGGGGCTCAGGCTGGCAGGGTGAGCAGTTAGGGGGATCAGGCTGGCAGGCAGAGTGGTTAGGGGGGATCAGACTGACAGGCAGGTTAGGAGCCAGCAGTCCCAGATTGAGAGAGGAATGTCTCCTGAGGTGTCCCAGATTGGAGAGGGCACAGGCCGAGCTGAGGGTCATCTCCCTCCATGCACAAATTTCGTGCACTGGGCCTCTAGTATATGAATAATAAAGTGGCAGTAACTAAATACCTATCAATAATTACTTTAAATCTAAATTAATTACATGCTCCAATAAAAAGACAGGGTAGCTGAATGGATAAGAAGACAAGAGCCACACATATTCTGCCTGCAACAGACCCACTTCAGATCAAAAGACAGACTGAGAGTAAAGGGATGGAAAAGGCTATTTCCTGCAAATGGAAATGAAAAAAATATGGGCAGCTATACTTGTAATAGGCAACGTGGACTTTAAAACACAGGCTATAGGCAAGCAACAAAGAAAGGCCCAGCAATTCTACTTCTGGGTATTTATCTGAAGAAACCCAAAATGCTAATTTAAAAAAAACATATACATCCCTATATTCACTGCAGCATTATTTACAATAGCCACAAAATGGAAGAAACCTAAGTGTTCCATTGACAAATGAACGGAAAAGAAGATGTGGTACATGTAAATAATGGAGTATTATGTGACCACAAAAAAAGAATGCAATCTTGCCATTTTTGACAACATGGATGGACCTAGAGTATATTACGCTAAGTGAAATAACTCACACAGAGAAATACAAATACCGTATGATTTCTCTTATAGGTGGAATCTAAAAAAACAAAAACAACAAAAAAAATACACAAACGAAACAGAAACAAGCTCATAGATACAGAGAACATTTTGATGGTTACCAGATAGGAGGGGTGTTGGGGGATGGGTAGAAAAGGGAAGGGATTAATATGTGCCCATTGCCAGTTATAAACATAGTGACAGGCATGTAAAGTGCAGCATGGGGAACTTAGTAATCTATACTAATAAAAGGGTAATATGCTAATTAGACCAGATAGACAGGACACCTTCTGGATGTCCTTCCAGACAAAGCCACAGCAGCTGCAAGGGCCAAGGGTCGGAGGTACGGGAGAGGCAGCAGCACAAGAGAGGCGGCAGCACAGGAGAGGCGGCAGTGCGGGCCGGTCCAGCACCGTGACCCCTTCCACAGAGGTAGCGTGGGAGAGGTCGTGGTGCGGGCCAGTCCAGCACTACAGCCCCTTCTGCAGAGGTAGAAGGAGAGGGGGCTGCGTGGTCCCAGTCCCAGTGCTGCCCCTTCCACAGAGGCAACCACAGAGGCAGCGGCATGGCCGGGTCCCAGTGCCACGCCTCCGCAGAGGCTGGGCGGGGTGCGACCTGCTGTGCCTCAACCTCCCAAAGCCCCTTGGCCGGCAGTGGCAGCAGCAGTGGGGTGATGGGTGCAGCACCTTCCCCTGATCAGTCTGGTCGCCTCCCACAGAGGGAGGCCAGTCTGCGGCTTAGGCCTGCTCTCCACACGGAGCAGGCCTAAGCCGTCATTAGGACATCCCCTGAGGGCTCCTGGGCTGTAGAGGGTGCAGGCCAGGCTGAGGGACAACCCCCCCCCCACCCCAGTGCACTAATTTTCATGCACCGGGTCTCTAGTATTATAATAACTATATAGGGTGCCAGGTGAGTGAATATTAGATTCATCAAGGTGATCACCTTGTAAGTTATGCAAATATCCAATCACTATGTTGCACACCTGAAACTAATATAATATTATATGTCAACTATAATTAAAAAATAAAATTTTTGAAAAAATAAAATAAAATATGCACATTTAAACATCAACATGGTTACTGTTATTAAATTTAAACATGTTACTGAGCTTGCTGATAATCAGGGTGAAAAAGGAACAATAATTAGAGAAATGCAAATCATTTTTGTCATTATTGTAGTTTTGTTTGTTTGTTTTCTTTTAAAGGAAGACAAATCTTGAAAATAGTTCCTAGGCACAGGGAACCATCCAAGGGTTTTTGAACAGAACCATGTTAGGAATGCTTGGCAGACAGGATAAAGCCACCTCTTCCCCCAACGCCTCCCCAGATGTCTACCTCTGAACTCTCAGGACCTATGAATGTGTTGCCTCACCTGGCAAAGGGACTTGGCAGGTGTGCTTAAACTCAGGATCTGGAAACAAAACAATTATTCTGGATTATTCTGATGGGTTCAGTGTAATCGCAAGGGTCCTTATACCAGGGAGGCGGTATGCTGAGTTAGAGAGTGGCAAGTGACCAAGGAAGCAGGGGAGACAGAGTCAGGAAATGAATCTTTCCTTAAAGGAATCAGCAGTGCAAACACCTCATTGCAGAACTTCTTGCCTCAAGATCTCTAAACTGGTCAATAGGTGTTGTTTTAAACAATTAAGTTTGTGGTGTAAAGCCAGTTTTCTTATAGATACTATCACTTGTAGAATCAAACTTTTCGAAACAGATGGAAACATGGGGTGGATCCTCCTGCTCCTATGAAAGAATTGAGCAACGGCCCAGACTCAGAGCGTGTGGGCTCTGCCTCCCGCTCACAGTCAACTGACTTGCTTTTCAGCTCTCCAGGGCCTGGTCCCAGAATGCGGAGGCTGCTTCTGAAGAATCGCACTAAGGCATGTTTGAGAGTTCGTCAGAGGGTAAAGGAAGAAAGGAAGGCGAGTTGTTCTGCCAGGTGCATGTTCCACACCTTTAACGAGAGCCGAAGCACGTGAAGAAATGAGTTGGAATCATCACTAATGAGACCTGGGATTGCGAGGCTACGGAGAAAGCAAAGACATGAGATTGAAATTATGGGACATCAGCTGTCACCAAGGCCGTGGGTGTGTGGCAAGCCTGGAGGGACCGGAGCAGGTGCCACCCCTTCCACGGTGCAAAGAAGGGCTTTCGAGTGTCTGATGGCCCAGCTGCCGGCTCTGAAGGATCCCATTAGCCCGCATGGCCACGCCCTTATTTGAGAGCCCCAGTTTCACAGCCAGACCTGCTCTGGGTTAAGTTCCATAGAGGTGACTCACCATGCCAGGGATACTCGTCTTATTTTTATGGAGACAGGAAATTTAATCCATCCTGTTCTCATGTACAGTAAATCCTCACGGAGTGTTGTTGGTAGATTCTGTGACTTTAAGAGAAACGACACATAATGAAACCAGTTTTACCACATAAACAAGAGTTATGTTCTGAAGGCATCGCATCCACATCATGAAACGATTTTGAGAGCTCCTTGGGAGGTCCTAGCAGGGAGCGCAGCTGCCCGGAGACCCTGGGCTGAAGGAAAGGCCTCCCTTCTCGGGAAGGTGAGCATGCAGCCTCGCAGGGACCCAGGTGGGTCAGTGCGGGAGGAGGGGACACCCGCCTCACCAGCCAGCCCAGCCCCGGTGATCAGTGGGTGACAGCTGTGGCGGCCAGATCACCCTCACATGCATATCAAATGATTCTGAAGGAAAGGGCATTATTTAAGGGCCTGCTGCTGTAGGGTCATTGGCATGGAGATTTCCAGGTGAAACTCCAAGCAAGCCCTCCGCTGGTCAGCAGAGTAGGAAGAATGACTGCTTTGCTGACGTATCCGTGTTGTGTTCTGTCTTTGCTTGATTGGCCATCACCTTGTAGCTCTGCATGAGGTGTGGAGTCCCTGCGCCTTTTGCTGCAGCCTTGGCAGGAGGGGTGGGGGGGAGGGGCGGGCACCAGGGGAACATAAGGTCCAGGTTGGGAACCACTGGTATCTCTTTTCAGAGGCGTGTATGTGAAGCTGGATTGAGAAGCTTCTTAGTTCCTGAAGCTTCTCCACACACAGCACAACGTGTGGTGAACTGAATGGTGAATTTGGCTCAGCAGGCATTTTTTAGCATCCACTTATCTATCCAGGCAATTCAGTTAGGTAGTCTTATCATCATGATCTAGATCAGAGGGTGGTAAACTTTCCCTTAACAGACCAAACAGTAAATATGGTAGGCATTGAGGGCCAAGCAGCATGATCAAGGCTATTATATCCATGCTTAAATAATCACTTACAATGTGAACATTTGCTTGGCCAGTGTCCTCAGTGGTTAGAGCATCTGCCCATGCACCAAAGGATCACAGGTTCAAATCCCAGTCAAGGGCACATACCTGGGTTGCAGGTTTGATCCCAAGCCCAGTCAGGGAGCATGCATAAGGCAATCAAATGATGTGTCTCTCTCACACTAATCTCTCTCTCTCTCTCCCTCCCTCCCTCCCTCTCTCCCTCCTTCCCTCCCTCCCTTTTCCTCCCTCCCTTCCACTCTCTCTAAAATCAATGGAAAATATCTTAAGGTGAGGATTAACAAAACAAAAAAATGTGAACATTTAATTTTAAATTTTTATTTTATTGATTTGGGGGGAGAGAGAGAGAGAAAGAGAGAGAGAGAGAGAGACCAATGTGTGAGAGAGAAACATCGACTTGTTGTTCCACCCATCTATGCATTCATTGGTTGGCCTCTGTACATGCCCCGACCAGGGATGACCCTGCAACCGCTGCACAATGGAACGATGCTCTAACCAACTGAGCTACCCGGCCAGGGATAAAATGTGAACATTTAAAAATGTAAAGAATGTTCTTAACTCATGGGCCCTATGGAAAGATGCTATGAATTAGCCCAAGGGCCATACTTTGCAAACCTCTGATTAACATAATTAAGAAAACCATTTCATAAATCCATTTGTTTTTGAGCTATTAGCTAAACCCAATAGTTTGAACTATTCCCCAGTCATTCAAATTATTTACAAAAAATCCCATGCAGTCATGCACCGCATAACAACACTCTGGTTAAGAAGAAACCTCATATACGATGGTGGTCCCATAAGATTATAATGGAACTGAAGAACTCCCAGTGCCATAGCACAGCACATTCCTCACGGGTTGGTGGTGATGCTGGTGTTAACACACCGACGGCTCTGCCAGGCGTACAGAGGTACAGCATATACATCATCCTTGATCATGACAATACATGACTGTGTTACTGGTTTATGTGTTTACTATACTTTCATTGTTACTTTCTACTTTTAGAAACTGCGCTGTGTTGCGCAGGCAGCAGCCTCACACATCGCGTGCTGAGTCCAGATGGCATCATCTTCTCTTGGCTTCATCTCGCCTGGTCTTATACAGCAACATGCTGGACAGGCTGGTAGCCTGGAAGCAACAGGCTTGACCACCTAGGCTTGTGTAAGTGCCCTCTGCGATGTTCGCACGATGACGGAAACACCTAGCAGCACACTGCTCAGATGCATCACCACTGCTAGGTGGCACCTGACCACAGCTGTTTGCCAGAGCCTGAACCTACCGCGTACAGGCAGGTGCCAAGCAGCCCTGGGATCTTCAGGGGCCTTTTCAGGGAAATGCATTAGGGAATATTGATACACGCCTACGTCCACAAAGTTCTTCAGAATAACAGGATGGAGATTCATTTCATTTTTACCCTGGTACAAAATGGTAATGGCGGTATTAAACAATAGTGAAAACTATGCTAATTGATATCACCAGTTAGCTAATTTTGATGTGCAGTTTTGCCTTCTCTAATTAACATTTTATAAATGCTATCTGCTTCTAAGTGTCCCATTTTGATTCATAGCAATCTGTTGGCATTACACATGAACTGGAAAAAATATGGAGCCTTCTGCTTCAAGTATCCTAATTTACATGCTAAATCAGAAGGTCAAAATGAATCTCTGTCATCTTTAGAGCCCTGTGCGTCGGCCCAGAGTAAAAGGTAGCATGTTTTTTTTGTTGTGTGTGTGTGTGTGTGTGTGTAAGAATAATTTTTTTAAAGCAAGTAACAACTCAGTGTGAGTTTACAACTATAAAATCTAGTGCACTGGAAGATAAAGACTGCAAACATTCTTTGGTGTGATGAGCTTCGTTTGAATTGAAAATTGGTCTTCATTCTGATAGCGGTGGAGCAGCAGATGGCTGGAGCTACCATAAATATAAGCTCTGCATTGAAGAGCAGCCAAAACACAAGTGCTAACCAACCCAGTCCAGAGGGAGAACCAGCTGACACACACAGGAGTGGGAACCCTTCTCCCACAGGCAGAGTGCTGAGCACAGTGGGACATCACCCAGCTCCTGCACAGTAATAACACATAGAGCACGTGGCCAGGAACTAGCCTTTCTTTCCATTCAATGACCACATTCACAATAGAGGACTTGCAGGAGAATTTCAGGTGCTTTCTTCCTTGGAAACTTGCTGTCAAAAACCAAGCTCGCTGTTAAGATGAAGAGCTGTGCCATGCAGGCGGGAACGATGAGGCGAAGGTTTGCTGAAGCCTGAGTGTAACTTTCCACGATTCTCTAGGTCCTGTGACCTTTCCCCCTGGTTCCCTGGTACCTATTTTTATACCTGAAATAGGTACATGTAAAAGGATAACATAATAAAGATCTTTAGCAACATAAAAATATCTTTATTCACAATCCCCCTCATTGTGAACTGCAAAGGTAGCTTATTTTGTATCTACTGCAGCCTGTCATCATATTTTGTACTTAACAGGCTTCAATAAATACGTATGTGTGAGCTCCATCCGTCTGGAGGCCATGCCCATTATGTCCTGTGCTAGACGGCTAGAAACGCAGAGATGGGTAATCCAGAGGACAGCCTTCCTCTCCAGGTGCTTCTACAGAACTGGTTTGAAATGCTGCCTCCTCACAGTCACTCTTCCAAATGGGAGGAGAAGGGGTTGATTTGATGGTGAAATGATGAG
>NW_006295269.1:2774998-2781078 GCF_000327345.1 Myotis davidii | reverse complement strand
TCAAGGGCATGTACCTTGGCTGCGGGCACATCCCCAGTAGAGGGTGTGCAGGAGGCAGCTGATCGATGTTTCTCGCTCATCGGTGTTTCTAACTCTCTATCCCTCTCCCTTCCTCTCTGTAAAAAATCAATAAAATATAAATTGAAAAAAGATGTGGCCGTCCTGCACTCCAGGAATAGGACAAGGCCACCGTCCACCGTGGTGGGTCGGTGGTTAGTGGGTGACTGCCTTGCCGTGTGTGTCCCAGGGAAGACACTCGGGTGGCGAAGGGGGGTCAGAAGTCCATCTGGGCTGCAGGGCTGAGCCTCGTTCTCCTCTGCATCAACTTGCAGGTGACCCGGTGAAGTCCTTGTGTCCCCAGCACTGTCCTGCCGGAGTGTCTACACACTGAACTACAGAGCACTTTAGTACTGCCTTTTTGTTTCTGCCTTATAATAGGGCAAGGCATCATATCGGAGGGTTTTTTAATTATGGGTATAAGGAGATAATATTATCCGTGAATTTTGACTTCGAACAATATAGTAAGTACAGTCAAGTATTTATTAGAAAACAGGGGTTGGGTCTGATAGGTCTGGGAGAGGAAAGGAAGAGGTTCAGGAACATCACGGTGGAGAAGGAGCCTCCATGCAGGGAGCAGAGAACCGCTCACACCCATGAGCAAGCCCCTCGGAGAGGCCCCCATTGTTCTGAAGCCCCTCCATCCATCCTGCTGCTGCAGCAACTGCCCTAAATGCAACGGTGCTGATGGCTTTGCCCACTCAGAAGCCTTGCCGAGTCCCAGTTGCCTTCAAGTGCTCACAGTTGAGACCAACCTCCCCAGAATAATGTATTGCATACTGGAGCCCTCTGGGTGAGCCACCCCAATCTACACTGTTCCCTAAACAGGTCATGAGCAGTTCCAGTCGCATCTTCACACCTCTGACCTCTCTGGTTTCCCTATGGCAAAGCTCATTCTCATCTCTGTTTCCAAACTCTACATTTTCCATATGGTACAGTTCCAATCCCATATGCACAAGCCCAAGCGATCATTTCTTCCTCTAAACACCTAGAGGGAGCACCTGAGTGTGACTCCGAAGCCAGAACTGGAACATTCCACGGAAGGAAGCACACGGCCCAGGTGGGAGCAGCTTACAGCAAGGCTGTCCCTCTCCCGAGGCCACATGCCCAGTGAACATGGACAGTGCTTAGGGCTCAGTCACTTGCATTCCAGGACACACCGAGGGGCTGGCCTTTATCTCAGCATTGATCCTCACCGGACAGAGGAACAGAAAACACAATAACCCCCCTAACCTGAAGCTTTTGCTCAGGAGGTGCACGTGTCCATTCCACTCAGGCCAAAGCAAGCTGTGTGCCCAGCAGGACGTCAGTGAGGCAGCGAGGAGGGGAGGCAAATCCTATCCTAATCTGCAGTAACTGATCAACTCACATAGTTATGATCACTTCCCAGGATGCCCTCACCCACAAGAACACAGGAACAAGCCAGTATCAGTATTTTACTCTAATACGGTAGTCGCCGTGGATTTGAACATTTTAAAGAACAAATTAAAACCCTGGAAACACAGCACTTTGGATCAGTATGAACCAGATCAGTTATGTTGTTTGAACTGCCAGTTCTGAATTTAGTTCACCGCTGCAGTGAAATCCCAGAGCAGCAAAATGATTTGGACATGAATGTAAAGTTCACTGTAACAATATGCAGCTTATTGCTATTTGTCTAGAAATATCATTTGTCACCAATATCCTTTGGTTGCTTTTTTGTAGTTTGAAATATACAAATTTGAAATGAGATATGAAATATTGAAGTTCCACTTCATGTACTAAAGTAGAAACTATGTAAACCCTCCATAATTAAACAAAATGTGTGGAACTTCACTTCAAAGTCAGAGAGCCGCAAGTATTACAAACTGCTCCACCATGGCAAAGGGGCCCCGAGCTGGTATGTGAAACCATGGGCTTCGTGAACATGTAGGAGCCAATAGTTTTACTCACTATTACACTCTTTTTTTAACAGCCAATACTTGAAAATTGAAATATATTTTAAGTTCAGTAATAATGTCATTCATACATCCACTGATGGTGAAAAATGTGCCAAAAATCAATAACTGTTGAGCCACTGGTAAAATACCATGCTGTTAATTCAGGTGCAAAGTCAGAGCTATGAAAACAAATACTGAGGAAATAGACACAGTGTCAAGGCCACTATAAGACTGACAGTTGTAGATTTATGGGCCATGGGAACAACCCACTTAATTTCTTTTCCAGGGAGAGAAGTCCGGGGAGGTGGGCATTATGAACCACGTGAGGGCTTTAGCCAGCCCTGGCCACACTCCCAACTACACTTCATGAAGGAGTTTTTACCCAAATATGATTTTTTATCAAAAGAAAAATGAAAAAACTATTGACATGTTTAAGCCATGTAAAGACCTAACAGCTCTCTGTCTTCTATTTAAAGACACAGCTGTCAAATCCATCATTACAAAGGCAGTTGGAAGTTCCTTCTAGCAAATCTGCAGGGGAAGCCGCCTGTAGACAGCCCTGCTGGTAATCTGCAATCCCACTGAGCCTCGTGTTAACACATAAGCATTATGATGCTCACTCTATGTATATGGCAGGTGAGGGCAGCTTTGAAAGCTACCTGTTGACTTGTGGCTGCCTTAGCTGTGTCTCTAAAGTATCCAGTGAAAACAAATATTGACTTTTTAAAAAATGTAATCCACAAAGCGAATAGGATGCAAAATGTTACTGACTCCAACTAATTTAACAAGCATTTGCATGCCTACTATGTGCAGGCAACGTGTCAGGTTTAAGTCTAACACCAAATAAGCCCTTGATATGCTATCAAGCCGCCATCTATGGACCCTGATTGAAACTCACTGTCTATACTGCTCAGTGACAAAGGGCAGCCAATTTACTGCACCTTCTTACTCACTCTTTGGCAAGAAAACGTCCCTAACTACTGTTATTTATCCAAAATTATCTCAAAACAGCAACTTCAACGGATTCTCATAACACTACTTATTCCTTTCACTGTGTTTTAATGCTTTGCTTATGTGGAATCAATTTCACACTTACCACCCTACCCTAGCCTAAAACTGCTTATTTGCTACCTCCTTTCTCCTGGCCTTTGCAACTAATGTCAAAAACCATGAGGCCCACATCAGCTCAGTGGATTTACAAGAACGGCTTTGCCCGCCCCCGCCCCCCCTTCCCCCCCAGAGGACGCCAAGCAGTCAGTTCCTCGTCCACGGTCCACCTGAGGACTGACAGCGCGTGCATTGACTCCAAGTGTAAGTACTAAGGTCTTAAGGTGTCGCCATACTTCCCTGTGATCTTTCCACAATGCCCCTCCCAGGCAGTCAGACCTGAGGTCCTGGGGCCCCAAAGCGTCAGAATTGAGAGGAGGGGGTGGGGGAGGGCATGGTGAGTGGAGCTTGGATGCAGAAGAAGTTACATCTTCATTCCACTAACCTGGAGCTGAAACCCGGCACTTCCTGATGAACACAGGCAACGACACACGACAGAACCAGCAGCACCTGCAATGGGCACCAGGAGCCGCCGCGGACGTCTCCTCACATTCAGTGTCTGCAGGCTGCTGAGATGCCATTTATGTGCGTTATGACTGCAAGGTGACAGTGGTTACCAGGCCTGCCACAGCATCATGTTTAATGTGTTACTAAAGTATCATTTTAACATAATTTTTAAAATATTTGATAACTGTTATTTCAATATAATGGGTTTCTTTTGCTGAAATACTGGTTTTCTTTCATGAATTAAAAACGTAATTATGAGAACGGTCCACAAGCTTTATGTGACACCCCGCAACGGGGTGAGTGGCTGGGAAATGACTCCCCGAAAAGAACGGGCCTGCCTCACGGGAGGGAGCCCAGCCCAGAGAGGCTACCTGGCTGCTCCAAATTACTCAAAAAATAACCACAATACCGATCGTTTTTAAATACTTCCTGTGTTTGTTTCCTATTGTTGCTGTAATAAATCACCTCAAATCTGGTGGCTGAGAACATTACAATTACTATCTCACATGCGGATTTCAGGAGTCCACACGGCTCTAACCAGGTTAGAGTGCAGGTACCTCGGAGCTGTGCCCCTTCTCAAGCTTCGAGGACAGGGGTGGGCAACCCCTGGCACGCGTGCCAAACATGACACACCAGTAACTTTTGCTGGCACCCGAAACCCTCTCTTATAATCTTCCATTTACAATTTTTTTCTTAATGTCGACTTTTTTATTTTTCAGATAAATTCAGTGTAGGTGCATCTTAGATCTGATGTAAAATCTCTGTCATCAGTGATGCAGCAGCAAAAGTCCCACTGATAATAACAAACGGAGTCATAAAGTTTTTTGTCTATCAGTGTACATGTACACATTAAAAAATAAATGTATTTTTCAACATCATATACTGTGTTTTTGTCACTCAAATGAATTTTAATATTTCTTCAAGGTTCTTCACATTACGTACACCTTAAGAGATATCAAGTAGGCGTAATATGTTCTCAAAAAATTAGGGTTGGCACGCAGAAGAATTTTGAGTCAGAGATTTTGCTGGTTTTGGAACGCACTCACAAACAGGTTGCCCACCCCTGCTCTAGGAGAAGCCACCTCTGCGTCTGTGCCAGCCTCTCCGAGCTGCCCACGTGGCTTGGCTCCTGGTCCCCTGCCTCCTGCAAAGGCGGCGGTCTCACACTGCCACCCCTGCTCTGTCATGGCATGCCCAGGTCCTGACGCTCCCGCCTCCCCTATCACCCGCAAGGATCTTGGATTGCACTGGGCCCACACGGATCATCTGGGACAGTCTCCCAGCTCAAGACCCTTAAGCTAATCCCATCATCGGAGTCCCTTTTGCCAGGTCAAATTCTTAGGTGCCAAGAATTAGGACATGGAGCTGCCGCTTTGGGGAACCGTGACTGTGCCCAGTCCATTAACCATACTGCCAACATGCTTTACTTGGCAAACAATACATTGAGTTTGAGAACATCATCTTCAGTGTAACAGATGAGAATTTTGAAGTAACAACTGACACCACAGAAATACAAAGGATTGTAAGAAAATACTATGAACGACTACAGTGGGGCCTTGGTTTACAAGTGTCCTGACTAACAAGTTTTTTGAGATACCAGCTGTCTCTCGGCCGATTTTTTACATTGAGTTGATAGAGTAATTTGAGTTAACGAGCTCCTTAACAAGCTCGGTCTCGGAACAAATTAAACTCGTAAGTCAAGGCCCCACTGTATATGTCAACAAGCTGGACAATATGGATGAAATGGAAATTCCCAGAAAAATATAATCTCCCAAAACTGAGTCAGGAAGAATCAGAAAATCTGAATAGGCCAATAACAACTGAGTAAATTGAAGCAGTAATCAAAAACTCACCAAAAAACAAACAAACAAACAAAAAAAACCTCCCAGCAAACAAAAGCCCTGGGTTGGGTGGCTTCCCAAGGGCCTTTTACCAAACATTCAAAGAAGAACTAACACCTATCCTCCTCAAACTATTCCAAAAAATCCAAGAAGAAGGAACACTTCCAAGCTCTTTTTAAGAGGCCAGCATTATTCTAATTCCAAATGCAGAGAAAGACACTAGAAAGAAAAAACAGTTACAGGCCTGATGAACATAGATGCTAAAATCCTCAACAAAATATTAGCAAATAAGATCTATTAAAAAGATCATATACCATAACCAAATGGGATTTATTCAAGGAATTCAAGGCTGGTACAATACTCCCAAGTCAATAAATGTGATACATCCCATAAAGAAATTGAAATACAAAAATCACATAACGACATCAATAGACACAGAAAAAACATTCAACAAAATCCAACACTCATTTTTTGATAAAAAATCTCCCAGCAAAGTGGAAATAGAGGAATCTTACCTCAACATAATGAAGGCCATATATGACAAACCTACAGCCAACATCAAACTCAATGGGCAAAAATTAAAACCATTTCCTGTAAAAACAGAAACAAGACAGGGATGTCCATTTTCACCACTCTTACTCAACAGAGTACTGGAAGTCCTAGCCACAGTGATCAGACAAGGAGAAGAAATAAAAGGCATCCAATTTGG
>NW_006295269.1:2764902-2774689 GCF_000327345.1 Myotis davidii | reverse complement strand
AGGAGGCAAGAGCATTCAATGGAGTCAAGTTTATTAGTATTTCCTTGAGGATTTTAGCATCTATCTTTATCAGGGACATTGGCCTATAATTTTATTTGTAGTGTCTTTATCTAGCTTTATAATTGGATAAGGCAGGCCTTGAAAAATGATCTTGGATGTCTTCCCTTCTCTTGAATTTTTCTGGAATAGTTTGAGAAGGATATGTGTCAGTTCTTCTTTGAATGTTCGGTAAAACTGGCCTATGAAGCCATCCAGTCCAGGACTTTTGTTTGCTGGGAGTTTTTTTTTATTCTGCTTTGATTCCATTAGTTATAATTGGTCTATTCAGATTCTCTTATTCAATTTTGGAAGAGTATATGTTCCTAGAAATGTATCCATTTCTCCAGTTTGTCCAATTTGTAGGCATATAGTTGTTCATAACGTTTTCTTACAGTCGTTTATATTTCTTTGGTGTCAATTGTTACTTCTCGCCTTACATTTCTCATTTTATTTATTTGGATTCTCTCTTATTTTCTTGATGAGTCTGGTTAAAGTTTTGTCAATCTTGTTTATCTTTTCAAAGCAGCTCTTGGTTTCATTGATCATTTTATAACTTTTTTAGTTTCCATGTAATTTATTTCCACTCTAATCTTTATTATTTTCTTCCTTCTACTTATTCTTGACTTTGTTTGTTGTTATTTTTCTAGTTATTTTATGTGTAGGGGTAGATTTGAGAATTTTGAGACTAGGGGCCCAGTGCACAAATTTGTGCATCTAGGGCAGGTCTTGGCCCATCCTTCGCACCCCCACTCGGCCCCTCCCGCTGCAGCCCCTGGTCATCTGTCTTCCTGAAGCCCCACTCCCACCGCAGCCACTCCCATGTGCTGATGGTGCTGGCCCAGCTCGCACCCACTGAAGGCACAAAGCGATTGGGGCCAGCGCCGTCAGTGGGTGCAAGCGGCAGCTGCTGCCTCAATCACCCCTCAGGGGCAGGGGGAGGTAGGGAAGCCCTCAGGGGTGATCAGGGCAGGCACCACTGCTCACACCCACTAATAGCACTAAGCAATCTGGACCGGCACCAGGCACCAGCAGCAGGTACAAGCAGTGGCTCTGGTGCCAGCTGCAGGTGCGAGTGGGGCCAGCGCTGGCAGTGGGTGCAAGCACTGGCTCCAGCACCAGCAGTGGGTGCAAGAGGCAGCTGCTGGCCCTGATCTCCCCTCAGGAGCAGGGGAAGGTGGAGAAGCCCTGAGGGGTGATTGGAGCCGGCAGCTGTAGCTCACACCCACTGACAGCATTGAGTGATCAGGGCCAGCACCGGGCAACAGCAGTGGGTGTGAGCAGTAGCTTCAGCACCGGCAGTGGGTGTGAGCAGTGGTTTCAGTGCTGGCAGTGGGTGTGAGGGCGGCCAGCGCCAGCAGCAGGTGCAAGTGCCAGGCGGGACCGTGGAGCACAAGAGCAAAGAATTTTCAGTAACCTCAGAGCCCCACCTTGGTCTGGCACCCCCACTTACCTGCTCCACCATCCTGCTGCGGCTGGTGCCCACCATGTTCCGTGCACACCCCCCAGTGGTCAGCGCACATCATAGCAACTGGTTGTTCAGTTGTTCCAGTTGTTCCGCCATTCAGTCGATTTGCATATTAGCCTTTTATTATACAGGATTTTTATTACTTCTTGAGGTAGGCCTGCAATACTATGAGCTTCCCTCTCAGGAAGGAAGCTGGGTTGTGTGTTCATTTTTGTTTGTTTCCAGGTAACCTTTGATTTCTTCCTTTACCACCTTGTTGAATGTATTCATTCATTGTTCAATAATATGTTATTTAGCCTCCATATGTTTAAGTGTTTTTGAGGTTTTTTATTGTAATTGATTTCTAGTTTCATATCATTGTGGTCACGGAAAATGTTTGATAATTCAATCTTCTGGAATTTATTAAGGCTTTTTTGTGTGTGTCCTAGCATGAGGTCCATCTTATTGAATGTTCCATGTACATTTGAAAGGAATGTACATTCTACTGCTTTGGGATGAAATGTTCTGTAAATATCAATTAAATCCATCCAGTCCGATGTGTCATTTAAAGTCACTGTTGCCTTGTTAACTATTTTGCCTAGAAGATCTATCCATTGATCTCAATGAGGTGATAAAATCCCCTACTGTGACTGTATTTCTGTCAATCTCTGCCTTAATGTCCACCAAAATTTTCTTTATATATTTAGGCCTTCCTGCATTGGGTGCATATATATTTACCTAGTGTTATATCCTCTTTTAGGATTAATCTCTTTAGTATTATAGTAGGAAATAGGCCTCTGGGATCCATCTCCAGCATAGTCTACTTTTTATGAAAATGGTTACTAAATTTCCCCAGGGAAAATAGAATGTAGGAGGAGGAAAGAGGATATAAGAACAAAGAACTGTGGGCATGAGCCAGCATCATGGTGGATACCCACAACGTGCCTGCCCCAACTAGGTAGGGGGAGGTGGAGACAACTAGAAAAGGCCTCAGCCCAATTTTTTTAAATGGCCCAATGGGAAGCAATAAGACCTAGGTGAAGTATAAGGAAACAGGTGACCCCATAGTACTCAGCCAATGAGGAACCGGAGGAGGGACTGAATAAATAGGCTTGATCACTACCTGTGAGCCTGTACAACCGGATAGACACCCACTCTCAAGAACATATTAAAAGTCTCATTTTCACCATACTTCCGTCTCTGAGTTTGTTATTTAAATTCAGACAGGTGAGCATTTCTCACAATTATGTAATGTCCTTCTTTGTCTACTATAATAACCTTGGTTTTACAATGTACCTTGTCCGATATAAGTATTATTATCCCAGCCTTTTTGTTGTTGTTGTTTCCACTTGCATGGGATGAAATGTTCCATCCCTTCACTTTCTGTCTATGTGAATGAATCATCTGTTCTGAGGTGAGTTTCCTGCAGACAGCATATATATATGGGTCATGTTTTCTTCATTTATTTGGAACATTTAATCTGCTCAGATTTAAAGTTATTATTGCTAGATACCATTTTATTCTGTTTTTTTATTGTTTAAAGTATTACATATGTCTCCTTTTTTCCTCATCGACCCCTCCCTGGCCACACCCATCCCCACCCCTCATTTTATTCTTTATACCTATGTTCCCCCCCCTCTCTCTACATACACATATACATATACATACACACACACACACACACACACACACACACACACACACACACACGTATTTCTTTTCTTCTTAAAAAAGGCCCTTTCACATTTCTTGCAATACTGGTTTAATCAACTCCTTTAGCTTTGTCTGGAAAGCTCTTTATTTCACCTTTAGTTTTAAGGAATAGCCCTGCTGGGTAGTCTTGGTTGTAGGTCCTTGCTCTTCATCACTTTGAATATTTCATGCCAATCCCTTCTGGACTGAAATGTTTCTGTTGAGAAATCCACTGGCAGCTTAATGGGAGCTCTCTTGTAGGTAACTGTCTTTCTCTTGCAGCTTTAAGATTCTCTCTTTGCCATTTTAATTATAATGTGTCATGGTGTGGGCCTCTTTGGGTTCATCTTGATAGAGACTCTGTGCTTCTTGAACTTCTGTGAATATTTATTTCATTAGGTTAGGGAAGTTTTCAGCCATTATTTCTTCAAACATATTCTCAATCCCTTGCTCACTTTCTTCTCCTTCTGGTATCCCTTTAATGTGGATATTATTATATTTGATGTCTCAGAGGTCTCTTGGACTTTCCTATTTTAAAAAAATTCTATTTTCTTTTTGTTGCTCTGCTTAGGTACTTACGGTTATCTTGTCCTCTAAATTAATGATTTGATCCTCTGCTTCATCTAAGTTGCTGTTGATTCCTTCTAGTGTATTCTTCATTTCAGATATTGCATTCTTCATTCTGACTGGTCCTTTTTTATGGTTTATTTATATATAAGTAATGCAATATATTAACTATATTACACACACACACACATACAATAGTTAAATGTCATTAATTTTCCTTGAGTTAAAGCTCCAGACACAAAAACTACTTAAACAACACTGTTTTAGCTCTAAATATCTTTGGAAGCCAACAACATATTTTTTAGAAAGGAGGGAGTGGGGAAAGCTGAAAAAACACAATATATTAACCTCTGATTCTAGTCAAAAGAGTATATAATGACTAGAGCAGGCCTATTTATTTTTACTGCATTCCATCATCCAGCAATTAAAATCTGATTTCTGGTTTGCCACCTGCCTATCAGACACCAAACATCACCACAATACGCCATTTCTTCCCTCTGCAGACGGTCAGATCTCAGTCACTTATCAACCAAAATGGCATGAGCTCCAGATCCTCAAGTGGAGTATGGAGACCACCATGCAAAACACTTCCTGGGGATACCTGGCATCCTGTATACAAGTACCATCCCCTCAAGTCCTACTGCTTGGAAGTATATCAAGAACAGGATAACATCCACGAACTTTCAAATCTCCATATTGTAGTTACGTGAAAATAGAATACTATCAACCTAGTTCTGATCACACAGACTACATTCAAGATGGCTCCAAAAGTCAAGAATCCTAAGAGGACAACTTGGAAGTTTGGTTTGGATCTTACTCATCCAGTAGAAGATGACATTTTTAATTATGGACATTATGAACCCTTTCTATGGGAGAAGGTTAAAGTCAATGGAAAAATTGGAAATCTTTGGAATGCTGTTTACATTGAATACTTCAAGAATAAAATCAGTCCTAGACAGTTTGGTACAGTGGATAGAGCATCGGGCTGAGAACTGAAGAGTCTCAGGTTTGAATCTGGTCAATGGCACATACCCAGGTTGCAGGCTCGATCCACAGTAGGGGGCATGCAGGAAGCAACCAATCAATGATTCTCTCATCTCTGATGTTTCTAATCTCCCTTTCCCTCTCCCTCCCTCTCTGAAATCAATAGAAATATTTTTTTAAAGAAGAAAATCACTGTTGTTTCTGAGAAATAGTTCTCTAAACGGTATTTTAAATATCTTACCAAGAAATACCTTAAGAAGAACAGTCTTCATAATTGCCTTCATGTGGCTGCATGTGACAAGAAGACTTAGGAACTTCATTACTCCAGGTTTGTTAGGACGAAGACAGATCTGAGTCTGGGGACTAGATGAAGCCACTCTTTACAGGCTTTGATTACTAATAAAACAAATGAAGTGTACAAGAGAAAGAATCATCTAGAAATAGACTTTCAGTTTATCAGTGATTAAAAACATAGCAATCTATAAACAAAAAAATACTATCAACCTAGTGTACCTGCCATTTAAGGACCACCTGTGTGACGCAAAAACAGTACTTCTTGCCTTTCTCAGCCAATGGGAAAGGGAAGAGAAATACCCTTTATTTACCAATTAAATTTTCTTTTTAAACCAACTTGTTTATAAAAATATTTGATGGATTAGCATAAACAAGGCACTATTCTAACTGGTGTGTGTATGTTTTGTGTTAGTATTTAATAGATACACATTCATACAGATGCAAATGGAATCCATGCAATAACCTTACAAGGTAAATACAACTGCTAGTTAACTGATAAAACAAGTGTTCAGAGAGATTAAGTAACTGCTTTAGGTCCACAACTAATCTGAAAGAAACCAGCACTTGTTTCCAGGAAATTTTGATTCCAGAGCCCAAAAACTGAACCGTTGTGCTATAAAATGACAAAGATCCACAAAATCTGAAATAAAATCTTCTAGTTCTTCTTAATCTTCATTCCAGAACATGTGAGTCAAGTCTCTCAAACTTAACTGCTTATACTGCACGGTCACAGCTGTCAACATAAAGGAGGGAAGCAGGTGACAGAATGAAAACCGCCTCATCTGCTGGGGGCGGCCAACGATCAGCTGCAGCAAACTGTTACAAAGTAGGCGGGGTGGGGGAAGGGGAGGGGACAGTATTACCCCAAATCTGACTTTTTATGTAAAATTCTGTGATTTTTCAAACAAAGCAATCATATTTAAAGACACTTTTTAAACATAGTCTGGGCCAAACAAAACACGTCTGTGGATCTAAATTATCTGTGGACCACTACTTTGAGACCTCTGTCCTAAACCATACCTTACTCAAATTTTCCCTGGGGAAAAAAACCAAATCGCTGGCAATAAGTAATTGGTAATATCCACAGTTCATTGCAAATATCTGTTTGGTATTTGTTCGATTCTGATTCTGAAAAACTTAATTCCCTCATGCCCCCTGAGATACTGAACTAAATCTCTTCCCAATTCTTGTCTTCTTCCTGCAAAGTTTCCCTCAGAGGGAAGAAAATGACCTTGCTGATTCTATTTATTATTTAATGGAACTCAGTCTCAAAATCCCTGTCAGAATCCATAATGAAACAGAGAGAGAAGACTTAATCAGCTGTAAATGTACTGTGTTAGCATTCACTGCAAAATGCTAATAATATTTCGAGAATGCCATTTCTCTTCCTGGCCTCTTGACCAACTTGTTTAATGGACTGAGACTTAAGAAATAATGAAAATAATTTCGGCTGAGAACTTCCCAACTACACACCAACCCTGCACTGCCTGGCTTCGCAGCAGTGTCAGGAGCACCAGCGCAGTGCCCACCACAGATTTAGCAGGAGCACTCACCAACCAGGTGAACACTAACTCACAAAAGGAGAATCGAGTATTTCAAGTGTAAGTGCAAAAACCCACCTTTCAGGCCTCCTAGCATCAGGTTTTCTTAGAATGCTACGAAATTACAATTGTATGCCTAACAGTACGCAGAACGCTTGAATCCCTGGCAGTAAAGCGCTTTAGGAAAGAACTCAAGTCCACAGCTCTCACTTAGCAGTGAGTCCCTCACCTGATGCTGACCACATACTCTAATCAAGCGACACACAGAAACCATTTCCCAAAATTTTTTTTTTCAAATTCCTTCTTTTCAAAGAAGGCATTTCACACAGCTCTGGGACTGTAAGGAAGAAAGGCGGATGGTCGGAGCTGTTAGTTCCATAATGTTACATACGCACCCTTCCCCCCACCACCTGCCACCTCTCCCTACATCCAGGAAATTGCTGGCCAGGCCCATGCAGGGGCACTGTCACGGCCTCGCCAGCACCTTCCTTTTGCTGTGTGTTTTGTTTCCGTTCTGGGACAGTGGATGGCTGAGCAGCCTGCGTGTGCAGTCCTCAGAATGGACTCCCTTGTGGTGAGTGTTCACTGTGGAATCTTCGACAGCAACTGGCATCTTGGTGGTGTGTCCTTCACTATCAGGAACTAACAGGAAAATCTTTCCCACTTGTATCCTGAAAAGCCAAGATGAAAGACCCTGGGAAATTTTTACTATAGGAGGAAAAATACTCTAACATTTCAGTCATTCAGTGTGTGTGTGCCTTTTTAATCATACTGTGCTGGGTCCTTAGGATATAAAAATAAGACACCTGTGCCTTCCTTTAGATTACAGTGGTTCTCAACCTTCCTAATGCCACGACCCTTTAATACATACAGTTCCTCATGTTGTGGTGACCCCCAATTTCATTGTTACAAATTGAACATAATTAAAACACAGTGATTAATCACAAAAACAATATGTAATTATATATGTGTTTTCCAATGATCTTAGGCGACCCGTGTGAAAGGGTCGTTCGACCCCCAAAGGGGTAGCGACCCACAGGTTGAGAACCACAGCTTTAGAAACTCTTGCCTTGGAAGGAGACACAAATCATTTTCTTATTCAATGGTAAAGACTACAAAAGACATGCGCACCCAGTGGGGAGAGACTGATGCACAGGCTCCACGCAGGACCCGAATAGAAGAGAGGACCTGTGCCAGGACCCTCCCTGGAGGGCTCCGCCCACCTGCCCTGGGCCCAGCTCTATGCCCTCAGCTAAGACACCCCACCTGGAAGTTTCCAAGCACTCATTTACTCTTCTCTCCCCAAGCGGGTGGGATTCACCAGGAAATCATGGCATCTGTGACTGTCACCTGATTCCAACATGCTGGAAGGCAAATGGAGAAGACAAATGTGAGGAATGGAGATTGTTTACTGGGCACCTTATTGGGAGATGCTGCAACAAAAATGTCACTCGTGCCCTCCAAACACATAAGCTCCGTGTCCCAATACTGCAAGATGATGTAACTGACTCCACGTCTGCCTGTTGCTGACCTACATTTCCTCTGATCCCTGTCCCAGCGGCCACAGGTAAACTTATCTTTGTTGACACCTGAGGTCAAGGCAGACCAGCATCCAGTCACTTCCCTGTGGGGAAACAGGCTCTGACCATGCCACCAGATGCCCGCCTTAGGAAGTTAGGGTACTTGTTTAGGGCAAGTTGGCTAAGATGTAGTTGTAAACACTCACAGCAAATGTTCATCTTTTTATGTCACAGTGAAACCTACAAACTTCCTCTCAAAACTAATATTGTACAATAAATGCATAAACCAAAACTCAGAAACATTGCAGAGGACATCTTTACATTAGAACAGTCTAAGTTAAGAACCCAAGCAATCCGTAAATATCACTTACGGCGTGTGCATGTGTGTATATAGACATAGAGCTCTTACTGAAAATAGGCCATAGCAGCTTATGGACCATGGCAGTCCTTACAGGAATGTTTCTTTTTACCCTAATCAACATGTTTATTAACATGTTCCTGAGGGTTTCCAAGCTAGCACATATTACAGGATATTCATGGAGAAGGATTCTAGCTCTACTCTTCAGGAGGGCCTGAGCTACAACTACATTCTAATAGTGACGTCATCACTCTACCACCGTGCCCCCTCCAAGCCATCAGCAGCACAGACAGAGCAGAGTGAGGGACACTGTAGGAGCCATGGGGCAAAGGCCAGTCATTTAGTCATCTTGGGCTGGAACCATCTGAACAAACTGGCATCTGAGCAATGCTGAAACCCACTGGCCACAGTCAGACCTCAAAGCTTGACCGAACCTTAGCAGAAGCTCATCCAGCTGGAGGGTCCCCAGCTCACATGAGTAAGAAGACATTTTCCTAGTAAGAATAAAGTTCACAGTATATTTTCAATCCGACAGTGGTTGCACCATTGTACTCTCTGATTACAAAAATGCATAAATGCCACAGCATTAATAGAAATCAAAGCCCCTTCAAGTTAATTTATATTTTCTCCATCGAAATGCCATCAACAACACATGCTTGAAAAATGAGACAAATACAGATGAGGGACAATCTAGTCAATTGCTGGTACCAAGGTGGATATGAGGAACTGTAAGAATCTACCCACCCCTCATGGGCAGATTTACACATTGTGAACTTAAAAACTCATCTAAACCTCTGTGTTTTACTGCTGTACAAACTGAGGCTAAGACATTAAACAATTTATCACAGTAATCTGTCATGCTCTACAGAACTAGTTATTGTCTAAGTCTGAAGAAGAGCTGGTCTCCTGGCTTCCAGACTGGCATTCTTCTCATTATTTCGAGATGTACAAATGTGATCTGTTTAAAATAGTCTTACCTGAAAAGCTGTGCTGTTTAAATTAGCGAATACCTTTATTTTAACTCACTAACTCACACAAATTAGTGTGGAATTATCAGTCTGGCTTATTAAAATACCTAAGTTATTTAAAAGTAAATCTATGATTTTGTTATTTTCAAGTTCTCTCAGCAACTTCACCTAAATAACAAATGGAGAATTTATAACGGGCAATGTTTTTTACCTACCGTATTTGCCGGCGTATAAGACGACTGGGCGTATAAGACGACCCCCTAACATTTCCACTCAAAATACAGAGTTTGTTATATACTCGCCGTATAAGACTACCCCCTCTTCCGCACACCTTCCACACACCAAATAAAAGGTAAAACAATATCAGATTTGATTTTAAC
>NW_006295269.1:2738352-2764366 GCF_000327345.1 Myotis davidii | reverse complement strand
ACACCCAGCAGCGCTGCTGATGCCTGAACGGTATGTGGAATGAAGTGGGCGGGCATCGGGAGGCCACTATGGCACGGGGCAAGCACTATGGGCAGTCTATCTGAAGTGTACCTGGCGTATAAGACGACCCCCCACTTGGAGGCATATTTTTCAGGGCCAAAAAATCGTCTTACACGCCGGCAAATACGGTACTAAAAATGCATTAGTACATCATATATAAGAATTCACTCAAAATGAATCACAGACTTAAATGTAAAGCCTAAAACTAAAACAATTCATAGAAAATAACCTCTGTGACCTTGGGTTAGGGGCAAAAAGTTCTAAGACATCCAAGGCACAATACCTAAAAAGAAGAAATTGGTATACTGGATTTCATCAAAACAAAAAACTTCTGATCTTCAAAGGACTCTGCTAAGAGACCAAACAGACTAGGAAAATTTATTTGCAATTCATTTATCCAATAAAGGATTTTATCAAGAATATGTATATAAAGAACTCTCAAAATTCAATATTAAGAAAATAACTCAACTTTTAAAAACCAGTCAAATAATTTGAATAGACACCTCACCACAGACATACAGACGATCAAATAAAAAGATGTACAATGTCACTATTCACTAGGGAAATGCAAATTAAAACCAACATGTGTTATCACTAAACACCTACTGAAATGGCTGAAATTAAAAA
Source organism: Myotis davidii (assembly GCF_000327345.1). NCBI lineage: Eukaryota > Metazoa > Chordata > Mammalia > Chiroptera > Vespertilionidae > Myotis > Myotis davidii. Next base: position 2,763,679 of record NW_006295269.1, on the reverse strand, counting down.
GACAGATCATACCAGGTGCTGGGAAGAATATGAAGGACTAGGTCGCATGCATGTCTGTGGTAGTGTGGGTTGATGTTACCACTTTGGAAAACAGTTTGAGAGCTTCTTATAAAGTCAATATACACCTAACATATGAACAAGCCATTCTGCCCCATAGGTATTCTACTTAAGAGAAAGGAAAGCATGGGTCCATGTAAGCACCTACACGAAATGTTCACAACTGCTCTATTTGTAATACCCAACACTGGAAACACCCCATATGCCAGGTGAATGGATGAGTAGTGTGGCACATGAAGGAATATTACTCAGCAATGAAAATAAGCTATTAATACATGTAATACCATGCATGAATCATAAAACAATTATGTGGAAAGGAATCAAACACAAGAAGAATACATACTATATGATTCCATTTAAACACAATTCTAGAAAACACAAACTCAATTATAACGACAGAAAGATCTGTAGTTGCCTGTGAATGGGAAAGGGAGGGAAAGGGACTGATCACAAAAATGCACAGAAAATGTTAAGGAATGATGGGTATACTCATTATTTTGATCATGGAGATGGTTTCATGGAGACATATAATATATATGTGTGTGTATATCAATATACGTTAAATAACCTATACAGTTTACTGTTTGTCAATTATACCATTTAAAAAAGTAAAAATCATTCCTCCCACGAAAGGGACAATAGCATTCAGGACCCAATTACAATTGGAGAGCCCAAGTATACACACAAAGGATATTCCTGGAACACCCAACTTAGGGGATTTAAGAGACTGCACCACTGGGTCCCACAAAACATTTACTATACAAGCCACTCCAAGAAGATGAGAGGCATAGCAATTTGCTCTACTACATAGAAACAAATAAAATAGGACAACAAAAATGGGGATACAAATAAACAACCCCCAAAAAAGGAAAAGGAGGAAACTCCAGAAAGAGCTAAATGAAATAGAGAAGCAATTTATCAGATATGGATTCAAAGTAATGGTTATAAGGATGCTCATGTAATTTAGAATTTCAAGAAACTTGGTGGAAACTACAACAGTATGAAACAAGAAACAGAAACCATAAATAAGGATCAGATGGAAATGAAGAATGCATGTCTGACATCAAAAATACACTGGAAGGAATTAAAGTAGATAAAATGAGGCAAAGATCAAATCAGTGACTTGGAGGGCAAGGTAGAAAAAAATACCCAATTAGATCAGCAAAAAGAAAAAAGAATTAAAAAGCAGGAGGATAGTTTAAGGCAGTGGTTCTCAACCTTCCTAATGCCGCAACCCTTTAATACAGTTCCTCATGTTGTGGTGACACCCAACCATAAAATTATTTTCATTGCTACTTCATAACTGTAATTTTGCTACTGTTATGAATCGTAATGTAAATATCTGATATGCAGGATGTATTTTCATTGTTACAAATTGAACATAATTAAAGCATAGTGATTAATCACAAAAACAATATGTTATATATGTGCTTTCCGGTGGTCTTAGGCAACCCCTGTGAAAGGGGTCACGACCCACAGGTTGGCGACCCACAGATTGAGAACCACTGGTTTAAGGGAACTTTGGGGCAACATGAGACATAACATGTTGCCCCAACATGTTGAACATAACAACATTCATATCAAAGGGGTCCCAGAAGGAAAAGAAAATGACCAAGGACTAGAGAACCTGTTTAAAAAAATAATGACAGAAAACTTCCCTAACCTGGTGAAGGAAAAAGTCACACAAATTCAGGAAGCACAGAGAGTTCCAATCAAGTTGAACCCAAAGAGACCCAATCCAAGGTATGTCATAATCAAAATGTCAAACACTAAAGACAAAGAAAAAGTCTTAAAGGCAGCAAAAGAGTGAAAAGTTACCTACAAGGGAGTATCCATTAGAATTCCAGCTGATTTCTCAACAGAAACACTTCAGGCCAGAAGGGATTGGCATGAAGTATTCAAAGGAATGAAAAACAAGGACCTGAATCCAAGACTACTCTATCCAGCAAAGCAATAATTTGAAATTGAAGGGGAAATAAGGAGTTTCCCCAAAAAAAAAAGGCTAAAAGAGTACATTACCATGAATCTAGCATTGCAGGAAAGATTAAAGGGAGTGCTTTAAGATGAAGAAGATATTGAGAGAGAGAAACATAGGTATAAAGGGAAAAAAGGCAATAAAAAAGTACTTAGCAATAATAACCTTAAATGTAAATGGATTAAATGCTCCAATCAAAAGAGAGTGGCTGAACGAATAAGAAAATATGATCCATATATGCTGTCTACATGAGACCTCAGAAAAAAGGAAGCACACAGATGAAAGTGAAGGAATGGAAAAAATTTTCCATGCAAATGGAAAAGAAAAAGGAAACAGGAGTAGCAATACTTCTATCTGGCAAAAAAAGACTTCAAAGCAAAGGCCATACAAAGACACAAACATGGCCAGTACATAATACTAAAGGGATAGATAAAACAAAAGGATATAACCCTGGTAAACATATATGTACCCAATATAGGAGCACCTAAATAAATAAATAAATAAACAAACTAACTCTTGGAGAACTTAAAGGGAGAGATTGACAGCAATACAGTCAAAGGGAAATTTAACACCCCACTGACATCACTGGATAGATATTCCAGACAAAACATAAACAAGGAAATAGAGACCTTAAATGACACACTAGACCAGATGGATTTAATTGACATTTACAGTACATTTCCCCCAAAGCTGCAGAATATACATTCTTCATAAGTGCACATGGGACCTTCTCAAAAATAGACCACATGTTAGGACACAAAATAAGACTCTACAAGTTCAAAAGGGTTGCACTTGGAGCATATCAAGCATCTTTTTGGATCACAATAGCATGAAACTAGATATTGATTACAATAAAACCACACAAAAACATATGGATGCTAAATAGCACGTTATTAAACAATGAATGGGTTACTAATACAATCAAGAAAGAAAGAAAAGACTTCCAAGAAATGAATGAAAATGAACACACACAACCCAAAGTCTATGGGACACAGCAAATGCAATCCTGAGAGGGAAGTGCATAGCACTGCAGGCCTACCTCAAGAAATAAGAAAAAGCTCTAATAAACTGTTACTATACCTAAAAGAATTAGAAAAAGAACAAGAAAAACCCAAAGTAAGTAGAAGGAAGGAAATAAAAATAAAGATCAGAGTGGAGCCCAGCAGGTGTGACTCGGGGTTGAGCGTCAACCTGTGAACCAGGAAGTCGCAGTTCAATTCCCAGTAAGGGCTCAATCCCCAGTGTGAGGCGTGCAGTAGGCAGCCAATCAATGACTTTCTCTCATCATTGATGTTTCTATCTTTCTCTCCCTCTCCCTTACTCTCTGAAATCAATAAAAATACATTTTTTTTAAAAAAGATCAGAGTGGAAATAAATAACATAGAGACTATAAAAAAAATTTAAAAAGATCACTGAATCCAAGAGCTGGTTCTTTGAAAAGATAAACAAGATTGGTGAACATTCAGCAATACTCATCAAGAAACAAAAAAAGAGGACCCATATAAATAAAATCAGAAACAAACGAGGTGAAATAACAACTAACCACAGAAATACAAAGGATTGTAAGAAAATACTATGAACAACTATATACCAACAAGCTGGACAATGTGGATGAAATGGACAAATTCCTTGAAAAACACAATCTCCCAAAACTGAGTCAGGAAGAATCAGAAAACCTGAATAGGCCAATAGCAACTGATGAAATTGAAGCAGTATTAAAAAAAAAACAAAACAAAAAAACCCTGACCAGACGGCTTCACAGAGGTCTTTTACCAAACATTCAAAGAAGAACTAAGACCTATCCTCCTCAAATTATTCCAAGGAACACTTCCAACCTCTTTTTATGAGCATTATCCTAAGCCCAAAACCAGATAAAGACACTACAAAAGAAGATAATTACTGACCATTATCACTGATGAACACAGATACTAAAATAATCAACAAAATATCCAGCAATATATTAAAAAGATCATACACCATGAACAAGTGGGGTTTATTCCAAGGATGCAAGGCTGGTACAATATTCACAAATCAATAAATGTGATACATCACATAGACAAATTGAAAACCAAAAATAACATGATCATATCAATAGACACAGAAAAAGCATTCAATAAAATCCAACACCCATTTTTTAAAAATATTTTTTTATTTATTTCAGAGAGGAAAGGGGAGTGAGAGATAGAAACATCAATGACGAGAAAGAATCATTGATTGGCTACCTCCTGCACGCCCCCAACTCAGGATCAAGCTGTAACCCGGGCATGTGCCCTAACCAAGAATCGAACTGTGGCCTCCTGATTCATAGGTCAATGCTCAACCACTGAGCACGCTAGCCAGGCCCAACACCCATTTTTGATTAAAAAAAAAAACTCTCAGCAAAGGGGGCCTAGAGGTCTCATATCTCAACATAATAAAGGCCCTATATGATAAACCTACAGCCAACATCATACTCAATGGGCAAAAACTAAAAGGGATGTCCACTTGCACCATTCTTATTGAACATAGTACTGGAAGTCTTAGCCACAGCAATCAGATAAGAAAAAAAACATAAAGGCATCCAAATTGGAAAGGAGGAAGTAAACTTTTCATTATTTGCAGATGACATTATATTGTACAGAGAAAACCCTAAGGACTCTACCAAAACACTACTAGAGATAATAAATGAATTAGACAATGTATCAGGATACAAAATTACACCCAGAAATCTATGGTATTTTTATATACCAATGATGAGAACGATCTCTCAGAAAGAGAAACTAAAAACCATCCCATTTACCATTGCACCAAAAAAAAAAATTAAGATGCTTAGAAATAAACTTAACCAAGGAGGTAAAATACCCATACCTAGAAAACTACAGGACATTGAAAAAAATATATAAACAAGTGGAAGAATATACCATGTTCATGGATTGGTAGAATTACCATCATTAAAATGTCCATGCTACCCAAAGCAATCTATAAATTCAATGCAATCCCAATTAAAATACCAATGTCATATTTCACAAATATAGAACAAACACTCCAAGAAGTTATATAGAACCATTAAAGACCCAGAAGAGCCACAGCAAACTTGAGAAAAAAGACAAAGTTGGAGGGATCATAATACTGGATATCAAGTTATCCTACAAAGCCACTGTAATCAAAACAGCCCGATACTGGCACAAGAACAGGCATATAGATCAATGGAACAGAACCAAGAACCTAGAAATCTACCAAAGCCATTATGCTCAATTAATATTTGACAATAAAGGCAAGACTATACAATGGAGTAAAGACAGTGTCTTCAATAAATGGTGCTGGGAAAATTGGACAGGTACATGCAAAAAAATGAAACTAGACCACGAAATTATACCATACACAAGAATAAACTCAAAATAGATAAAAGACTTAAAATGTAAGTCATGAAACCATAAATATCCTAAAAGAAAACTTAGGCAACAAATATCAGACATCTCACATAGCAGAATTTTCACAGATACATCACCTAGGACAAGAGAAACAATGGAAAAAATGAACAAATGGGACTACACCAAGCACAGCAAAAGAAACCAGCATCTAAATGAACAGGGAACTACTATATGGGAGAACATATTTGCCAATGAAACATCTGGTAAGGGCTTAATAACCAAAATATATAGGAACTCATACAACTTAAGAACAGGAAGACAAACAATCAATTGTAAAAAATGCACAAAGGACCTAAATAGACTTCTAAAAAGCAAACATACACAAGGCCAAGAGGTATATGAAAAATGCTCAAAGTCACTAATCATAAGAGAGATGCAAATTAAAACAACAATGAGGTATCACCTCACACCTGCCAGAATGGTGATTGTCAATAAATCAAGAAACAACAAATGCTGGCCAGGATGTGGAGATAAAGGAACCCTAATATACTGTTGGTAGGAATGCAGACTGCTGCAGCCACTATGGAAACAGTGTGGATTTCCTAAAAAAAAAATAAAAATGGAACTGCCATTTGACCCAGTGATCCCACTTCTGGGAATATACCTGAGAATCCTGAAATACCAATCAGAAAGAACACTTATACCCACCCCTGTGTTCATAGAAGCACTATTTAAAATAGCTAAGATCTGGAAACAGCCCAAGTGTCCATCAGTACATAAGTGGATAAAAAAGCTGTGGTACATTTGCACCATGGAATACTATGCAGCAGTAAAAATGGAGGATCTCTTACCCTTTGAGACAGCATGGAGGGACCTGGAGAGTATTATGCTAAGTGAAATAAGCTAGACAGAGAAAAACAAGTATCACCTGATCTCACTTATTTTTGGAATCTAATGAGCAAAATAAGCTGACTAAGAAAATAGAACCAGAGACATTGAAGCATGCAACAGACAGATGTATTTCAGAGGGAAGGTGGGAGCAGGAAGAGATTAACCACAGAAGTTATATGCATATATGCATAACCCATGGACACAGACAATAGTGTGGTGAGGGCCTGGAGAGGGGGTGGAGCAGGAGTGGAGGGGGCCAATGGGGGCAAAAAGGGGGCATCTGTAATACTTTTAATAATAAAGATAAAATTTTTAATTAGTTAATTAATTAAAATCAATGTATTAAGTCCCAAACATAACACCGAACTCTTTATGTAAACAATTTCATTTAAACCTCACAGAAACACTTTCAGATGTGTTTACACCAATAGGGGATGTTACACCAGTTTCCAGGATTAACAGACTGGGTTGGCGCCCAGAGAGCTTAAGTAATTTTGTTATTCACTAGCTCACACAGATAGGAATTCACAGAGCAAAGGCACAAGCATTTTAATTTCATGTTAAATAAATGCTTCCCAGCCACTTGACAATTTTTGAAGATAACTTAAACAGGTCCCAGGCAAACATATTTACACTGTTTATTTGCAAAGCAAGTCTCTTTTCACAGACGCACATGGGTAAATGTCAGCCTATCATCTCAGGATCATCACAAATTCTAAAATTAACAGGGTTCAAATTAACGTTTCAGCCACTTAGGAAACAGTCCGGTTCCACTGTGCAGCACGCAGGGTCAACAGCCAGGCTCGATGGAAACATGGTCAAGAGGCACAGCGCAGGGTCCAAGAGGTGGCTGATAGCCTCCTGCCCCACCCCCACCCCAGAGACCACACAGATCTTTTCTCCAGGAAAAGACTGTCATACACACACACGCTCACACACACACACACACTCACACATTAGGCGACCTAAATGCTGAAGTAGTCACACTGGGTATTTCAGGTTTCTACACGGTGCCCTAAAAGTACACACATTAGAAAAATGGTTAATGCTGCTCTCTCTTTATATACGGTGATTGCTCCCTATCGGATGTGATTGACCAGCAACAGGTCAAACACATGCAATATCCTCAGTTAGAAGTCGCTGCCCAACCCAGTCCATCTTTGAGAAAATAGCAACTTCTCTGGCTCGAATCCAACTAGGCTTCAAAGCCCGGCCAGTGTGGCTCAGTGGCTGAGCATTCACCTATGAACCAGGAGGTCACAGGTTCAATTCCCAGTCAGGGCATATGCCTGGGTTGCAGGTTCCATCCCCAGTGTGGGGCGTGCAGGAGGCAGTCCATCAATGATTATCTCTCATCATTGATGTTTCTAGCTCTCTCTCCCTCTCTTTTCCTCTCTGAAATCAATAAAAACATAATTTTTTAAAAAAGCTCCTCTTGAAAGAAATGACTCCCACCATCCCTTGCAAATGTGTTCCAAATAATGAAGTCTATACCTGTGTTTGATTTAGGGGAAGAAGACACAAACCTTAACCTTGCGCTCCATTCCCAACCATTCAAGTTGTCCAAGTTCCCCACAGCCCTGCTTACTGTATTAATGGCCAGCCTTTTGCAGGTTGCTGTGCAAAGTGAGGGACAAACTACACAGAAGTGAGCAGCTCCTGACAACACTGTGGATCCATTCACTTATTTCATTTCATGCTCATATTCTTTTTCCTGCAACCACGTTCTCTACTGTCCCCTTGCCAGCTCTGGGGTCCCAGTACTCTCTCCACAGCTGGTGAGAGATGGAGGAGTGCGCCCAGCTGGAGAGGCCCACCACCCTTAAGCCCTCCCAGCCCACTTTAAATTGGTCCTAGTGCTTATCTGATTGCAGACAGTCCCTAACACATAAGCATGATGGCACACAGCACTAGGAGTAGGATTGTTTTTAACTTGTGCACAGTCTTCGCACAATCATTTCATCCTTTTTACTGGGTTTTTGAGTGCCACTTCAATAATAATATCGCCAGTCCTAGCTGGTTTGGCTCAGGGGATAGAGCATCTGCCTGTGTACCAAAGTGTCCCGGGTTCAATTCCTGTCAAGGGCACGTACCTCGATTGCAGGCTCTTCTCCCGCCGGGACCCTGGCCCCCGAGACTTTATTTGAGGGAGGCAGACTCACTTATCGGAAGAACACACAGCCTCAAATGCTCGCCCAGCCATCCGTCTCCCTGCCATAGAGTCCACTGCACCCCAAGCAGAAATTCCCCTTTTCTGCCTCCCAGACTGAGGTGCCAGCACAAGGAGAGAAGTCCAGTCCGGGAACCCTGGCCTGGGGTCCTGCGGGTGGGGCAGGCGGCCTCACGCTCAGACATCCACCAGGAGGAGGAGGAGGAGGAGGAGGAGGAAGGAATTTACAGGGTGCTGTTCGGAGACCACCATATGGGCCAAAATATTGTAAGCATCAGGCAACACCTAAGACACCAAATCTCATTGCTCTTCCTGCGCCACCGTGACCCCTCCTGCACCATTTTGCCTCTGAGTTTACTTCCCTGGTGTGAGACAGAGGTTTGGTTTCCTTGTACTGCGCTGACATTCACATGTGATGTTGGCCATGGCTTTTTTAAAATATATTTTTATTGATTTTAGAGAGAGTAAGGAAGAGGGAGAGAGATAAAGAAACATCAATGATGAGAGAGAATCATGGATTGGCTGCCTCCTGCACGCCCCCCTTTGGGAATTGAGCCCACAACCCGGGCCTGTGCCCTGACCGGGAATCGAACCGTGACCTCCTGGTTCCAAAATATTGTAAGCATCAGGCAACACCTAAGACACCAAATCTCATTGCTCTTCCTGCGCCACCGTGACCCCTCCTGCACCATTTTGCCTCTGAGTTTACTTCCCTGGTGTGAGACAGAGGTTTGGTTTCCTTGTACTGCGCTGACATTCACATGTGATGTTGGCCATGGCTTTTTTAAAATATATTTTTATTGATTTTAGAGAGAGTAAGGAAGAGGGAGAGAGATAAAGAAACATCAATGATGAGAGAGAATCATGGATTGGCTGCCTCCTGCACGCCCCCCTTTGGGAATTGAGCCCACAACCCGGGCCTGTGCCCTGACCGGGAATCGAACCGTGACCTCCTGGTTCATAGGTCGATGCTCAACCACTGAGTCATGCCGACAGGGCTGGCCATGGCTTTTTAAAGCCCGAACTGTAGGCTCTGTTTACGGGAGTGGAAGTTCGTGGCTTGAGGGAAGAAAGAGGAATGCTCTTCTCAAGGGGAAGGGCATCTTTTCCTAACTGCCCAGGGAACTCCCCAAGGCCTGCTCTCACTTGGTGACGGCGGAGCACATGGGCTTGCAGGACGGCTCAGGCTCAGGCTCAGGCAGTAACTGGGGTTCCTCACTCCCACCGGGAAACCGCCTTTCTTCCCCAGAGAAAGCCAAAGGGCCGCTCACTGTCAGGTGCGCCGCACCCCGGCCCTGTCACAGCACCAGGCCTTGAACTTGCAGCCGAGATGAGAAGCCAAGTATTAACACCTTGGATACTCTTTCCTTTCCCTTCTTGTTAAACATGGAGATTACACACAGTATTTCAAGTTATTTTGCCATTTCTCTCTAAAAATACGTTCTTGCAAAAAATGAGCGCATGGGCAGTTCACTAGGAAACATCACCACAAACTCCACGTACCTGCACTTTCCCTAAATTTATAAGTAGTCATTTAGTTTTTAAAAAGTAACCTTATAAAATAAGTAAAATAAAGGGATAAGAGACATTGTGCCGTATGACTGGCCCATGAATCAAATAACTCGTTCTAGTCTTTCAGAAAGCAATGCAAAAACCCAATTGCTAGCTGGTGTTGCAGCCTCCAGCTGCATGGGCCTAGTGCCACACGCTGAAATATTTTGGATTAGGATAAATAAAACATATTAGTGAAATTAACTTCACCTGCTTCTTTCGCCTTTTGAATTAGTGATAGAACGCTTAAAATTACGTGTGGTGCCCAGCCTTCTTCCAGACACCCCTGCAACAGACCAGGGCCCTGCCTCTTGCGGTTTGGGGCTTCCAAGCCTTGCTCGCCCCCTGCTGGCAGAGCTCTGTCAATGCAGGCAGATAATTTTTCAAAACCATCTGTAAAGGTACAATTCATTTTAGTCCGCTAAGTAAAAAGAGCAGCTTACACATGCAGCTTTATTAGTTGAAGTTTTCACAAATAACACATCACATTTAAGCCTCACACAAACCTATAGAAGTTATGTTCCCCACCCAATTGTTGTTTTTGAAAGAAATAGAAGTTTCTTATGGAAAATTAGGGCTAAAATAATCATTCCAATTAAAAGTATCTACAGGATTCCTACAAAATTTTAGCCATTAGACGGGACAGAAACACCCTGAAGTTGGAGGCAAAGCCACTCTACAAATAATTTGTCCTGTTCAAAATAACACAGTGCACCAAAACACACAATCACAGCATTCATATTTTGCATTGTCATTTATAATAGAGAAAATATAAAACCTAAGTGTCCATGAATTTAAACAGTACAGAGCCTGCATAGAAACGAGCCTCTATCAAAAGAAGGCAGAGCACATAAAGAGATTGTTTTTACAGATGAAGCAGGTTCAGAGAGGTTAAGTGGCCTAGACAAGGACACACAGCAGGATGTGCAGAAGCAGGATTATGTCTGTTTCTTGGGGTCCACTTCCTGATTCCATTGACTGCCTCATTCCCAAGTGTCTCCAGGTTTACAGGGCCTTTACACCTGGATAGAATACATTAAATGGGAGACTTTGCCCCAAAATAGATTATACCAAATAGTAGCGAGGCACCAGGGCATTTGGTGGAATTGAAGCATGCCAGACCAGGTCATATGAAGGCTCCTGGGAAGCGGAGCTATTGAAAGGAGCTTGTAACCACAGCACCCACGTCCCCAGCTCTCTCAGCCACATCAGAAAAGTAGCTTCGATTCTGTTGGGGGCGGGGAGAGGGGATTTTTGAAGTACCAATGTTCCCAGGGATAGATCTCAGAGATATGGGGTGCATCGTGTCCAAAACTCATCATGTCTCCGTCAAGTGAAGTTTTCACACAGATAGATCCCTAAATGACCGATTCCGCATGGCTCAAGGTTCTGAAATTGCCGGCATCTTTTCACTTCCTTATGTTTGCTGCCCTCTTGCGGGGAAATATTCTGGTTACAGGGAAAAGAAAGGGAGAAAAGGAATAAAGGGCAAATTGCTAGTTGAAATGAGTTAACTCTGGCTTCGTTTAAAAGAAATTAACCTACCAGCTGGCCCCTTCACCTTATCGATAGTTTGAGGCTAAGAAGTCCATGTGGTCTCCAAACCAGTCATATGTCAAGTAGAATTTTAAGAACAACAGAGACTATTGTGTTTTCCCACTCCTTACAAGAACTACCTCTGGACTCCTGGGCAAGTTTATCACTGCCATTTACCTTAAAGAACGATTCCCACCACCAACCGGTGAAACTAGGCAGGCTTTGTCTTTGTTTTGCCTTTTAATGCTTGAACTAGAATGAAATCCATACCGAACACTCCATCTCCTCACACTGAGAGGGAGCCCACCGTCTTCCCGTCTCTCCCTGTCTTAGAGGGTGGGTTGTAAAATACCTCGTTTCTGCACAACCATCAACAAGCCATTCCTCCACCTAGGGCTCTTGGGCCACTGATCCTTTAACCGACCAGCACCGACCACAAGCCCTGGGACAGTGGGGGACCTCTGCACACCACACACCAGCTTCCGCAGGTGACTCTGCAGCTGGCTCCCTCAGAGACAACCATGGTGAAGTCTAACTCTGAGCTTCGCAGCGTCTCGCTACACGGCCCCCAGTGGGTTCTGACCCGTGAGCTTCCCAGCAGCTGAGCACTGCACTAGGAAGAAAACCACCTGGCCACTGCGAGGGTCACTAGAGAAAACGTATAGCACCCCTAACTCTCTCCCATCACACACACGCACACACACACTCACACACGCACGCACACACGCGCGCACACACACGCATGCGCACACACAGGCGTGCGCACACACACTCGCACACACATGCACACGCACACACTCACACAGCCTCCCTGGAATGGGAGTGGTGGGAGGAGGGGCAGGAAGGCACAAGAAGGGATGATCAAGGTACTCCCTGTCCTCCATTTACAGAGCTTTGGCCAGATGATATGTAAACAATGGATAGAGCAAGAGAAAAAAATGAATAAAGGATAAATAGCTCAAAGAAAAACAAACAGTTCACCAGCACATTAAAGGAGTATTCAGTAAAAAAAAAAAAAAATACAAATCAAACACTACTATATTGGCAAAAATAAATAAATAAACATGACAGTATCCAGAGCTGATGGTGGGCCCCGCATTGTACTACAGGAAAACCTCGATGGAATGGGCTAATTCGGGTTAGGGAGTGTCCATTAAAGCTGAAAGTCCGTTATGTAATAAAGTAGGTTTTCCAAATGCATATCTTAAAAAATTAATAAATTAGTTTACCAGTTTTTACTTATGTTGACACGTTTGTGCAGTTAAAATTATGTATGAAAAGTTTAATTTCACAAAAGTTTTCTATATGATTACAGTCGTTTTAAATTTATATTGAATAGGTCTAGTAAATTTGTGCACTCACCAATCACCGCGAGTAAATAAATGCACTCCCTGGGGCGTAGCGCACGTGGGAACCTCAGCAGCGCATTAAAACTGCTACAGAACGTCACGCCACGTGACTACAGAACCAAGCACCATGCACGTGATGTGGTGTGCTCACGTGCTAATCATTCACTGCACGTTGTTTACTAGTGGTGACTCTTGGGTTTAAATAGACAGATATAGTTGTAGATATGTAAAATTTATGTTGGTGAAATTATTAGTTTTTTCTAACATATGGCCTATTTACTAAAATGTGTTAAAGGGTGAATTAAAAACAAACAAAAAACAAACCCTGCTAATTTAACTATATGCAAATCTTGATTAAAGCATTTTAAAATTAACAGGGTATTAATTTTCACACATGACCTACAGACCAGAAATTTTGTCCATTAAATCAAAAGTCTGTTAAAGAGAGGTCTGCAAAATTGAGGGTTTAGTGTCCTACTGCTGGTGGAAGGATAAATAAGTTCAAACGCACTCTGGCCTAGTAACGGGTTAACCTGCTATGTCAGGTGTTGGGATGCTCACCAACATTCATGCCCTCCCCTTCCCCTGGGCCCACAGCTGTGTTTTCCATCCTCCCACATTCAGGTGTGGCCAGGGGCTCATTAACACTCCCAGACCACTTCAGGACAGCCATGGACACCACAGGTTGCAAATGAGCGAGCTTCCATCCACGTGGGCTCCCACAGCACTGCAGTCGAGGGGGACCTCCCAGTGGCCCCACCCAGCACTCTAGCGTAAAAAATACAAGTTCTTTTGTTTGAGCCATGATGTGGATTTGGTCTGTTACAGCAATTCACCCACTCGCACTAACACATTTCCACGCACCTGAACTCAGGGCTTCACCTCTGAGACCTCACTGAAGTTAGGGCATAAATGTTTGTGCCACTCCAGCAACAAGCCCAATGTCCATCAAAATTAGAAGAGATCAAGTAATTTATGGCACATCCACACAACAGACAACTATGCCGTGTCAGAGAGTGACATAGATCTGTAAATACTAACTGGAAAGATCCCCAAACTCCATTGTTAAATGAGGGGAGGGGAATCAAGGTACAGAACAGGGTGCAAGGAGACATGTATGTGCACACACACACGGGTACACACATTCCTTTCTCTAGAAGGATAGTGGTGACGGTTAATTTTATGTGTCCACCTGACTCGGCATGGGATGCCCAGATATCTGCTTAATCAATATCTCCAGGTGTGTGGGGGGGGATGGGTGGGGGAGGGTGTTTCTGAAAGAATTGAGCATTTGCATTGTGGACAGAGTGAGCAGATGAGCCTCCCCAGTGTGGCTGGCCCTCATCCAATCCTCTGCGGACCTGGTGGAAGAAGGACGACCTCTTCTCTGACGGTGGAGCTCTGCGCTCCGACTCTCAGGCCTTCAGATTCCGACTGGAGTCTACACCATCCACTCCCAGCTCCCAGGCCCTGGGACCACATGCTGGCTCTCCTGGGTCCTCAGCTTGCGACTGAAGATCATTAGGCTTCCCAGACTCCATAGTTGTGTGAGCCAGACTTACAATAAGTCTCTGCACACATACACATGTACACATACAAACATATACATAAACATGCATGCAGAGATACACACAAACACATACACACATACATGCAGAGACACACACATATACACATACATTCATACACACATGCACGCATGCATGCACACATTCATGCAGTGCAAACATATATGCTTACATGCATGCATGCAGAGTCCTAAACATATACACATGCACATGTGCACATGAATGCACACATAAACATGCACACGCATGTGTGTGCATGTGCATGCACACGTGCACATGTACATGCATGCATGGATACATTCTGTAGACATACATATATGCATGTACACACATACACATATACTTATACACACATATGCATGTACACGTTCACATGCATGTAAACATATACATACACATGCATTCATACATACTCATAAACATACACATGCATATGCACATTCACATACATACACATGCATGCACATGAATACACATGTCCACGCATGCATATATAAGTATACACATATGTGTGTGCATGCATATATACACGCACATATGTGCACATGTGTATACTGCGTGTGCGTGTGTATACACGCACGTGCATGCACACATACATATATGCCCATGCACACTGGCACACACGCATATATGTCCACATACATGCATATGTATGCATGTGTGCACGTTCGTGCAAACATGTGTATACATGCATGCACATTGATATGTGTATGCATATACTCATACATGCATGCACATGTACACGCATATCAAACACATGCACGCATACACACACACAGATGTGCCTCATTTTATTGAGCTTCGCTTTACTGTGCTTCGCAGATAATGCATTTTTTCCTTCATATCCAAGCAAGACCCTCCAATAGCAAAAGGATTACAACCCGCTGAAGGATCACATGATGGTTAGTATTTTGAGTCAGATATGTCCTGCTTCCTTAAACATGGTGTTATTACACACTTAACAGTGTATATCATTCTAATCATCATTTGTATTTATCCCTATAGTCCTACCTTCCCCAAAGTCAAAGGGTTCTGGTATGAAACAAAGACTGCCACACACATAAAACTTAGACCGTGTCCTCTGTTTCTTTCAAGTTTCAGCCACTCTCAGCACAATCTCTCGCACTTGGTTCCTGGGCATCTGGGAATCTGCTGCTGATAACCTTTCCCCTGACATGGCCTGTTCACCAGCCTGACTCTCAGCAGCACCAAGAAAAGAGACGTGTATTGAACAGGTAAGACTGAGGACTCCAAGCACTCCATCCTGGGGAAGCAGCTCATCGAAACACGCAGCACAATACCAGCTAGGGGTGCCTCCAGCAGCCAGCTGGTAGGGACTATATGCTGACTCCTTAAAATGTCAATCATTACTGTTCTTGTCTTCTTGAAACTGGAGCTTGAGGGATGAAAATTGAGTCATGAGAGATTTTAAAGATCATTTTGAGCCTAAAAGTATGTCTTAACTTAAAATATAATAACTGTAGGAAATAGGCCTCTGGGATCCATCTCCAGCAGAGTCAACATCTAATGGAAACGGTTCCTGAGTTTCCCCAGGGCAAACAGAATGTAGGGCGGAGGGAAGAGGCCGTAAGAACAAAGAACTGTGGACAAGGGCCAGCATCATGGTGGATATCTCCTCCACCCCCCACCTCAGGCGCCTGCCTCAACTAGACAGGAGGTGGAGGCAACTACAAAAAGGGCTCAGCCCATTTTTAAATGGCCCAATGGGAGACAGCAAGACCTAGGTGAAATATGAGGAAACTGTTAACCCCATAGTACTCAACCAATGAGGAACTGGAGGAGGGACTCTCGCACCTTGGGGAAAAATAGGCTGTGATCACCGCCCCAGGTGTGCCTGTATAACCGGCCGACACCCACTCTCGAGAACTAATTTGGCTTTGTTAATTTCGTTCTTTAGTTCCCAAATATAAGTGAAATCATATGACATTTGTCTTTCTCTGTCCAACTTATTTCACTTAGCATGATACCCTCTAGGTTCATCCACGTTGTCACACATTCTTTTGTTATGGCTGAGGAACACTCCGTGTGTAAATGTACCACAGCTTTTTTATCCCCTTATCTACTAGTTCTCGTTTTAGTCATACTTCTGTCTCCAAGTCTGTTCTTTTAATTGGGATAGGTGAGCATTTCTCACAATAACTAAGGAAAAAGCTATGTTTGAGGGTAAGGATATCTAATAAACTCCATATTCAAGACCTTTTGAAGAAGGACTTAATAGTTTTGACACTTATATAGATTTTGGTTCAAGCTTCATTCTTTCACTAAGAAGTCAAAACATGCCTGGGACTGTCACCTCAAATAACCAAAGCAGAGACAATTAAGTGTCTGGCAACGTGTCTACTGATAAATATAACTTACTCAGGAAAATGCAATTCATTAGGGCATTTCCAAGTTGGTGTCACTTTAAACATATATGTAAGAAAAGGCAGAGAGAAACACAGAAAGAGAGATGCATAACTGATTAATCTTTCTTTAGAAATAAACAAAGTATAATCATGGGTCTCACTAGAAATTTTCAGAATGAGTCTCTAAAATTTTAGACATTCCATTTAGGTCCCCTGCAAAAGAGGCAGTCCTCTTCTTTGCTTTTCTTTCTTTCTTCTTTTTTAAAAAACCATCCATTATCTTTCCCTCACATCTGGAACGGGCCTTGAATTATCTGAAAGCTCCCTTGCTAGAGCCCCGTACACTTTAAGTTCATAACAAAGATGTTCTGCCTTCGAATGAGGCTGAGGGAACACATACACACCAGTGAAGTGCTGCCGAAGCAGCATTTACAGTGGCCAAGACATGGCAACAGCCCCAGTGCCCACCAGTAGATGAGGAGATAAAAAAGCTGGTACATTCACACACGGAGTGTTCCTCAGCCATAACAAAAGAATGTGCGACAGCATGGATGAACCTAGAGGGTATTACGCTAAGTGAAACAAGTTGGACAGAGAAAGACAAATGTCATATGCTTTCACTTATATTTAGAAACTGAATAAAAGATAGAGAACAAACTATCTTTTGATGGCTGCCAGAGGAGAAGGGGGTTGGGGGACTGGGTGAAAAAGCTGAAGGAATTAAGAAGAACAAATTGGTAATTACAAAATAGTCCCAGGAATGTGAAATAAAGCATAAAAAATGTAGTCAGTAATATTGCAATATTGTGTACAGGTGGGTACTAGACTCACTGGGGGAACCACTTCTTAAATTATTTAACTGTCTCTAACCTCTATACTAGTGATGGTGAACCTTTTGAGCTCGGCGTGTCAGCATTTTGAAAAACCCTAACTTAACTCTGGTTAAGTTAGGCCGTGTCACATACAGACATTTTTTGATATTTGCAACCATAGTAAAACAAAGACTTATATTCTTGAGATTTATTTTATATATTTAAATGTCATTTAACAAAGAAAAATTAACCAAAAAAAAATGAGTTCGCGTGTCACCTCTGACACGCGTGTCATAGGTTTGCCATCACTGCTCTATACTGTACACCTGAAACTCATATAATCTTGAATGTCAACTGTAATTGAAAGAGTAAATTTTTTTAAATTTAAAATAAATAAACTTATGAGTTGTTTTAAAAATAAAGATGAATTTCATATACTTACTAAAATAATAATAAAGTGCTGCTGCTTTTCTGGATTCCTTTTAAATATCACTACAAAAATGGAAGTGTACTCAGGAAAGGCAAAGGTGCCTGAATGACAGTCTTAAAGCACCAAACCTTTAAATGCTTGACTCCACTGGGCTTCGCGCTTCCTCTGGTGAGACACGTGCCACCAAGAGCTCCTGTCCATGACCTGTTCGAAGGTGGACTCTGACTCTGAAAGGATTTTCTTAATTGGCCTCATCAGAACATAATGGGTGTAAAGGGCCTACCTGCAAGTCCCCAGGGATGCAGGCTGGAGGCAGACATCAGCTCACAGCAGATGATCAACACGGAGGCCAGAGAGAGCCAGTGCGGTGGCCAGGCTGCCTTCCCAGAAACTCTCATCCTGGGGAGAAGGACAGAGAGCAGGGCGAGCCCATGAAGCAGGCTCTTTGGCAAGCACGGTCCAGGGGAGGTGGGCTGAGGGCTAACCACACCTTATCTGCGCTGTGCAGTAACCCAATTTTCAGTAAACACCTTTTATAATTAAGAGTTTTCCAGGTTAGCAGCATGCCTGGATGCGAAGTCTCTTTATGAATCCCCCTGGTGCAGTTCGGGTTGCCTGACAGAGCACGGGGGTCACGTACCGTTTTATATCACAGGATTTGAAAGCTACACACTGAGAGGGAATTCAAATAATTATACAGGCTTCTGCACCTGAAAGAAACCACAGAAATGTTCACATCCAGCCCAAGAGTTTTGTCCTGGTTTCGTTGACGATATACGAATCCTAGAAGACTGGCCTCGTAGCTGATTAAATGAATCTCAAAGTTTGGTGGGAATATGGGCAAGTACAGGTGAATAGAAATGAACTTCATATGGACATCTCAGATGAATGGATAAAGAAGACGGAGCGTGTACATATGTATGAATATTGTTCAGCCCTGAGAGAAAAGGAAGGCCTTCAATTTGGATGGACCTTGATGGTATTATGCTAAGTGAATAAGTCAGACAGAGAAAGAGAAATACGCTTGATACCACGTATATGTGGAATCTTAAAAAGACAAACCCACAGAAACAGAGAGCAGAGAGTGGTTACCAGGGGCTGGGGTGGGAAAACGGTGAGATGTAGTGATTAAAGTCCCAGTGATGAAATGAACAAGTTTTGGGATCTCATATGGAGCATGAGGATTACAGCTAATGACACTGATCATACAGGTGAACGCGGCTAAAACAGGAGGTCGTCAGTGTCCTCACCACACACACACACACACACACACAATAAGAGGGTCTGTGGGAGGGATGGAGGAGGCAGTTAATGCCACGGTGGCATCATTTTGTAGTTCACAGACATCAAGGCGACACATTGTACACCTTAAACATACACAATGTTATGTGACAAATACATCTCAATAAACCTGACAAAATAAATACATAAACTTAATTAATTTCATCAAAACAGTTGTTCAAAGACAATTCAGTTCACAAATGTGGTTGTGTGGTCTATTCTAAAACAAACCCAGGAAAGTAAATAAAAAGAAATTATAAAAAATGCACACCAAAAAACAACATTTAAACCAAGAGTTAAAAATAAACGCATTGGGGGGGAAATGCACACCACCCCCCAATTTCCTGCCCTTTTTTATATTATAGGGAAATTAGAACTTGATTAGCTTTTTGTTTGCTCTTTTTTTAATTAACTTTTTCAAGCAAAAGTCAGGGCACTTGGGATTGGAGACTGCAGTGGTATTGGGCTCTGCCTGGCCCAGATGCCACAGGGTTCCTGATAATATAATCCACCCAGTGGATCCAAGGAACCCACTCCTCATATACAAGATGTATAAACTCAACCAAGACATGGCTCATGGGGTTGGACTCTGTTCGGGTAACCCTGGGAGCACGGTCCTGAGGGAGTCCTGGAAGGAAGGACGGGTCTAGGAACCACCTGCTGGTGCACAGAGCCTCAGCCAGGACACTGATTCTGCGCTGCAGGGGACACAGCCTCGGGGGCCGGGGCCATCTACAGGAGCCTTCTCTGCCAAGCATTCGTCCGTTTTCTCTCTTCTCTCTCTCTCTCATTCTCTCGCTCTCTCTCTCTCTCTCTCTTCCTCTCTTTCTCTCTCTCTCCTCTCCCTGCCTCTTACAACTCAGTTAAATAGATCTTATTGAAAAGGTACCATATTGCTCACTGAATTGAGACTCATTCTACCTCTGAAGCAGCCTCTGTCTTGGGCAGGACCTAAGAGCAGGCCGTTTCTCCTCCATGTGCCAGCTCCCACTGAACATCCCTTCCCCTAGGAGCCGCTAACACTTCCTTCCTGGTTGCTCCAGCCCCAGGATGGGAGCAGCTTCCTACTATTGCTAAAGTCGGGGCTGCCCCCTATCTGCAGACTGCCCTCCCTGACTCTCCTGTCACATGTGCAACCAGTTCCCTGAGTTCAGTTCTCTCTGTCCCACATCCTCAGAATGGTTCTGTCCTCCCAGCAAGATCCTAACAACAAATTCCAAATCAAAAGTCTCAAGAGCAGCCATTCCAGTCTCGGGCGATGTTCCCTGCTCCACCTTCCTATGTGGGCGACTCTTCCTGGTGAGTAGCAGCAAGGCCCCAGGGCCTAGAACAAGTATTGACTTAATAAAGCCATGATTCCTAGAGAGATGCTTGGGGATGAGGGGCCACAATTCAGCAATTCTTCATTTCATTCAATAATCCAGGCCCCCAATAAAGGAGTCCTAACCTCTCACCTACTGTGCTTCTTCAGCTTCAGTTCTCTCCATTGAACGTTTTCTCCAAACGTGAAACAAAACTGGTTTATCTTAAAAATCGCACCCACTGAACAGCCAGACACTGCTTCACAAACTGAAATAATTTCAAAGATGAGAACTAAAACTTAAAAAACTATAATTCCCCAAATTCCCAAAAATTAAATGTAAAGGAAGGCTTTTATAAAGAATCATCAACTCTCAGCTACTCCATTTTGCTACGTTCTTAGTGCTTCGTAACGATATCAGCTCTAGATAGTGTTAGAATTATTTTACCTTGGAGACTTCCTAAGTTCTGGTTCCAGGGAAACACAATTATTTCAAGATGTATTTCGGAGTGACTACAATTCCCATTTGTAGCGAGGACCAACCATTTCTGCAGTTCCAGATAGTTATCTTAGCTTGGAAGACCTATTTCAAAAAAAGAAAACAGGAAGCCATTAGTGTTTTTATGTTGAAATGATACAAATTTCCAGTTGCAAAATAATGTTTTTGACAATTATGCCTGCAGTTTCAGGCAAGTGGTACACAGCCAAGCACATATACATCTGTGATGTGTCCTAAGTATGCGGCGGTATACAAAATTCCACATTCATTAACTAGCCACATATTAGTTAACAGAATACAATTTTAAAGTAAAAGTTCCCTCAACAGCAAAGACATTCAAAATTTGACCGAGACTCCAAAACCATTCATGAGGCAAATTTCCCCTCTCTCGTTTCCTTAACCAAGGGTGGAAAATGGAATTGGGGATGATCCATTCCCAAGAGCTAGGCAACCTGCCATGCACACAGAGTAGTGGATGAGCCAGCACGAAGATCTAACCTCCTAACTGTAGGAGACATAAACCCAAAGACGATGCTAAACCATCAGCAAGGACGCTTTTGGAAACGTGCTGATGGGAGGAGGAGGACAAAAGTGGTTCCAGTAGAAAACACCACAGCAAAATCCAAAGGACATTGTCAATACCGGAACTGACACTCGACGCGACCCGTTAGTGCCCAGACCTAACAGGCCTTTGCTACTCAGCAAAAACATTCTTACAAAGAGAACTCAGATGGTTCTAAACCAAAGGCATCTCAACAACAACAAATGGACCGTGAAACTATACCCCTTTTAATGTTGCTAAGTTAAATGCGTCCCTCCCATGGTGGAGATCAACGAGAAATAATCATGTGTGTCCGTAGATATTAAAGTTGCAAATACAATATAGAAATTATTCTTGCCACAAAGCCTACTTACTGTAGAATCCTGCCTAGCCCATTCAAATCTGCCCCACAGCACAGCTGAGATTTTTCTCTTCTGTAGACATCCCTGAAGATAAATGCACGTTTGCCTAGAGAACATGTTCAGTAGCAGGTGTGTGGCCTGTGGGGCTGCAGGAGAGAGAGGCCGTGAGTGATCAGCTCAACCAGAGAAAAGTGGCTGTAACTGTATAAATATAAGGGATTCAAAAACACTGACAGTGTTCATCTCCCAGACAACGCAACTTTATTAAATATGTTTGTCCTGATGTCCACCCAAGAGCACAATGAGACCTTCTCTAATCGGAAAGAAATACACAGTATAATTTATCAGAACCCATAATGAACTCCCCACAATATTGGAAACCAAATTGACCTTTCCTAGCTAATATTTATCTTGTTTTCTTCACATAAAAAGAGCCGCTGGGGATTCTTTTTTCAATTCATTAAAACATGGATCCATCAGTGAGAAGAAATGTGACCTAATGGTTCATATGCCAGACACAAAACCAGGAGCTTAATGTTAGGCTGAGCAGTAACTCTCTCAGTCAGATGTCCCACCGTAGACCCTAGACACTTATGGAAAAGGAGGGACTCTTGTCACTTCCAAATGTTAGCACGTCCAATACCACCAAAAATGTTGTGCATGAAACCGAAAGCATTTCCTTCCTGTCGTTTCATTTCTCTCTGCTGAGTCCCAGCAATAGCACCGCCCTTCCTCCCAGTCTGCCTCCAAAGTCACTTGTCTAATATTTTCAATGATGAGAGACACTGACCATATTGAGACTGAAACAAATTGTTAATGTGTCCACTAATTCTCAGAATGAATTAAAGAGACTCAGCATTTGGAGGCTGGGCTACCCCTTTCACCTCCCACCTTGTGTGGAGAGAGTCCCTCCGTTACAATGGGAGCGAATGCCTGTTCGTGTGTCCTGGTACCAAGTAACTGAGCTGCCGAGGCGGGGACCACTTTCGGATGTTTAATCCATGTCTGCTGCGCACAAGGAAGGGTGCTGCCCACACTGGGTTTCTTACCAAGGAATAAATACAGAGGCTTCACCTTTCTTTACTTTTTATCTACTTGCCTGCACTACCAGAGGGGACAACTCCCTAAGAGGGTTACTCTTTGGGAACATAGTTATTTACTTGTTATAGATAAACACCCTCAAAATCTCGCTCATGTCCATTTTCTTGCACCCACCTCCCTCCACACATCAATCTGTACAGCCTCAAGTTCTCATTGTCATTCTAAAAGCCTACAATGATGAAATATCCCAGTTCCTTTTAAAATTGTACGACACAATAATCTTAAACCTGAATCTAATCATGAATTAATATCAGACTAATTTAAATTTGAGAGCGTTCGGCAACAGAATTGCTCTATATTCTTAAAAAGTGTCAAGCAGATGTGTGTGTGTACACGTAAGATACATGCATGTATATATATGCATACATACACACACACATGTGAGGAATATTCTCAAATAAAGGATAGACACATAACAACTAAATGCAATTGTTATCCTACATTGGATCTTGGGTGAAAAATACATACATACAGAGTTATCCTCAGAATGAACTGCACACACCACACACATACACCCATACATACACATACACACAAACACACATGTGAACATACAATAATCATATACATACAAACATAACTACATACAATAAATACATACAGATATAGCTATAAAGGACATTATTGGGACAATTAACAAATTCTCAATATAGATGACAGATTAAATTAGTTTTGTGTCAACATTAAATTTCCTGATTTTGATCATTATTCTATAGTCAGGAAAGAAAATGTCCTTGTTATTTTAAAAAATACAACCTGAAATATTTAATAATAAAGGGTCAAATGTCTCCAACTTTCAAATGATTCTGAGAGAAAAGAGAGAGAAGGGAGGAAAGGGAAAAGAAAGGGAGAGAGAAAAATTAATTAACTAATTAATTAATGAGAAAATAAATGAGCAAAATGTAAGCAATTGGTAAAGCCAGGTGAAGGGTATATGAGAGTTATTTTTCTATTTTTTCAACTTTTCATTAAGTTGGAAATCATATCACAATAAGATATTAAATATTCTTATAAGGCGTCAGTTCATAAGATACTCTAAAATGATTATTAATTTCCAATGCTAAACAAGGAGGAGAGGTGATAGCTGGAGTGTTCTGGTTACTTCCTTCTCTGAGAATTCACCCAAGCCCCAGAGCAGACTTGTTTGTTTGTATTGATAAAGCACACACAGCATGCCTACTATGGGCCAAACACTGCGTTAAGCACTGTAAAATATTAACTCACTTAAAATAGGATTTACTTATGTGCTGACATACAGACGAGGAAAGTAAGGCACAGAGCAGTGAACTGCCCAGCGTCGCTCAGGTAGCAAGGGCCTCAGTCAGGACTCACACTCCAGCCACCCAGCACAAGGCACTACTGTTTCAGTTGTAGAAATTATTTCCAAAGTCCCCTCTCATGCTTTAGCAAATAGACTGAAAATAAATCTATCTTTCTTCTGGAATGCAAGATGCTGATCATGTAGATGAAACTTCCGTCTATGGACAAATGTGTATAGGCAACTGGGCTGAATTTGCTACCAGATTCTGGCTTGGAACCTGAGGTATTTCATATTAACCTCTAAATAAGTTTTGCCACCTCTGAAAAGCTGGTGAAAAACAGTGGTTCTGATTTGCTGCAGATTCATTAAAGGTTTACATCATTTTCCTAATTAAGACCAAACAAGCAAGAATTCTAGAGCCCTGGCCCACGTGGCTTGCTGGTTAGAGTGTTGGCCCAAGCACCGTAGGATCCCGGGTTCAATTCTGGGTCAGTGTGCAGGAGGCAACCAAGCGGTGTGTGACTGTCTCACCCTCCCTCCCTTTGACTCTAAAGTCTAAATGATCAACAGAAAAAGTATCCTCAAGTGAAAACCCACCACCAGAGCGCAAGGCCACCGAGCTCCGGGAAGGAGTTCAGCACTGGAACAAATGAGGAAAGGACTTCCCTCTGTGCCACTCACGCTCGTTTCCCCAAACTCCCATTCAGAAGCATTTTTGCAACAAAACAGCCAGCAGACTGGCTTGCAAGCAAAGCAGACAGACCTCACGCTGCTGAACAGACCTCACCCGCCTCTGCTGGGTGGCTCCCAGGCCCAGTCCTCTCCGGGGAGGTCCCAGGCTCTGCTTGCACCACCGCCTCAGTGGGTCAATAATTAGCTCCTGCCAGACTCACCATCACTGCATCTGACCTCTGGGGAAGGGCCGAC
>NW_006295269.1:2733285-2738301 GCF_000327345.1 Myotis davidii | reverse complement strand
AATAATTCTAACAGCTAATGATGTGGCAGTCACGCCCCTAAGAGTTTAAAGACTGTGGTAAGTCATTTCTCCACACTAATTTCTACTCAATCAAGACAAAGGTGCTAGAAGTGAGCAATGTTTCATAAGCTAGCTCCTGCATTTGGGGAGTGGAAACGAGTTCTGTGAGTGGAAAGGGGTGAGACGGTGGTCTCACAAAGCCATGTGGTGTCCAACAACTGGAAGTTGCCTACATAAGATAATGCACCATTTCTTCAGATGGAAATGAGAAAAGATGGGTCCATTTCCAGTTGCTTAAGTAACACAACCACAGTGAATTGTCTTCCGGAAATTTTCAGCTTTTCTGAAAAGTATGCAAAATCCTCTACAATCTGTCTCAACCAATTTATTCTGAAATAAGACCAGTACCACCGACCTCCTTGTATCTGAGAGTGTGCTGCTTCTGTGCCTGTCTGTCGAGCATTGATACGTGATTGGAGCCACTCTAAACTCTGACATCACCCCAAGGCACATGGATTGCTTTGTAATTTACAGCACAGTCACATCACATGTTAAAGCATGCACGTTTTTCTGCCAGAATAGGGTACATACATGTCATAAATTGCTCTTTTTCAAAAATATATCTTTATTGATTTCAGAGAGGGAGAGATAAAACATCAATGACGAGAGAGAATCATTGATTGGCTGCCTCCTGCATGCCCCCTGCTGGAGATCGAGCCCACAACCTGGGCATGTTCCCTGACTGGGAATCAAACCATGACCTCCTGGTTCATAGGTTGATGCTCAGCCAATGAGCCACTTCAAAAGGACGATAAATTGCTTTTCTATTGCTTGCTTGAAAACATCTATGAAGAATTTACTACTGAACCACTTTACAACACGCTGTTATAAATGAGCCATTTAAGAAGATAAGCGCGTCTATTAATATTAAAGAATTTTGCAAATGGCATCTCAAGTGTTACCAATGCCGTCTCATCTAAATTAGTGGTAGAGAGTTCTTTTAAAAGGCTCTTCCAGTTGGCAATGATTTCCATAAATTAAAAAGCATACTGCATTTTTATACAGTTCACACTCTTGTCATTTTAAGAACTGTGAAAGTCCTAAAACTACCCTAGTTCAGTGCAGTGACGTATTGCTTTCTTTTGGAAGATGGGCAAACAGAGCATTTTGTTAATAAGTAAAAGCCCCGCCTCCCACTGACCATGAAGAGCCCAAAAGCAATCATCACTGAGTGAGTATGGCTCACTGAGAGCCTACATACAAAAGAGCATGCTACATAAAGTAAAATGCACTCACCAAATCCAGGGACGCCCCGTGCGACTCCACAGCTTGTGTCCAAGGGGCACGGCCCAGTCTGGGGCTGAACAAAGGTAAGCGGTAAAGGCAATTCAGCCATAAATCTCTCCAGGCCCATTTACCCTTACTGCAGAGGCTTTCTTTTTTTTCATTAGACCAGGTTTTAATTGGAAATCTTCCTCTCACTTCTCATTACTCAAATAATCAAAACACAGTGTTCAAGAATTTTACTTAATAAATAGCCAACATATTTTGGAGGCTTCCCACAAGTTGCCAAGCACTTGAACTTTTATCTAAAAAGTTTTTATGTGATGACTTAATTCCATATAAAGAATATTCAAAAGTCAGAGGGATGTAAGTAAACAAAGGAAATAGTCACTAGTGTTGCGGTAACTATGTATAGTCCCGTTGGGGTACTGGGAATATTGAGGGGAACACTGGGCAAAGTATATGACTGTCTAACCCCTAAACTGTACACCAAAACTAACACAAAATAAAATTGAAAGAAAAAAGAATATTCATAAAAAATAAAGTAAGTTGTGCATAAAAATCAGTAACAGCACGTCTACTGCTTTCATCATTTCGCTTGCATAACCAGAACTCAGCCAAACCTCTGGAGGGAGGGATGGTCCTGTATTTCCCTTGTGCCATCACCTCCAGCACGATGCCCTGCACACCGTGGGCGTAAACTTGTTTGTTGTCGTCTCTAGTTCACTCCCATTTACCACAATGGCTCAGCTAAATGCCCACCTTCCAGCTGTGACTCTCAGAGCATTTAAGGGAAGATACAGTGTGATTCAGCTATTAATGACATACAGCTCATGGACATACATACACAGTCAATTCAGCTGCCACAGGATTAAATAAGAAGACAAGGCTCATTGCAGATAATATTGGCCATTTTAATCCATTAACTGGATAAATGATTCTTAAAAAGCTTAATTTAAACCTTTATTAAATTTTCAACTTAAAATCATCTTTTGTTTGACAACAGTGCCCTCCTGTGGCAAAAAGAATAGTATTTTGACAGTACTAACATTACCTATGACGTTTTTATTATAAGTCTGTTTTAATTTTTTAACAAAGCCATATTTATAAATAGAATAAAAATATAACTATCCTTAAATAAGCATAAAATTCTATATAATTAAATAAAAATATCACACTAAATGGCATTTAAATTTTTAAAATATACTCATAGCTTCTAAATGAAATGGTAATTGTTTATATGAATACTACACTCCATAAACACAAGAGCGTAACGTGATCCCGTACTTGTTGGCTCTCCCTGTTACTTCTGTAGCACAAGTCCACGCTACAATCTATCAGCACACCCCAGGCGATTTAGATGCTCAAAATACTCAGCCTGTATATACTGAAAGCATTCGGGCACTGGCGATATACCAGGATATGTTGGGGAGAATCAATACGAGCAATTTATATCTATCGAGAAGTGACAATCTAACTGGAAAAGACAAACATACATGGAGCAACAAAGAAAGTCAGTCAATAAGATTTGGCACTGCCTTTTGGAATAATAAAAATAAAGACCTTTAACCATGTCAAGGAGAGTAAGATCTACAAGGGATCACTGTAACCCTGGAGAACTTCCTGGAAGAGACACCAACTCAGAAGAGTGAAAAAAGCAAAGGGGTGTTTGGGGAAAGGAGTAAAGGTGCTTTGGGATTTTTTTTTCTTTTATTTTTGTTCACTTGTTTCATGGTTTGTTATTGAAGGGCAAAGAGCTGTCTGTATGTGTGTGGGTTTGCTTTGTTTTGTTCTGATTTGATTTAGTGGAGGAGGTGGAAGAGCTACTGAAGGAACCCACAATAAACTTGGAGAAAGGCAGGAGGGAGAGGACAGAGGTAGGGGGACTGCCCACACGTGGGAGTCACACAGAAGAGCTGAGCACAATCTTCCACGTTCTGTCTCCGTGTTCAATTGGTGACCACTACACCTTTCCCTCAACAACTATCCTTTTTTTAATTAAATCTTTATTATTGAAATATAACATATGTCCCCTTTTCCCCCACTGACCCATTCTAGCTCACCCCCAACTCCAGCCCAGACCTTCACCACCCTAAGTGTTCATCGGTTATGCATATATGCATACAAGTTCTTTGGCTGATCTCTTCCCACCCACCCACCTTCTACCTTCCCTCTGAGATTCCGCACTCAGTTCCATGCTTCCATTGTCTCTGGATCCACTCCATTGATCAGTTTACTTTGTTCATTAGATTCCACATATGAGTGAGATCATGTGATACTTATCTTTCTCTGACACTTATTTCACTTAGCATAATACTTTCCAGGTCCCTCCATGCTGTCGCAAAGGGTAAGCGATCCTTCTTTTTACTGCTGCATAGTATTCCATGGTGTAAATTACTTACAGCTTTTTTATCCACTCATCTACTGATGGGAAATTGGGCTGATTCCAGATCTTAGCTATTGTAAAATGTGCTGCTATAAACATAGGGGTGCATGCATTCTTTCTGATTGGTATTTTGGGATTCTAAGGATATATTTCTTGAAGTGGGATCACTGGGTCAAATGGCTGTTCCATATTTAATTTTTTGAGGACACCCATACTATTTTCCATAGTGGCTGCACCAGTCTGCATTCCCACCAGCAGTGTACTAGGGTTCCCTTTTTTCCATCCTTGCCAGCACTTGTCATTTATTGATTTGTTGATGATAGCCATTCTGACAGGTGTGAGGTTTTAATGTCCACACGTGGGAGTCACACAGAAGAGCTGAGCACAATCTTCCACGTTCTGTCTCCGTGTTCAATTGGTGACCACTACACCTTTCCCTCAACAACTATCCTTTTTTTAATTAAATCTTTATTATTGAAATATAACATATGTCCCCTTTTCCCCCACTGACCCATTCTAGCTCACCCCCAACTCCAGCCCAGACCTTCACCACCCTATGTGTTCATCGGTTACGCATATATGCATACAAGTTCTTTGGCTGATCTCTTCCCACCCACCCACCTTCTATATTTAATTTTTTGAGGACACCCATACTATTTTCCATAGTGGCTGCACCAGTCTGCATTCCCACCAGCAGTGTACTAGGGTTCCCTTTTTTCCATCCTTGCCAGCACTTGTCATTTATTGATTTGTTGATGATAGCCATTCTGACAGGTGTGAGGTTTTAATGTTTTTAATTTGCATCTCTCTGATAAGTGACTCTGAGCATTTATTTATTCATATGTATCCCGGCCATCTATATGCCCACTTTGAAGAAATGTCTATTTAGGGCCTTTGCCCATTTTTAATTGGATTGTTTGTCTTCCTTTTGTTAAGTTGTATGAGTTCCATATATATTTTGGATATTAAATCTTTATCAGATGTGTCATTGCCAAATATGCTCTCCCATACAGTGGGCCCCCTTTTCATTTTGTTGATGGTTTCTTTTCATGTTCAGAAGCTTTTTATTTTGTATGTAGTCCCATTTATTTATTTTTTTCCTTTGTTTCTCTTGCCCTAGGTGATGTATTGGTGAAAAATCTGCTGCATGAGATGTTTGAGATTTTTCTGCCTGTTATCTTTAATCTTTTAAAACAAAAATGAAAATATATTTTCATATACATATAGAAGTAAAATGTGTGCAACAAATGCACAAAAAAAGGTGAGGCACAAAATGGAAATATATTATTTTAGAGTTTATATGTTATATATGAAGTGATAGAGTATTATTTGAAGATACAATGTTT
>NW_006295269.1:2715490-2733140 GCF_000327345.1 Myotis davidii | reverse complement strand
ATCAGTGAAGAAATTGCTTTGGCATATGTCTCAGATTTTGTTGCTTTGGATTCTTCTAGAATTTTTATGGTTTCCTGTCTTCCATTTAAGTCCTTTATCAATTTTGAGTTTATTGTGTATAGTGTAAGTTGGTGGTCTAGTTTCATTTTTGTGCATGTATCTGTCCAATTTCTCAACACCATTTATTGAAGAGACTATCTTGGCTCCATTGTATGCTCTTGCCTCCTTTGTCAAATATTAATTAAGCATAATGGCTTGGTTTGATTTCTGGGGTCTCTGTTCTGTTACATTGATCTATATACCTGTTCTTATGTCAGTACTGGGCTGTTTTTACAGTGGCTTTGTAGTATAACCTGATATTTGATATTGTGATCCCTCCAACTTTGTACTTGTTTCTCAAGATTCCTGCAGCTATTCTGGGTTGTTGTTGTTGTTGTTGTTTTTTGTTCCATATAAATTTTTGGAGTATTTGTCCTAGGTCTGTGAAATATGTTGTTGGTATTTTAATGAGGATTGCATTAAATCTGTATATTTGTTTGGGTAGCATGGACATTTTAATGATGTTAATTCTACCAATCTATGACCACAGAATAGTCTTCCTCTATCTCTTATTTCAATGTTCTGTAGTTTTATGAGTACATGTCTTTTACCTCCTTGGTTAAGTTTATTCCTAAGTATCTTAAACTTTTTGTTGCATTGGTAAATGGGATTGTTTGTTTAGTTTCTCTTTCTGAGAATTCATTATTGGTGTATAAAAATGCCATCGATTTCTGGGTGTTAATTTTGTATCCTGCTACATAGCCTAATTCATTTATTAAATCTAATAGCTTTTTGATGGAGTCTTTAGGATTTTGTATTGTTCCTGTTCTTAGGGGAAATGCTTTTAATTTTTGACCATCATGTCATATATGGCCTTTATTATGTTGAGATATGATCTCTCTGTTCCCACTTTGCTGAGAGTTTTTATCAAAATGGGTGTTGAATTTTGTCTAATGCTTTTTCTGTGTGTTGATATGATCATATGATTTTTATCTCTCAAATTGCTCATGTGATATATCGCATTTATGGGTTTGTGACTATTGTACCAGCTTTGCATCCCTGGAATAAATCTCACTTGGTCATGGTATATGATCTTTTTAATATATTGCTGGATCTGATTTACTAATATTTTATTGAGGATTTTAGCATCTATGTTCATCAGGGATATTGGCCTGAAATTCTCTTTCTTTGTAGTGTCTTTATCTGGTTTTGGAATTAGGATAATGCTGGCCTCTTAAAAAGAACTTGGAAGTGGCCCTTCCTCTTGGATTCTTTGGAATAGTTTGAGGAATACAGATGTTAGCTCTGCTTTGAATGTTTGGTAAAAGTCCCCTGTGAAGCCATCCAGGCCAGGGCTTTTGTTTGCTGGGAACTGTTTTATTATTGACTAATATTTTGTTGAGGATTTTAGCATTTGTGTTCATCAGGGATATTGGCCTGTATTTTTCTTTCTTTGTAGTGTCTTTATCTGATTTTGGAATTAGGGTGATGTGGGCTTCATAAAAAGAGCTTGGAAATGTTGCTTCCTCTTGAATTTTTTGAATTAGTTTGAGGAGGACTGTTGTTAATTCTTTGAATGTTTGATAAAATTTTCCTGTGACTCCATCCAGTCCAGGACTTTTGTTTGCTGGGAGTGTTTAAATTACTGCCTCTATTTCATCCATTGTTATTGGCCTATTCAGGTTTTCTAATTCTTCCTGATTCAGTTTTGGGAGATTGTATTTTTCTATGAATTTGTTCATTTCCTCCACATTGTCCAGCTTGTTGGCATATAGTTGTTCATATTATTTTCTCACAATCCTTTGTACTTCTGAGGTGTTAGGGATTACTTCTCCACTTTCATTTCAGATATTATTTATTTGGGTCCTCTCTCTTTATTTCTTGAGTAATCTGGCTAATGGTTCAACAATTTCTTTTATCTGTTCAAAGAAGCAACTCTTGGTTTCATTGATTTTTTGTACTGTATTTCTTTTAGTCTCTATGTCATTTACTTCTGCTCTAATCTTTATTATTTCCTTCCTTTCTACTTACTCGGGGCCGTATGGACGTTATTTAACAAAGAACCTTGGCTGTGCCTTCAGAGAGGACCCACAGCTGCACAGGAGGGGGGGATAGTTTATTATTAATTTTTTTTGTTTTTTGAGGTAAGCCTGTAGTAGTATGGACTTTCCTCTCAGGACTGCATTCATTATTTATTTGGGTCCTCTCTCTTTATTTCTTGAGTAATCTGGCTAATGGTTCAACAATTTCTTTTATCTGTTCAAAGAAGCAACTCTTGGTTTCATTGATTTTTTGTACTGTATTTCTTTTAGTCTCTATGTCATTTACTTCTGCTCTAATCTTTATTATTTCCTTCCTTTCTACTTACTCTGGGCAACTCTGGGATTGTTCTCTTTCTAATTCTTGAAGTTGTAGGGTTAAATAGTTTATTATTAATTTTTTTTGTTTTTTGAGGTAAGCCTGTAGTAGTATGGACTTTCCTCTCAGGACTGCATTCACTGTGTCCCAGAGATTTGGGGTTATTGTGTGTTCTTGTTCATTTGTTTCCAGAACGTTTTTTATTTCTTTCTTGGTCTCATTGGTAACCTATTAATCATTTAATAACATGCTATTTAGCCTCCATATGTTTTAATGTTTTTGTTTTTACTGTAGTTTATTTTTTTAATATATTTTATTGATTTTTTACAGAGAGGAAGGGAGAGGGATAGTTAGAAACATCGCTGAGAGAGAAACATGGATGAACTGCCTCCTGCACACCACTTCTGGGTATGTGCCCACAACCAAGGTACATACCCTTAACCAGAATCGAACCTGGGACCCTTGAGTCTGCAGGCCGATACTCTATCCACTGGGCCAAACTGGTTAGGGCCCGTAGTTTATTTTTAATTTTATTGTGCTCTGAGAAAATGCTTTATATGATTTCAATCTTCTGGAACTTGTAGAAACTTGTTTTGTACCCTAGCATGTGGTCTATCTTTGAGAATGTTCTATGTGCACTTGAGAAGAATGTATATTGTGCAGCTTTGGGGTGAAATGTTCTATAAATGTCAATTAAACCCATCTGTGTAATTTAGAGTCACTATTTCCTTGTTAATTTTTTGTCTGAAGATCTATTTAGTGATGTCAGCGGGGTGTTAAAATCTCCTACTATGACTATATTGCTGTTGATCTCTCCCTTAAAGTCCTCCAGAACATTTTTATATATTTAGGTGCTCCTATATAGGATGCATATGTTTACCAGAGTTAGAGTCTCTTGTTGGATCAATCCCTTTAGTTTTATGTAGTGGCCTTTCTTGTTTCTTGTGATGGCCTGCATTTTGAAGTCTATTTTGTCATAAAGGCAGTCCTCGGGTTACGTCGGACTTGACGTACATCATTTCATGGTTACATCGCCATCTACCATTTACAGTATTTATTAAAAAAAAAAAGTTCCATCATTTCTACATATGTACATATTTGCTTTATGTTTTTTATTGTTTATTTACCACAAGTAAAGGTCAGAAATTTTTATTTTTCTTTTACATTTTTTTTTTACTTTTTCACTTCATTACTGCTGTGTATGTGCTCCATGTGAGTGACGTAGGTGTTTATGTAGGTGGGTTCTGACTTACGGCAAAAATCGCATTACATCATGCCATAGGAATGGATCTCCGACGTAACCCGAGGACCTACTGTATATGAGTATTGCTACTACAGTTTTTATTTGTGTCCATTTGCATGGAAAATTTTTTTCCATCCCTTCACTCTCATCCTGTGTGTGTCTTTTGTTCTGAGGTAGGTCTCTTGTAGACAGCATATAATTGGGTCATGTTCTTTTTTATCCATTCAGCTAACTTATGTCTTTTGACTGGAGCATTTAGTCCATTTACATTTAAGATTATTATTGATAGGTACTTATTTATTGCCATTTTAATTCTATATGCATATATTTCTATCAGTCTCTATTTCTTCTTCTCATTACAACAGTCCCTTTAGCATTTTTTGCAGTGCTGATTTGGTGGTAATAAACTCCTTTAGCCTTTTTTTGTCTGGAAGCTCTTTATTTCACCATCTCTTTTGAATGATAGCCTTGCTGGATATAGTAATCTTGGTTTTAGATCCTTACTTTTCATTACCTTGAATTCTTCATGCCATTTCCTTCTGGCCTATAGAGTTTCTGATGAAAAATCAAATGAAAACGTTATGGGAGCTCCTTTGTAGAAAACAATTTGCTTTTTCTCTTGCTGCCTTTAAGATTCTCTCTTTGGGTTTAATTTTTGTTTTTGTTTTGTTTTTGTTTTTTTTTGGGGGGGGAGGTAATTTTTGGCATTTTAATTATTATGTGTCTCAGTGTGGGCCTGACTAGGTTCTTCTTCCTTGGGACTCTCTGTGCCTCCTGAACTTATGTGACTTTTTCCTTCACCAGGTTAGGGAAGTTTTCTTCCATTATCTCTTCAAACACGTTCTCTATCCCTTATTCACTTTCTTCTCCTTCTGGCACTCTTATAACACAAATATTGTTAAGTTCCATATTGTCCCACAGCTCCACTAAGCTGTCCTCCTATTTTTTTTTTTTTTTAAAAAAACAAAAAATAAAACAACAAAACCCTGTAATACCCTGTAAGGTGTCAGGGTATTGACTTAGTAATGGGGAAAATTATGCTCCCAAATTTCTTTGGATCAAATTCCACTCTACTACTTCTGGAACTAGGTACCCTTATGGGGGAATACAGGCTGCCATCAGCTGCCTCCTGAATGCCCCACAGTGGGGATCAAGCCTGTAACCCAGGCAATTGCCCTTACTGAGAATTGAACCATGACCTCCTGGTTTATAGGTTGATGCTCAACCATTGAGCTATACCAGCTGGGCTCTACCCTATCTCCTAATTCACTGATCCGATCCTCAGCTTCCCCTAATCTGCTGTGTATTACTACCAAAGTGTTCTTTATTAGTGCTATGTCATTCTTTATTTCTGACTGGTCTATTTTCGGAGTTAATATATCTTTCTCATGCTGTTAGAGCATCTTTGCAATCACTATTCTAAATTCTATATCTGATATATTTCTTATCTCCACTTCGTTTAGCTCGTCTTCTGTTTCATTTGGGGGTTGTTTTTTGTCTTCCCATTTGGGTTACCTGTTTTGGTTTGTGTCTATGCATTAGGTAGATCTGCTATGCCTCCCAATCTCTAGTGCAGGACAATGTCAGACGCTGTTTGTGACTGGCCCTGAGTAACCTGTTTGGAGCTATCAGCAATCCACAGTAGTGGCTCCCTCTACTGGGGCTGGGTGTCTTTGGAAAGGACCAAGATGTGCACCAAGTTCTGTTTTTCGTAGCCCTGGGCCCAGAAGGAGATCAGGAAAAGACTCAAAGCCTCCAGACACCCATCTCTACCTGCACTTCAATTGCATTCAGGCTTGATTTGCCTCAGGCTATAAGCCACAGGGTGGATCAACTGTCTTCCCCACAAGGCAAAAACCACCTGGAGAGCAAAGGCCCACAGGAGAAAGATGTCCTCTGCAGCATGAGAAAATGACTCAGCACAGGAAAACAGGGAAATTGGCCTCTGAATCCCAAACCTGGAGCCCTAACCCTGGACTTTCCAAACACAGCTCCAGTACACTCTGCACTCCTGCCAGAGCCCAAGGTGAGTGACTGCAAAAGTTCTTTGGTTAATCTCTTCCCACCTGAGCTTCATCAGTCTATTTCATGCTTCCATGCCTCTGGTTCTATTTTATTCATCAGTTTATTTTGTTCATTAGATTCCTTGTTCATTTATTTTGATTTTTAGATTCAATTGTCAATAGATGTGTATTCATTTCCACTTTATTATGCTATTTTTTATTTCTTCTTCTTCTTTCTTCTTCTTCCTCTGCCTCCTCCTCTTTCTTCATCTGCTTCTTAAAGAATACCCTTTTATTGTCTGTGAAGATCTTTACCTGACCCTCATATCTAAATGATAGCATTGCTGGGTAAAGTAATCTTGGTTGGAAGTTTTTGCTATTCATCACCCTGAATATTTCTTGTGATCCCTTCTGGCCTACAAAGTTTCTTTTGAGAAATCAGCTGACAACCATATGGATGTTCCATTGTAGGTAACTAACTGTGTTCCCCTGCTGCTTTTAAGATTCTCTCTTTGTCTTTAACCCTTGGCATTTTAATTATGACGTGTCTTGGTGTGGGCCTTTTTGGATTCCTCTTTTTGGGACTCTCTATGCTTTCTGGTATTTAAGTCTATTTCTTTCACCAGATAGGGGAAGTTTTCTGTCATTTATTCAAATAGGTTTTCAATATCTTGCTCTCTCTCTTCCCTTTCTGGTACCCCTATGATGCAAATGTTGGTATGCTTGAAGTTGTCCAGAGGGTCCTTAACTCTCTTCATATTTTTGGATTATTTTTTCTTTTTAGTCTTCTGATGGGTGTTTTTTGCTTTCTCATATTCCAACTCATTGATTTGATACTCAGAGCCCCTCCATCCCTCCTACTAGTCTCAACGTAATTTCCTCTTTACTTCTCTAGTTGCAGGACTTCCATTCAGTCACCTTTCGGGCAGTTCTGAATGATGGTTGGTCTGTATTTTAGTTGTAATTTTGAAGTGGTTGCGGGAGGCAGTGAGTACCGGCGTTTACCTATGCCACTGTCTTGGTTCTCCTTCTGTGTACTGTCTCTATGTACATGCCTTTTCATTTAAAGGAAGCATATCCCTCTTTGGCATATTCGGATTGTCAGCATTACTACACTTACACTTTGAGGCTGTTGTGAAGTAAAATAAAGGTGACTTGAACACAAGCACTACAATATCTCAACAGCCATCTGAAAACCAAGATGACTCTTGCCAGCCAAGGAGCATATACACGGGACATGGATACACAGGACAGAGGAATGATTCACATCATGGGCAGAATGGAGCAGGAAAGCATGAGATTTCATCACACCACTCAGAACAGCATGCAATTTAAAATTTGGGAATTTCTATTTAATATTTTCACACCATATATGACTGTGGACAACTAAAACTGTGGAAAGCAAACTGCAGATAAGGGGACACTACCATATAATCACTTCCAATGTATTTGTGGTAACTGGTGCCAGAGGGAACCAAAACAATGAAATTCCAGTATTACCCAACTCTTTCTTCCTTCCAGTCCTTTATAACCTTCTTGCCACAGGGCCTTTGCACATGCCATTCCTACTGTTCAGAGGCACACACATTCTTCTGATCTCCACTCAATAATTCTGGCTCAATCTTCATATCTCAAGAAAATGATCAGCTCTTCAAAGAAGCTCTCTTAATTACTAAGTAAAATCTCTAAGTTTTAGTATTTTTCTCTTGATTCTTCACAATTGCATTGTTACACATGTGTGGGTCTTCCCCATAACACCTGAAGCTCCATGAGGGTAAGGATTAAGTGTCTTCTCTCAGCACCTCATTTCATCTGTAGCCCTGAGCAGAGGACCTAGCACAGAGCCTACATGTACCAAGCATTCAATAGATACTAGTAGTTATTGAATCAATTATTGATTCTGGGGGTGCCAGGAAGGCCCCTGCCAATGGCACCTCTGCTAATCTAAGCAGCTATCATGAGTGCCAGCAGCACCCACCAGCACCTCCAGAGTCCATGCACATATCTGGCTCTGGACCACATCAGAGTTCATCCTGCCCACCTGCTCTGAGGCAGCTGCGTCATTAATGCACTCACAGAGGAGGAAGCTTGGATGCAGGGAAGTGATGCAACTTGCCCAGGTGGCAGAGCTGGACATAGACCCAGGTCCAGGTCTGCCCCCCCACCCGCAACCACTGCACAGCACCGCCTCTCCTCAGCTGAACATGGGCATTCACCGCCCTCTCTTTTACCCCCACCACTTTATTTCAGACAATGCCTGTACCATGCACTCTGTGTATGCAAACTCTAGTTATAATCTTGTCTGGGGCTTTCTCTTCTAGGATTTTTACCTCGTGTGCACATATATTTGTGTATAGGAATGAGACCCTTACTGGACCCAAACACCTGATGTAAAGACAAAAAGCAGGCTTGTTCTTGTCACAACGTTATGCAAAGGAATCATCCACAAATAGCCTCGAGAAATCCAGCAAACCAAGTCAGTAAAAATCACTCTCCAAAGTATTTGCAATCTAATAAGTAATTTCAGACATCGTTGCTTCTCCCAATCAATGGTCATTTCTATAACAGATGAAAGAACAAAAAAAAAGCAGCGGCAGGACTCCTGAGAGACAACATCCCCGCATCCTCACTCCCATCCTTAACATTTACCTGGTGAGTGGTGATGGCAAGCACCGTGCTAGGAGCGCTTCCTCCAACCAGCATTGCCGAGCATCTCTCATGAGGCAAATGCTGGAGCAGAGGGTCCCCCCACCTATGAACAAGACCGCAGCACCCCCCATAACAACTGCCACCCTGAGAACAGAGATTCCAAATCTGGGCCCCTGGACACGTACACTCAGGAGTGCAGGCACTGGGATGAGCACAAAACTGGCATATCTATTTTCACCAACCTCTACTAGAAACCCATCCTTTCCTTCCATTATAAGTCTCAGCAACAAACCACAGGGTGTTCTGGAGTTCCTGTGACTCAGTCAAAATTAGAAACCACTGGTATTTTCGGGTCACTGTACCGTTTGTTGCAGATAATTCAGCCTCATAGTGACTCAGTTCGTGCATCTGCTGTTCAGTGTGTCGATACAGAAACACAGGTTCTACGCTGCAAACCGTCTGAATGTTCTGATGACTCCATCTCATAACTGTCTTCCTCTGTCATCCTCCACACTCTGTCTCAGGTGTAGCGAAACATTATTCTGAGACAGGACCCACTGGCTCCACCTAAGGCACAGAAGAGGTTAAAGGAGCCACATGCTAGGAGCTGGCCTTCAGGTGCACTGTCACGTATGCCTTCTCCCTCTGCCCCTCCCACGCTGCGTAAGCCGGACCATTCGCCCATCAATGCTGCTGGTTCTGACACAGGCAGTTTGGAAGAGAACTGACAGATGATGCGATGACTTCTGTGTGAGGCATAGACCAATCACAAAAGCACCAGCAAATAGCTGCAGAACAATTTTGGAAGGCTAAAGAAGAACAAAACAACACAGGTTTCCCTATACAGAAAGCACCACTGCCTCCAGTCCTTCTCGCAGCCACTACCTATAATGTATTCTGACTTGCAAGTGAGGAGATGGCCTCATTGCCCCACAGAGGTCCTTCCGAAAGTCTATTTCAAAGCCAGCACCTCTGAACGTTCCTGCAATCTGAGAGCCAGGGCTGTGAATGCCCTCAGCCCGGGAAAGCAACAGCAAGACGGAGTCCACGATCATGTCGGCAAGAGAGAGGCCGGAGGCTGGAGGCCGGCAATGGCCCAGCTGGAAAGGAGCATAGAACTTTAGGATAACAGGTGTCAGAAGTCCAGGGCAAGAGTCCCTGGTCATCCTGAAAAAAAGATAGAATACATAAGCAGGCAACCGTTAACAAAGAGGTTCATAAAGGGCTCCCAAGTCATACCACACAGGTCCATGAAGGCTCTGACGAAGGGCAGGCAACAACCAGTGACGTGGTCTCCATGACCGGGGCTCCTGGGTGGGTCCTCCCGCAGCACAGCCAGAGACCAGGATGTTGGGGCGCCTGACCGAGGTCTGTGCCGTGAGCCACGGTCAAGGGGACCATGGGAATCCACTAGGGCCTCCCAAGAAACGTAGAGAGGGGCTCACAGAATTGTCCACCAAAGGGAAGGAGGGGAAAGCATGTACCCATCAGTTTCCAGCAAAGACAAGAAGCCCCGGTCTCCTGGGCTGCCCTTGCTCTACACCACCGCGCCTGGGGCAGCCCTGGGCAGCTGGAGCTGCTGCCTCTGCTGGACCCCCAGCCTCCCCACACCCAGGTTTACCCCGGGACTTTCTTGGAACGGGTCCTTGCAGCTGTGGGGGACTGAGAGACAGGACTTGAGTAGCACAGGTACCGGCTACCCAGGGCAAACGAGAAATGTAAGCTTTTCTCTTCTGGAGGGGCTTGCCCTGAATTTTAAAATTCACTCACAACTATTCCTGGGCCCCAGCTCTGTGCTCGGCACTGGGACACAGCGATGAACAGGACGGCAAGGTCCCTGCCCGCCTGCACCTGACTGCAGCCAGCTGACAAATGCGTATTCCAGATGCTGAAAGAAGAACTAACAGGAGAAAGAGGGATGCGGAAAGGGAAGAGGGAGAGAGGATGACTTAGCAAGGGGCATGGGAAGTATTGCTTTAAATTGGCCCCTGAATGGTGAGGAGGGCCGGCTGTGGGACAGGTGCAGGAAGAGCTTTAAAAGAGGGAACACACTTGCAGAGGCCCTGAGGGGCCAGAAGCCAGCTGGCTGTGCCGCGCCCCTGGGCCGGGCAGCACTCAGTAGAACCAGAGCTCCCGTCAGCAGGGTCAGCAAACTGCGGGTTGTTTTCCAGATGGTGACGGGTTCGGTACCATCCATGGGGCCCTCAACTTCTAACTAAGCCAAAGGATCGCTTTCATTTTTCCCACCACATTTTCATCCACAGATCACTGAACTTGGAGGTTCACCGTGTTAACCAAAGTAAAAACCCCAACTGCCTGCAGTCCCAGGGCATTTCGAAAAGACAAAACAAGATTAACCAGTGTCGTTCGCGTCGGAGGAGGAGCTGACGAAGGGCAGTGGCACAGGCACATGAGAGGTGAGGTGCTCAGTGAGCACAGCAGGCCAGTGTGAAACAGGGGCGGGCTCCATGCTCCGCCAAAACCAGTGTCCTTCCTCAGAACGCCAGGGAGTTCTGCAGCTCCGTGCCTTTCTGTGTCCTGGGTGATGGTACATTGATTGGCGTAAGAGAAAAGCCGGTATTGATTTCACATGTCCCTCCCTGGGCGTTCGAATTGAAGATCTTGCCAGCTGACTGCCCTTTAATTTCAATTATCTGGGGCCTTTATCCTGGAGAGACTCGGTATGCAAATAATAACCACGGCTATTAGAGAACTTGTATTTAGCATCAACTATGCTGAACACTTGTTACATGAATTAACTCGTTCGAGTCTTGCAACAGCTTTCTGAGGCAGGAACCTCTTAGTGGGAATTCAGACACAACAAGGTTAACGATATGGCCAAGGCCATAAAGCCAAAAAGCAGGGAAGCTGGGGTTGGAACCAGCAAGGGCCAGATTCCAGAGTCCTCGCCACAAGCTCCGGGGCTCTGTTAAATCCGTGTTAACACCCAGCGGACTTCCGGTCACGGAGCCTGCAGAGAGGCCCCTGGATCTTGTTCAGAATCCGCTGCCATTTGAAAACCCGCTCCCACGGTGTGTCACACCTACCATGGAAGGGTCGCGATAAAGCTGTGTTAGCCAAGAGAGAAGAGGCAAGGGAGAGAAGGGAGAAAAACTGATCCTCCTCTAAGACGCAAAGTCGTCAAAGAAACTGACACGCACCCTCCGAACCGAAAGTGGAGGCCAAGATACACACCAGGGGCCGCTCTCAGCACAGCGGCTTCCTCTCCAGCGGCTCCTTCCCAGCCGGCTTTGCAGAGAGGACGCCTCGATTCTCAAATGCAGAGCCTTCAGCCTGACACGAGTATCAGGAAGGCAAGGGCAATGAGCTGAGCCCAGCAGAAACCCGCAGAACTACAAAAGGCTATTTTTGTTGTGGTCAGGGCAAGGAGAACACGAAGACAAAGGTCTCCTGCTCAGAGAGGGTGCGGTGATGGACCGGTGACAACAAGTGGGATTACTCAGGCTCCAGCTGCATCCCTGTTCTGTCCGCGAATGAGACACTTCCCAGGAAGGGCCAGGGAGCAGCTGCGCAGCGGGAATTGAGACCCGCAATCCGTGCTCAGGTGCCAGGGCGCTTGCCTCAAAATGAATCCTAGGCTCCCGCCCGATGAGTGAAGCCCCTGCTACTGATGGCACGAGGTGAGGTGGCAAGAACATCGTTAGCAAACTCTGAAAACTCCTGGAGAAGGGAGGAAAACAGAGGTTTTGCCCATAATAAATCAGGAAGCAACTGCCAAGCTCTCATGGGGGAAACAATCTTAGCCTGTCATTATGAACATGGGGGCACAGTGAGTACTCAGAATCAGCATAGTCACCAAAAATAATCCATAGCAGGCAATGCTCACTCCCTTTCTTCAGGCTCACTGAAGTGGGCCATTATGATCGCAAAATCTGAAATTTAGCAAGATATTCTCAATTTTCACAAAATTCTGATGCAAAAATAAAAAGAAATATCAGCTGGCCATAATGAAAATAAGTAGGCTATAATACCCAGACAAGTTTTCCTTCCAAAGTGCTAATTTTGGCAATGTCCATTTAGAGCAGTGGTTCTCAACCTTGGCTGCACATAAGAATCACCTGGGAATCTTTTTAAAATCCTGATTTCTGGGCCTCATCCTCCTGAAATTCTGTTTCTTTGTTACTAATGTTGTGGCCCCACCCCATAACAAAGAAACAGACTTTCCGGAGGATGAGGCCCAGAAATCAGGATTTTAAAAAGATTCCCAGGTGACTCTAATGTGCAGCCAAGGTTGAGAACCACTGGTTTAGAGTGTAAGCCTCCAGTGGTGGGCACCAGGCTCCGTCCAGAGCTCCGCCTGTTCATCTTCTTAGCAATAACTTGGATGCTGATGTTGCCAGCATTCCACTCAAATTTGGGGACAATCTGAAGCTAGAAAGGAAAATGATTCTGATATGTCAGAAGCAAAATTGAAAAAGTTCCAATAAAAGGACCAAATCCACTGAAAGGTAACAAAACGGAATTCTCTGGAGGTAAATGCAAAATATTAAGCTTTGGTCTATAAAGAGGAGTGGGAGGGTGGAGGTTTGAGGAGACACTGCTCTCTGGCAGCACACAGAGAAAACATGCTTATAAACATCTTAACTATCTTTGACTTTAAAAGAAGGAATACAATATGGCTGCCCAAAAGGTTACTTCAATTTTATGTTTTATTAATGAAAGTTTATTACTTAAAACCAAAAGGGATTGTTCAGTTATGCTCTGAAACAGTTCCACCAGATAAAGGCTATGACATTGTTCAGTTCAATTTAAGGATGACAGGGACAAACCAGGGTTCGCTCAGCATGTGCCCAGGATGCTGGCCCAGCCCTGACCCACAGTCCCCAGGCCCTCCCACCCACACGTGCCTGCTGAGCTTCTCATACGGGACTCATATGGCTGGGGAGCTACAATTCTAGACGTAGTTCACTCTAATCCAGTGGTTCTCAGCCTCTGGCCCTTTAAATACACTTCCTCATGTTGTGACCCAACCATAAAATTATTTTCATTGCTACTTCATAACTGTAATGTTGCTGTTATGAATCATAATGTAAATATCTGATATGCAGGATGGTCTTAGGCGAACCCTGTGAAAGAGTCGTTCGACCGCCGAAGGGGTCTCGATCCACAGGTTGAGAACGCTGCTCTAATCAATTTAAACTTCTGTGGCTACTTCTGGCTACTGCACTAGGCAACACATGCCAAATGGTGGAAGTAACTGGGATGATAGCAGCCTAAAGAGAAGACTCGGGGACACAGCTGAAACTGCTGTCTGGTGAAAACGAGATTAGAAATATTTTTTGAAGCCCATTGGGCAGAACTAGGACTTGGAGAAATTACAGTAAAATACAAGTCATGGCTATAAAGAAATAATCCTATCTAATAAAAGGGAAACATGGTAATTGGCGTACGACCGCTACCCTTCCCATTGGCTAATCAGCGAGATATGCAAATTAACTGCCAGCCAAGATGGCGGCCGGCAGCCAGGCAGCTTGAAACTAACATGAGGCTTGCTTGCTTCAGTGATGGAGGACTCCAAAGTTCCCCGCATGCCGCTGCAGGCCTCTGAGCCTGCAGTTTAAGAAACTATGTAACAAATATAGACACTAAACAAAACCCCAGAAACCTGCTTTAGTCCCGGGCTTCAGCCAGCAGGATCGCAACATTGTAAGCAAAGGCCAGAAACCTACTTTCA
This sequence comes from Myotis davidii, assembly GCF_000327345.1. NCBI lineage: Eukaryota > Metazoa > Chordata > Mammalia > Chiroptera > Vespertilionidae > Myotis > Myotis davidii. Next base: position 2,719,153 of record NW_006295269.1, on the reverse strand, counting down.
GCAGCGGAGGCCTAAGAGCTGGAGCCAAGCCTCAAAGCTACAGCTGGCCCAGAATAAAAAAAAGAAAAAAAGGAGCGGTTGGGAGCTTCAGTCACTCCCAGCCTGAAAACAGCCCTCAGCCCCTCACCCAGACTGACCAGGCACCCCAGTGGGGACTCCCACCCTGAAGGGTATGTGACCAGCTGCAAACAGCCATCATCCCCTCACCCAGGTTGGCCAGGCACCCCAGTGGGGACCCCCAACCTGATCCAGGACACCCTTCAGAGCAAACCAGCTGGCACCCACCTGTGCACCAGGCCTCTATCCTATATAGTAAAAGGGTAATATGCCTCCCAGCACCGGGATCAGCGGACCCGAGAGGCCTCCCGGCACCAGGATCAGCGTGACAGGGGGCAGCGTCCAAACCCCCTGATCGCCCTGCGGCTCTGTGTGTGACAGGGTGCGGCGCCCCAACCCCCTGATCGGCCCTGCTCTGTGTGTGACAGGGTGTGGCGCCCCAACCCGCCCCCCCCCCCACGGGCCCTGCTCTGTGTGTGACGGGGTAGAGCCATAACCTCCCCATCAGCCTTGCCCTGAGTGTGAGAGTGGCGGCGCCCCAACCCCCTGATCAGCCCTGCTCTGTGTGTGATAGAGGGCGGCGCCCCAACCCCTGATGGGCCCTGCTCTGTGCCTGACAGCGGGGAGCTCCCCAACCCCCTGATTGGCCCTGCTCTGTGAGTGACAGGGCGTGGCACCGCAACCTCCCCATCGACCCTGCCTTGAGTGTGACAGAGGGGGGTGCCCCAACCCCCCAACCGGCCCTACCCTGAGCGTGACTGAGGGTGGCATCACAACCTCCTGAACGCCCTGCTCTGTGCATGACAGGGGGCGGCGCCCCAACTCCCCAAATGGCCCTGCTCTGAACCCAACCAGGGGCTGCACCTAGGGATTGGGCCTGCCCTCTGCCACCCAGGAGCAGGCTTAAGCCAGCTGGGCGTTATCTCCCGAGGGGTCCCAGACTGCGAGAGGGCACAGGCCGGGCTGAGGGACCCCCCTGCCCCCCAAATGCACAAATTTTTGTGCACCGGGCCTCTAGTTTTTTATAATTATGACAATGTCACCTCTATAGGCAGGACCCATGGCCATTGTATTCACTGCCCAGCACCTACAGCGCCTGACACCAAAGAAGCCTTCGGGAAGCACTTCTATTGAACAAGGAAATGAAATTGATCAATCAGTGAAACAGGAAGCTGTCCAAATGGCATACAAATGCTTCCAAAGACAGTGGACTCCCCAGTCTGGAGGAGTCCCCGGGAGCTGGCTGCCTCCCTGTGGGGGATATTGTGGAAGATACGGGCATCCACCAAAAGGCTGCTGGACCAGTTGGCCTTTAAGGTCCTTCCAGATCTGCTAAGAGCCTTGCGTCCACCATCAGCTGGGACTGGGTTCAAATCGGACACTCACTATCTTAGATATCTACGGCTGCATAATAGATCGCTACAACTTCAAACCGCAGACACTTATTACCTCAGTTCCTGTGGGCCAGGAATCTGGACACGGCTTAGCTGGCTGCTCCACTTGGAGTCTCATGAAGCTACAATCCAGGTGTCAGCCAGGCTGGGTGCTCACCTGGAGGCTGGACTGGGCAGTCCGTGTCCCCACTGGCATGGCTGTTGGCCACACTCAGTCCTTCATCCTTGTGGTGGCAGCGCTGGGAGCTCTGGGGGTTGTGCTGGCTCTCAGCAGAGCTGGCCCAGGCCCTAGAGGTCACCTGCATCCCCTGCCACACCTGATTCCTCAGCATGCCCACTTGTCTCCAAGCCTTTAAGAAGAGCCAGCCACTAGCCCTAGCCGGTTTGGCTCAGTGGATAGAGCGTTGGCCCGAGGACTGAAGGGTCCTGGGCTCGATTCTGGTCAAGGGCATGTGCCTCAGTTGCAGGTTCCATCCTGACCCTGGTCAGGGCATGTGTGGAAGGCAACCAATCAATGTGTCTCCCTCACATCAATGTTTCTCTCTCTCTCTTCCCCTCCCTTTCACTCTCTCTAAAAATCAATGGAAAAATATCCTCAGGTGAGAATTAATAAAACAAAAAAAAAAAAGAACACCAAAAAAAAAAAAGAAAAAAGAAGAAGAGCCCTAATAAGCCTGCTAGCAAGCAGTGTTTACATAAGGAAGCGATCACACGTGACATGCCACCACCTTTGCTGTATTCCACTGGGCAGAAGCAGGTCAGATCCCACACCCAGCCCACTCTAAAGGGGAGCCCATTACACAGAGGTATGAACTCTAGGAGGTGGGGATCATGCAGAGCCACCCCGGAGTCTGTCTGTGACAGTGACCTTAGAAAGTCAGCACACTCCAGCTTCTCTTCTATGAAAACTAGAGGCCCAATGCACGAAATGCATGCAAATGCAATGCATGGGCAAGAGTAGGCCTTCCTTCCCCCCGCTGCTGGCGCCGGCTTCCCTCTGGCACCTGGGACCCAGGTTTCCCTCGCAGCCCCAGCTTTGTCCGGAAGGTCGTCCGGAAGCATAATTAACATATTACGCTTTTATTATTATAGATGAGGCCACTGATACTTCAACAGAGTCATTAGAGGCACATCTAACATACAAACTCACTTTAGAATGTAACCAGGACCCAGTTTGTCTCCACAATGGCGTTTAAACCTTGAATAACAAATCTAGTAGGGTAGATTTAGGTTAAAGAGGCTTAATATTAAAAGAGAAGCAAGCAACACTTTAAGCCAGAGAAATACTTAAGAATTCTCAACCTGTCATCCACTCTATAGAACGTGAACAGTTATCAGCAGAATTCATTCAACATTCATTTATTCAACAAATCTGAATGCCGGACTCCTGCATGTAAGCACTCCTTTGTTACTTCCTGTGGAGTAGCTCAGCGATGCCGAGGCCCTGAGGATTCTTTCACAGGGCTGTGCACACAAATACTTTATGGGATCTTTCAGGGAGCAATTCTGACCATATATGATTTTTCTTTTACACACTAACTCAGTCCCAAGTCCTATGTGAATCAGATCCATCATCCCAACCTCAGAGGTTTGTCTTAAAAATACATCATTAAAAGAGTGACACCGTGCTTAGCACTTATTGATAAACTAGAGGCCCGGTGCACAAATTTGTGCACAGGTGGGATCCCTTGGCCTGGCCAGCAATTGGGGCCAATTGGGACCATCTCACCCAGTCTGAGGGGAGGGACTGGGGAGGTTGGCCGGCCATGGGAGATTGGCTGTGGGAGCACACTGACCACGAGGGGGCAGCTCCTGGGTTGAGCATCTGGCCCCTGGTTTTCAGTGTGCATGATAGCAACCAGTCATAACGGTCGCTTGGGCTTTTATATATGTAGACTAGAGGCCCGGTGCACAAAAATTTGTGCACTCGGGGGGAAGGGAGGGTCCCTCAGCCTGGCCTGTGCCCTTTCGCAGTCTGGGACCCCTCGGGAGATAACGCCCTGCTGGCTTAGGCCTGCTCCCGGGTGACAGAGGGCAGGCCCCATCTCTAGGTGCAGCCCTGGTCGGGCTCAGAGCAGGGTGCCGCCCCCTGTCATGCACAGAGCAGGGCGGATTGGGAGGTGGCGAAGCACCCTCAGTCACACTCAGGGTAGGGCCAATTGGGAGGTTGGGGCACCGCCCCCTGTCACACTCAAGGCAGGGTCGGTGGGGT
>NW_006295269.1:2698210-2714966 GCF_000327345.1 Myotis davidii | reverse complement strand
TGCAGCTGGTCACACACCCTTCAGGGTGGGGGTCCCCACTGGGGTGCCTGGCCAGCCTGGGTGAGGGGCTGAGGGCTGTTTTCAGGCTGGCGGGTGACTGAAGCTTCCCACCGCTCCTTTTTTTCTTTCTTTTTTTTAATTCTGGGCCAGCTTTAGCTCTGAGGCTCCAGCTCTTAGGCCTCCGCTGCTGAAAGTAGGTATCTGGTTTGTTTTGGTTCTATAATCGAAACAATGTATAACTCCAGCTCTGACTCCAGGTCTGAGATCCCAGCTCGCTGAAAGCTGGTTTCTGGGGGTTTTTTTAGCCTGTATATTTGTTAAAATGTTTCAAACTGCCGGTTCAGAGGCCGGCAAGGCAGACGGGGAACTTTGGAGTCCTCCATCACTGAAGCAAGCAAGCCTCATGTTAGTTTCAAGCTGCCTGGCTGCCAGCCGCCATCTTGGCTGGCAGTTAATTTGCATATTGCCCTGATTAGCCAATGGGAAGGGTAGCGGTCGTACACCAATTATCATGTTTCTCTTTTATTAGATAGGATATTAACTCTTACTTCCTATTAAATTGCTAAGCATGTAAAAATAATTTGAGGATCGTTTTTGTCTGAAATATTTGTCCATTTTAATTATGCATTCCCAACAAGAGGGTCAGACACTGTCTCTTTTTCCTCTACTGAATTCACATTTCAGTAACTGCAGCGCAAACAGGTAAGGGCCCTGTTACCATTCTGAGCAGCTTGCTGCTGAGTGCAGTTTCAGCTGATGTTCAAGAGGAGAGCAATTATGCCACGCCAATCGATAATGTGAACCGTGAAGATTAATCCCCCATAATCCATTTCTCCCTATAGAAGACTGCATTGGGAGATTTCTCAACTGCTTTCCCCATCTCTATCATCTTTTCAAGACAAAACATCAACACTTAAAATATGCTGTCTAATTAGAGCCAAATGTTATTTTTTTAAAAGATTTACATTCCCCATGAACCTTGGTGGTGAAAAGAGAGAGAGACACTAACAGAGACATTGCATGGCAGGCACTGTGCTGGACAAGGTGCCCATGCTGGCTCACTTACACCCAACAGCCACCCAGAGGGTCAACCCTGCTCTATAGATGGAGGAACAGAAGCTGGGACAGAGGCTAAACTGTTTGCCTAAAGCCACACACACACACACACACACGCATATATGAGGACATACATACGCATACGAATGCACACACATACACACATACGAATGCACACACACGCACACACAGAGATGCCTACACATTCACGTGCATACACACACACATACTCATGCACACACACCCAAACCAGAACTGGAAGCTAGACCTTCAGAGAGGGATCGCCTAAGTGAGAGCATGTCTCCAGCACAGCAGAATCCCCAAAACTAATTATTTGTTCAACAAATATGTGCTGAACACCACCAGCCACTGCATGGCTTATAAATAAACCAGAAACCAATAAACAGAAGACACACAAAATACAAGTTCACTTGTAATCTTGGGATAGCAGGTAGGACATAGAGAGGGGAGATTGCTTAATTTACCTCAGTAAACAGAAAAATGCAGCACCGCAGCCTCGGGGGAGGGGGGGTTGTGTGCGGGGCTGCGGGTCAGCGGGTGGGCGGCCTCGGCTCAGGACCCTATTAGCAGGAACATGCTTGTTACCAGGCAGAGGCTCTGTGCCCAGATTGCCAGCCCAGAGCACTGTGTGGTCATTTCTATTCTCGGAGCGGAGCCTCTGAGGCCCCGCCTCCTCCCCTAAGCCCCTTGGATCAATGTTTCAGTCGCTGATCCTTCTCTGTGGTTCTTTGGGCTCAGAGTTTCCTGCACCTTTAGCCCATTATTTGCCCTGTTATCTGTTGCCCACTCCCGGTGACAATGAAGAGAAGCCCACTCCTAAAGAGCAGATGAGCCAATTTCCTTTTCTGCAACTGCCAGAGCCTCTTTCATCATGAAACAGGGAAAGACCTGCAAACCAAAATCCCCTTCCACCTCCAGCAGCCCCATGGAATCTGGCTTTTTGTTTGCTGGCAGAATCGCACATCAAAAGAAAGAAGGGGGCAGGACTGCCATGATGAAGGACAGCCAGAATGTTTGCTGCCTGGCTGACTGCTAGCCACTAATTAAATGCAAAACAGTAGCATGAATGCAAAGTGGGATGAGCAACACTATATTGGGTGGTTGGTTTTTTTCTGCACAATGAACACCCCTGGTTTTCCTCCTCCTCATCCGCTGCATTTTCAAAGCATTTGGGCCCAGCCAGCAAGCAGCATGCCCTTAATCCATTCTTACTCCTGTGCCTGCTCTGCTCTCAGTGGATAACAGGGTCAGCTGGGAATCAGAGGACCCAGGTGTTGCTGGCTCTGGTTCAAGTGCTCTCAGACTCATAGCTTTTCTTTTCCTAAAAAGAGATCAAACTCGGCTGTTCTGTTACAGCCTAAAAATTGAGGAGCCCTAAAAATACCCGCTCTGGGCTTCAGGAAGCCACTAGAGATGAACAAAATCAAAGGAAAATCCTGTGGGTTCTCCTATGCTTCTCTCTGGGTGGATGTAAACCAAGGTGGATCTCACTTTGCGGGTTCCAGGTATTTGCATAGGTTCCTAACGCAGGAGGCTGCTGGGAAAGGCGAGACTGAGCTGAGAGAAGGAGCCTTGCCTCAAAATATGTCCCCCGCCAGATTATACTTCTAGAGACCAGCACCTGGGTGATGAAGGAACTGTCTGCCCTGGAGAAATTAACATGGGAAGACTTTCAGGTGCTCAGTGATTTTCCAATTGCCTAATGACACTCATTTTGAGTAACCTCCACCAAAAGCCTATCTAATAAAAGCATAGCATGCAAATTGTCCCCTCAACCAGGAGTTTGTCCGGGAGTTCAACCAGGGGTGGGGCCGGCTGAGGGAAGGAAAGAAGACCCTGGCCAGCAGACCGCAGCTGCTAGGGACCCTACCAGTGCACGAATTTTGAGCACTGGGCCTCTAGTAAGTAATAAATACAATGGCTGCTTGTATCTAATGGCAACTTCCTGTACTGAGCACTGTGCTGTGTGCTGTACAGCATTTCCTGTCTAATTCTTACCTGGTAGTTTCTCACTTGCTGATGAGCACACCTAAAAGAGCCCCCATTATGGGCCCAGGGTTGCACAGGTGAGGACTAAAGCCAAGATCAGTGACTCCAGACCCCATTCTCTAAAAGCCACCCAGTTCTGCCTCCTCCTGGTGGCCCAAGGGGGCTGCAAAACAATGCTGGCCAGCAGGGACGAGAACAGAGGACACAGGGAAGCCAGCTAACTTATAACCTAAAAATGGTTTCTACATTTTTAAATGTTTGAGGGAAATCAAAAGGATAGTATTTCTTGATACATGAAAATTATATGAAATTTAAATTTCAATGTCCACAAACCACAGGCCATTGGAGCACACCCTGCGCCTTCCTTTATGGGTTGTCTCTGGCTCTTTTCTCACGGCAGCAGCAGAGGTGAGTAGTTCTAACAGAGACCATTAGGCCCGAAAAGCCTTAAATACTCACCACATGGCCATTTACAGAGTTTGCTGACTAGCTGTAGCAGATAAATCCCGTCTTGTCATAAAACTCTCCTAATCCTTTCTCACTGAGAGGCTCTTCTCAAATACCCACCATGATTAGCCCCTTAGCTGCAAATTCTGACTTTACAAAGCTCCGGTTCAAGTGCTCAGCATGTGTACAAGTTCTGCACACTGACCCCCTGGCAACTCGGCCTGATCAGGAGGTCCTTGCCACAGAAGACAACACAATCATGAACCATCATGAGCAAGCATCATGAGTTAGTTCCTGTATCACATGGTAAAACTGTCCATTTTTTTTCTGGAATGTTTATACTGCCCTCAGGTTAGATCTTGATTAAAATCAACCAATTGTAGAATCCTCCTCTATCTCAAACCACCGTTACCCTGGACAGTCAGTTGGGGCTCCCAGGAGTCTACCCCATTGGCCAAGATGGCACCAGGGAGTTTCATATACTGAGTAGCCAAAAGCTAGAAAATGAATGGACGGACCCGGGTGCACCACAAGCTATCAAGGGGCCTGAGCACACTGGAAGCTAACAAGATAATTGGATAGAAAAAAAGCCCTCCCCTCTCTGCCCCTATAAGAACCCAGGTTTGAGCAGGAAGAAATGAGGGCCTTTGAGAGAGGAGACCACCATTCTCTTGTGGGAGTTGAATAAACCTCTTTCCTTTTGCACCATCACTGCCTCACGAGTTTGGCATTTGTTGTGGCAGGCAGCCAAACAGTGTTTAGTTTTGTTTTTTGGTGTGTGTTTTTGGTTTGGTTACACCACTTGTGTGTATTTAAAAATAAACATGTAGGCTATTTTTGGAAATGTATCAGTAGAAAATAACTGGGGTTCTAATTAGCTAATAAGAAAGTTTAACTGTCAAGTGGGGATGGAAAATGAATTTCCCCACCTCTGAACTTTCAATAGGCTTATTTCCTCCACATGGAAATCGTTCCTCCTCTATCCATTGCGGCTAAGTCTCCCCTACTAGACAGAAAGCTCACTGAATATTAAATCCATATTAGAATCAAGAATCGTACACAGCCCACCGCCTTATGCAAAATAGGCACCTGAGAAATATATAAACGAAGAAACTTATAAGAGAAAGTTCTATTCTCATTCAATAAACATTAAATTGACCAAGATACACTGAATTTATCTGTTCATCTCCTTAGATTTTATGTAACTATTTCTCTATCTTCAAAAGCAATAACTATTTTTGACAGACAAGTTCAAAACCTACCAGGGAAAATGCGTACTTTTGGAAACTGGGTAAATACGTTGCAATTATAAGAAATTCTTTCTTGTGGAAGGCTGCTTAAGAACAGCCGGGAGGCTTCTATTGGCTCGGTCTAATGTTAATCATTTATGAAACACTGGTTCAGAACTCAGCAATTGGGGTCATTTCAGGCAGTAAATGTACATTTCCTGTCACAACATATCAAACGAGAAAGACTTCAATTTAGTTGAGAATAAGTTGCAACTAACTTCAATACTGGCAATTTGAAGAATTCTCTGAGGGCTCTTATTAACCTTGGCAATTTTCTTCACTTCTTGCCCCTGAACCACAGAATACCTCTGTTGGAGCCTCCCCAGGAATGGCCCTCAGTATCTATCTGTGTAGTAGTCATACCTCCAATCCCAAATGTGCTGTTGAGTTTGCTTCCCAACACTCAGGTTATGTCCACACATAACCCAAAGGAGCATTCCTACTGACAGGCTATAAATCCTTCTACTGCAATAGCAACTCATTAAGGATAAGGTCCTAACCTCATTTGTCTCTGCATTCCACCTGTATCATTTCACCTCACTGCATTTAGCAATCCCCTACAAAATAAGGTGTCAACAGGAGTTGGCTCGCTCTTTTTAAAAAATTAAGTCTAGCCGAAACCGGTTTGGCTCAGTGGATAGAGCGTCGGCCTGCGGACTGAAAGGCCCCAGGTTCGATTCCGGTCAAGGGCATGTACCTGGGTTGTGGGCACATCCCCAGTGGGAAATGTGCAGGAGGCAGCTGATCGATGTTTCTCTCTCATCGATGTTTCTAACTCTCTATCTCTCTCCCTTCCTCTCTGTAAAAAATCAATAAAATATATTAAAAAAAAATTAAGTCTAGTGGTAGGCAGGCAAAGAGGTACCTCAGCTCCACACAGTCATCAGGGCCTCAGGCTGCTTCCATCTTTCTCCTCTGCCTTCTTCCCATCTGCCTCTCATCCTCAGGGTCATGTCATAGTCCAATACAGCTGCTGAAGCACCAACTATCATGTCACATTCCAGGACTAAAGAGATCTAGAGAGGGCTCCACCCTCAATTTTAGGAAAACTCCCCAGAAATACTACCGAACATTCTACATATATCTCACATGGACACCCTAGGGCCAGAGAGGCTGTAAAACCCAGTCCTGATTCTGTGCAGTGTGTGCTTGGCTAGAATCGGGGTTCCGTTACGAATGAAGGGGGAAGGATCTCTAGCATCTCTCCCACAACCCTGTACTGTGTATATCCAGTTTGTACAGAGATGGACCATCCAAGATGAAATAAATGAAAGAAGGGAAGATTCTCCAACATGGTGTCTTCCATCACCTCAGGAAACCTCCCAGAAGATTCCACTTCAACATCCTGGAAGGTAACATTCATCACTAAATGTACTTCTCAGATTGAACAGTTCTTCTCAGATAGGTCAGTTAACATAACACTTCATCATGCTTCCTCATCATGGGAACATACATATTTCAGATGTAAACAATACCTCAATGGCACTTATGAGACTGAGGTGTTCCGTGCTTTGAGTTTTCAGGTTGTGTTTTCTGTGGATTTTAATTATAAAACAACTAGAGGCCCGATGCATGAAAATTCATGCACTGGAGGGGGGTCCCTCAGCCCAGCCTGCTCACAGTCCAGGAGCCATCCATCAAGGGAAGGTGATGCCCCCATCACACCTCTGCTGCTGCCACTGCCAGCAGCACAAGCCTCAACCGGCCCTGGTTATCTGAGCCTCGGGCGGCCCTGGGCAGCTGGGCAGCCACCATCCAAGGCTTGTCTGCACCTCGGGCCCACCCTGGGCGGCTGGGCAGCCAACATCTGAGGCTTGCCTGCGCCTCAGGCTGGACCTGGGCGACTGGGGGGCTGAGGATGGGTCCAGCTGCACTGCGGGCCTGCCACCCCCAGTAGGGCTGAAAGGACTGGGGTACTCTGGCGGGGCTGAGGGGTCTGGGCACCACCATCTTGTGGCTATGGGCGCCTCCATCTTTGTGACAGTGTGACGGTCAATTTGCATATTCCATCTTTATTATATAGGATGGGTGTTTCTATCTCATCCAAACCCCAGAGCAGAATCAGAGCCTTCCATCCCTGTGTGTCAATGAGGGAGAGTGAAAGCTCAGAGAAATGATGGCATTTTCCTTAGGATCATATGATAGGGCAGAAGCTCAAAATCCAAATTCCCACCTCTGTGTTTTCACACCAATGCCCAGCCTCATGTAAGATCACTACAAGCTGGCAGAACCTCAGGAATGGTTGCAACACGCACGTATACACTGAGCTGCAGTTTTCAAAGCATTTCCACATTGTCAGCAATGGGAAACTCCCACCGGTGCTTCATAGGAGGCCAGATCACTGTTGCCCTGAGTAGATGAGGGATATATACACTCGAGGTAACATTTGAGACTTTAGGATGAGGAGAGGCAACCAAAAGAAAAAAGAAAAACCAAATAAACAGAGGACCCATGCTCCAAGGAATGAAGCATCAAGTACACAGCCACTGATAAAGGAAGCGGTTTTGAGGGCTCTATGGAACCAGAGATGGCCAGTGTGATTGTGGGAGTGACAGGGGAGAGACTCAGAGGACATCGGGGAGAAAATCCCATACCGGAAACCCTCCTCTAATACCACTTCTGCTTCTCCTACTACCCAACGCATTTCCAACATGGGAATTGTATGTCTTTAGTCTGCCTCCACATCCCCACTCAAACCACTTCTAAAACTGCATTTTGAAAAAAGAAAGAAAAGGTGTTATTTTAATGGCAAGGTGCACCTTTTTAAAATATAAACAAAATTCCAGAATTATAGAACATCATTTGCTTTAAAAGCAGATTTTCCCCAAACCCCCTTTAATCAGTGCTTTCAAATTACAACTCCATTTGTATATTCTTTAAAATAAGATGCACCTCCAAATACACAGGATCCTGTTTCTGCTAATCAAGAGTGAACCTTCCAAATACCTCTGTACAAGAGTCGGGGAGCCCAACGCCCTGCCACAGTATTTACACTGCAGGGGCCCTCAACTTCACTGGCTCCTTTGGCCTGTAACTTGGAAGGTACATTTCTTCAATGAGTTAGAGGAAAAGAAAAAATCTTTTAATATCTTGGCATCCATCAACCAGCATTTTCAAGGGCAAGAAAACCACAGCGCCCAAGGAGCTGTCTGAGGTGCTTCAGGTTAATGGCTATATTTACATAGTCATCAATTCACATTACAAAGACGGGCCTGGGTCCTGTGCAGGCCCATCAGGCAGCCCGGCCAGGGCAGAGCACAGTCTATGATCAATCATAAGGACACTGTCTTGTTCTCATTAGATTATTTCTCTATTTTCAGTTAGAGACTCTTGGGCCTTTTACTGAACAAAACAAACACTTCCAACTTTCCACGAGCCACTTTCTGAAACACTTTGGGACTGAAGTTAGGTAGCAGCTGTGCCTCTATGATGGTGTATACTTTCCACCCACAATGTTGGACATGGCAGCCACTATGCACACATGGCTATTTAAATTTAAAGCTAAATTAATTAAAATTAAATAAAAGTTAAAATTCCTTGATCACTAACAGTTTCAACTGCTCAACCACAGATGGAACAGTAGCTACCACAGTGGACAGCGCACATTTTAGAATATTTCCCCCATCACAGAAAGTTCTGTTGGGACTCATAAGCTTGTTTACAATGTTCAGGGCTGGACCTGTTCTGGAGTTCATATCTCTTGATTCCAAGAGAACATAATGTTGAAAGAGATTGTCAGCAGCTCCCCATTTTCTGGAGGCATTGCCAAAGCAGCGTGATACTCTAAAACATACCCTCTGACATATGAAAAGATGTTCAACATCACTAATAATCAGAGAGATGCAAATTGAAACCATAATGAGATACCACCTCAGACCTGTCAGAATCAACAAACAACAAGTGCTGGAGAGGATGTGGAGAAAAAGGAACCCTCGTGACAGCTGTGCTTCCTACTTCTGTCGATCAGAGAGCAATGACAAATCGCCTTCAAATGGTTAGAGAAGGTGCAGCAGACACCATCAATCCATTCTTCCCCTTTGGATTTCTTTGAGACATGTATATTAAATATTTTAAATATGTGTGGAAGGAGAACAAAAATGGTGGAGTAGGTAAATGCTGATACTTGTCACCTCCCACAACCACATCAAAATCAAAACTAAAATACAGAACAATCATCATTCAGAACCACCTGAAATCTGGCTGAATGGAAGTCCTACAACTAGAAAAGTAAAGAGGAAAGTACATCGAGACTGGTAGGAGGGGTGGAGGCATGGAACGAGCTGGTCCAACACCCATGTGTGGCATTTTTTTAATCGGGAGGAATATCTCAGCTGTGGAGACCTCATGTGAGGAGCAAGGGGTCCTATCCCCACACCAGACCCCAAGCCCATGGTTCAAGGGTTGGGAAATTTAGTCCCTATAACTTCGGGCTGTAGAAACCAGCGGTGATTGTGGCTGAGTGACACTGAGGTTACTGGAGTCCCAGGCAGTTCCTTTTAAGGGCTGGTACACAAAGTTACATGGTCCTGCTTCCTCTGAGCTCCAGCACCAGGTGGCATCTTTGGGGAATGCAGTGACATATGGGGAGGAACTGAAATGTCTGGCATTGGCCCGGAACTTGCTACATTCTCCCAGATGAGACTGCTCACAGGGGTCATTGTTCCTATGCTGAGACATCCCACGTTGAAGAGCTGACTTGCAGCCATATCTGAGTTTCCACGGGTACCGCCCACACTGTTTACTCTGCCTGGCAATTCCCCCAAAATACAGCCCCATCCAATTTTCAGCCCCACCCAAGATGTTTGCAGCAGCTTTTCCATATGAATGGCCTGTCCTGGCTCAGGCTTCAGACATTCCTAAAATCTCTCAAACAAGCAGCAACTGGTGTTAGCATGCCCCAAACTTATCAATAAAAGGCTCAAGACATGGCACTAGCAGCAGCCTGCCTTGCTTCACACTGGGGCCTCACCTGGGCACTTCCAAGCCCAATACAAGTAGCAGACATCTGCATATCTCTCTGAAGCTCCTGCCTGGTGGCCCCAGGCAGTGGCTGACTCTGTACCTCCCAGGAGGCCCCAGAGTCAGTGCACCCAGTGGACAGCTTCAGACTATACCAGATTACAACTCTACACATCCACAAGCAACACACTCAAGGAGAAGACTCAGTGAGCACCAATGCCTCACTGGAGCAATTCCTGTTCCATAGAAGTGTCTCCTGCCCAGCAGCTCTTCCACTGTAGCCACAGCTGGTCCTCACAACCAATTGGCCTGGGGGTGAATTCATCCGAGGTACACCAATAGCAATCAAAGCTCAGCTACAAGACTGTGCACACAGCCCACACTGGGGTGCAACTAGAATGCCCAGCTCAGGTGACCAGGGAGGGACCGGGGGAGCTGAGTCACTGGGCCCTACAGGACACCTACTACACAAGGCCACTCTACCAATTCCAGGAGACCTAGCAGCTCTACCTAATACATAGAAACAAACACATGGAAGCAGCCAAAATGTGGAGACAAAGAAACATGTCACAAATGAAAGGATAGAAGAAATCTCCAGAAAATGTAAGTTAGCAAACTACTGGATACAAGGTTCAAAACAATGGTTATAAGGTAACTCAAGGATCTTAATGAGAGCTTCAAGGAACTTGAAGTGAGGCTTTCAAGAATTTTAGTGAGAATTTCAAAAACATGAAAAAGGACCGGTCAGAAATTCAGCATACATTAACTTAAATAAAGAATAATTTACAGGGATTCAAAAATAAAGTAGAGGATTCCGAGTATCAAATCAATGATTTGGAATATGAGGAAGCAAAAGATACCCAATCAGAAGACCAAAAAGAAAAAAGAATAAAAAAATATGAAGATAGTGTAAGGAGCCTCTGGGATAACTGCAAGCATAGCAACATTTGCATGATGGGCGTGCCAGAAGGGGAAGACAGAGATAGATATTGAAAACCTATCTGAAGAAATAATGACAGAAAACTTCCTCTACCTGGTGAAAAGAGAAACTCAGAGGCCCACACCAAAGCACATCATAATTAAAATGCCAATGGTTAAGAGAATCTTAAAAGCATCAGAGGAAAAATAGTTAATTACCTACAAGGGAGCACCCACACAATTGTCAGCTGATTTCTCAAAAGAAACTTTGTAGGCCAGAAGGGAGTGGCAAGTAATATTCAAAGTGATGAATAGCAAGGACCTACAACCAAGAATACTTTACCCAGCAATGCTATCATTTAGATATGAAGGTCAGATAAAGAGCTTCACAGACAAGAAAAGGGTATTCTTTAAGAAGATTATTCTACAAGAGTATTCATTAATATTCTTTAAGAAGAGGAGGAAGAGGAAGAGGAGGAGGAGGAGGAGGAGGAAGAAAAGAGATTTAAAACATGAGTAATAAAATGGAAATGAATACAATATCTATCAACAATTGAATCTAAAAATCAAAATAAATGAACAAGGAATCTAATGAACAAAATAAACTGATGAATAAAATAGAACCAGAGGCATGGAAACATGGAACAGACTGATGAATCTCAGAGGGAAGGGGTATGGGGGGGACACTAAAAGAGATTAACCCAAGCTCTTATATGTATTACCTATGGACACAGACAATAGGGTGGTAAAGGTCTGGAGTGAGGTGGGAACCAGGTGGAGGGGAGCAATGGGGGGAAAATAAGGGGACATCTGTAATACAATAAAGATTTTTTTAAAAAACTCATGAAAGGTACATAATAAAGGATAAAGAAATTAAATATGTATTGGGATGATATTAGCCAAACTATTAATAATGTCTGGGGAGGGCGGGTTAGAAATGAGTTGGAAGTGGGAGGAATAGAGGACATCTGTAATATTGTCAACAATAAATATATATATGGGTTGGAAGGATAAATAAGGGGATCTTTACTTTTTATAACTCTGAATTTACTATTATTTTTACGACTTGCACATTACCAGTGGGGCTTCCACAAAGCTGCTGTGATCCTGTACTGTGACTGGTGGTGCCATCATCTGTATGATACAATGCAAGCGGCTATAACAACACTGACCTTCCATTCCCAGCTGACAGAGAACACTATCCATACACACCAGGCTCTGCTCTAAGTCAAATACCATGGGAGTTTTCTTAAGTCAGTATTTGTTCTTTAAAAAAAAAAATTAGGGCAGCCCTGGCCGGTGTGGCTCAGTTGTTAGAGCATTGCCCATCCCAGCAATCCCTTGAACCAAAGGGTCATGGGTTCAATTCTGGTCAAGAGTGCAAGGGCACATGCCTCAGTTGCAGGTTCCCTTCCATTCTCCCTAAAAATCAATGAAAAAAAATATCCCTTGTTGAGGATTAAAAATACATACATACATACATACATAATAAATAAAATTAGAGCAGTATTGCTATTTGGATGCTTCTCTGTTCAGCCCTCCCTGTAAGCTCTCGCCTGTCCTGCCCTAGTCTGACTCCCAACATGGAAGCCTCATCTTCTAAGTGTCTGGAGTTGAGTGCTAGGGGGACAAAGGGCCAATAGCAGGCCGCAGAAAGATCTGCAGCATCCTGACAGTTGGGCTGAGATGACCAAAGTGAGAACCTGCTGAAGGGACAACAGGGGCAGATAGGTCCCAAGACAATGTTAGTGCAAACCTAGTCCTGCACAACATGCCCCGCAAACCAGCCGTGTAATTAACACTCAGCTCTGGAGACTGCAGAGGCCCATGACTGACCATCGATTGCTCTTGGTAATGGGCAATTCCCACCTTCCTGCCAACACCCACACATTTCTATTAGTCATTCTAGCTCTAAAAAATCTTGCAAACCTCAGTTTTTAAAAATGAGTAAAAATTTTTTTAAATCAAACTCTTTACATTTGCTTTTATTCCGAAGAGATTTTGGTTGGCAAACTTCACATGTTTTAATAGTGCAAGACAAACTAATATCCACTGAAAGCTTTTCATTTAAGCAAACACAGAAGATAATGTATCCGTTCATCCGTCAGGAGAATGCAACAAGCCCGGCATCTGTGCAAAAATGTACCATACCCCCTCAAGTCCTGTATTTCTATCTACAACTCCATCTTCTGGTCCTGACTAAATCTTCAGTTCTTCCCAGAATGGATGAAATCTTAAATCCACATCAGCTTTTAACATCTGCTGAGTCTTAACTCTACAGGAACAAAAACAATATTCCTGTGTCACCTGCTGATCAGATTAAAATTTACATCAGACTCAAAGGCATATGGAAACAGAAGCCACGCTTTTTCCTAGTCAATACAGACGTTAGCCGGATGACTGAAGAAGGCAATGCTGGTTATGTACCATGGGCAGCAAAACTGCCTCAGTGTCCAATCAATCAGCTGTATGATTCTTGTTTTAAATGTCCTCAACTACAGAAAATGTGCCCTGTGCACTAAAAGAGACTTAGGGACATTTTCAAAATCAGTTTCTCATACATAACACTGAAGAAACCAATATCTAATTTGTATTTTTGGCTGAGTCACTTAAATTTATCTTCAAAATCATAGTATTTAGACAAGCATTCAGTATATTAGAAAATGAGAAACTCACATGCTACCCAAAACAATATTGTGTGCTGCGCCAGCACGGCCAAGGGTGACCCTGAGAGGGGGCGGTGAAAAATTTAGAAAAGACAGACAAGAGAATAAAGCTGGGTCTGAGGGGGGACGCTGCCCTCTCTGATGGAGAGACAGCGCCACGGACTACAAGCCGTGTCTTTATTTTATAGCAGATTCCACGAGGCAAAGTAAGGGCGTGGTCAAGATGTTTACAACATTCTCGTGTGTTTTGATCCAACTCAATTACATGCACCTGAACTCTATCAAACCCACATCACTCAGGCATGTGGGGCCACGTGTTCAGACCATAAGTTCAAGCTCACAACTATAGCTATTGGTTATAATTGTGCTGGGAGGGCTCTGCCTGTGGAGGGCTGCTGGCTAGCACATTCAGGTGTTTTTTAGATATTGTCAACTGAACTCAGGGCGCAGGCAGAGCCATGCCCTAGGGGTGGTCCTAGTCAAGAGGCTAGGACGCCACTCAGTCTGACTTTCCCGCCCAGGTGCTAAGATGGATGGATCCTATTAACTCAAGGCCCACCTAGATGTGATGTAACTTCCTGTTACCTCGAATATATATTAAATTTACTTCCGGTGCTGCACATCTGTCTGTCCGTCCATCAGAGGGCAGATGCCACACCCAGGCCCAGCTTTCCCTCTATTTCTGTCTCAGTCTTGTTTTTTTCATTTTCCCTTAATCCTCATCACATTCTAATCAAGATTCATCAACCCCTGTGTTCTCTCTTTCTGCGCTGGTCGCAGGAAGAGAGAACGCCCCCCCCCCCCATATCTGCCCTCCAAGCTGGGACTTGCACGTGGCCATGGGAAGACTGTGCCCTCTCATTAGTTCAAAGCTTGAACCTGTCCAAACACTGTAGCCGCTCTCCACAATATTGTTTTACAAAAATCTCCATATTAAAAATGTTCCCCTCTGAACAATGAACTACAGTTATGCAAAGTCTGTTCCAAGCCTGGCAGCCTGGGCGTAGTGTGGGAACTTGTTGTAAATGTAAATCCTCAGGCTCCATCCCTGACTTACTGAGCCAGGAGCGCTGAAGGGAGACCCCAGGTGATTCTAAGCGCTGGTCCAAGTGACAGCACTAAGAACCGCAATGACACTGGAATTGGGGAACAAGCATGCCAAAGAAGACTGGCGATATCAAATATAGTTTAAAGATCCAGAATATGAAGAAGAAAATAAATTGCAATTGGTATAAATCCTGTATCCATCTCCCCTTGTTACTTACTTCTAATTAAATGAGGACTGAGAAATTCAAACATAGATGGAGTCAACTGCTTGTAAGTTCATGTCTAGTTACATTACGGGTCAGACATATTTGCACATCAAACCGGAATCTGAGTTTGCACTTGGGATCCTGAGTCCTTTGTAAACGCAAAGAGTAAATTAAGAATAAAAATGTCGTGCAGAAGCAGTTTTCTAGGAATCGCACCAGTCCTTTTTCTCAGGGTGACCTTAACTTTCAGACTTGAGGAATATTTTCCTTCCTGATTAATACGTTTGTAGGATGATTAGTGTGCTTTGTTGATTTATAGATCTAGACAAGCCAACTTGTTCTTGCTATCACGAACACCATGTTGGGGGGGAGGAGGGGGCCAAGAAAAGAAAAAAATTAAAAACCAAAAAAAAGAACACCAACGTAAAAGGGTGACCAACATGCTAGGCCGGTACCAATGGTGAGCTGACCTACATATATTCTCTACTCCCCCTACTCACCCAGGAGGAACATGGGCTGATGTGTTCCGAACATTGGCCATTTTCCTCTAAATAACACAGAAGCCTTGCCAATGAGCTGCACACATCTGACAGGCAGAATGCAGACTTACTGCCGGGCCTTCGGAATCAAATCAGAACACCCATCCGACACCTACTTGTGCGGACGTTAATTTCGAGTGTATGTAAATGTCTTCACGTCTTGCTTTTGCGCTTCGCACCCAGCAGAGCCTCCTCCACTGTGTGATCACAGCAGTGAGTACACACAGGGCACTCACGAGGGGCTCAGGCACCACCAAATCGGTCCGCTGTTCATGCTACAAAGTGACTAAACCTGTCACCCTCTGCAGTAACTCCACTGCTCTTCGTGTTTGGTGGGAAAGATGCCCCCGGTCTCTGTGAAGTAAAATCGCAATCCTCACTCAGATCTCACCTAAGGCTGATCTTGAACTTCATTATTTCTTTGAAATGTCTTAACCCCCCAACTCCAAAGAGAAGCAGAAATTGGCATGGCACTTTAAAAACCATGGGTTGCATGGCTGTTAACAGCAGAAGATTAGAGACAGAACTGATATCAGCAGCCAAAACAACCACAGTGAACAGTTACTTTGATAAAAGACCAATTTCACAATGAGCATTTGACTCATGGGACCTCCAAGTCTCGATCAAATTCCTCAGTGTGGCAAGACGAGGACTTGTAGAGCTTCTCCTTGGATTAAACATGTTTGTTATTTATCTCTTATTCCCCACCCCCATACCTGAGCCAAATGCACGGGCAGTTCTAGGTCAGTATTTCCTGAACTGAAAGAATGAATGATCTAGTACAAGCTTTGGCACTGGACCACACTGCCCGGGTTCAAATCATGGCTCTGCCACAGCCACCTGTGCATTTCCATCCTGGTGCCTGACCCTCCTCACGCACAGGAGGTGGCTGTGTCCACCCTGTAGGGCCGGGGGTGGGAGGGTAAATTAGACAGTACATAAAAATACGTAAAATAATACAGCCACCATAGGAAGCAGTATGGTGGTTCCTCACAAAAGTAATAATAGAATTACCATATGTAATTCTCACAGAAATTCCACTTATGAGAATATTCCCAAGAGAACTGAAAACAGAGACTCAAACAGATGTGTTCACCTGTGTGCATAGCCACATTATTCACAATCGCCAAAAAGTAGCAGCAGCCCGTGTAGCCATCGATGGTTGAATGGATAAACAAAGTGTGATAAATAGACACACTGGAATGTGATCCAGCCTTAAAAAGGAAGGAAATTCTGACAGACTCGACAGCATGGATGAATCCTGAAGACACGCTCAGGGAAATACGCCAGAAGCAAAAGGACAACTACTGTGTGATTTCGCTTACATGAGGGGCCTAGGGCAGTTCAAACGGCAGAGACAGAGAGCGAAATGGTGGCTGCAGGGCTGGCGGGAGGGGGTATGGGGAATTGTTTAATGGGAACAGAATTTTGGTTTTGTGAGATGAGTCCTGCGGCTGGAAGGCGGTGACTGTCACAGTGTGCAGGTGCGGTTAGCCGCGATGATGTGCACTTGGCAGTGGTTAAGGAGACACATTTTTATGCCGCTTATATTTCACCACAGTTTCCTAAAGATGTTTATTGGTGCCGGACCCAACAATAACCTTAGTCAACAGATGATA
>NW_006295269.1:2690857-2694176 GCF_000327345.1 Myotis davidii | reverse complement strand
GCATGGCACTTTAAAAACCATGGGTTGCATGGCTGTTAACAGCAGAAGATTAGAGACAGAACTGATATCAGCAGCCAAAACAACCACAGTGAACAGTTACTTTGATAAAAGACCAATTTCACAATGAGCATTTGACTCATGGGACCTCCAAGTCTCGATCAAATTCCTCAGTGTGGCAAGACGAGGACTTGTAGAGCTTCTCCTTGGATTAAACATGTTTGTTATTTATCTCTTATTCCCCACCCCCATACCTGAG
Source organism: Myotis davidii (assembly GCF_000327345.1). NCBI lineage: Eukaryota > Metazoa > Chordata > Mammalia > Chiroptera > Vespertilionidae > Myotis > Myotis davidii. The sequence goes on along the minus strand of NW_006295269.1, from coordinate 2,693,920 downwards.
CCAAATGCATGGGCAGTTCTAGGTCAGTATTTCCTGAACTGAAAGAATGAATGATCTAGTACAAACTTTGGCTCTGGACCACACTGCCCGGGTTCAAATCATGGCTCTGCCAGAGCCACCTGTGCGTCTCCATCCTGGTGCCTGACCCTCCTCACCCACAGGAGGTGGCTGTGTCCACCCTGTAGGGCCGGGGGTGGGAGGGTAAATTAGACAGTACATAAAAATACGTAAAATAATACAGCCACCATAGGAAGCAGTATGGTGGTTCCTCACAAAAGTAATAATAGAATTACCATATGTAATTCTCACAGAAATTCCACTTGTGAGAATATTCCCAAGAGAACTGAAAACAGAGACTCAAACAGATGTGTTCACCTGTGTGCATAGCCTCATTATTCACAATCGCCAAAAAGTAGCAGCAGCCCGTGTAGCCATCGATGGGTGAATGGATAAACAAAGTGTGATAAACAGACACACTGGAATGTGATCCAGCCTTAAAAAGGAAATTCTGACAGGCACGACAGCATGGATGAATCCTGAAGACACGCTCAGGGAAATACGCCAGAAGCAAAAAGACAACTACTGTGTGATTTCGCTTACATGAGGGGCCTAGGGCAGTTCAACCGGCAGAGACAGAGAGCAGAATGGTGGCTGCAGGGCTGGTGGGAGGGGGTATGGGGAATTGTTTAATGGGAACAGAATTTTGGTTTTGTGAGATGAGTCCTGCGGCTGGAAGGCGGTGACTGTCACAGTGTGCAGGTGCGTCCAGCCGCTGAGCTGTGCACTTGGCAGTGGTTAAGGAGACACATTTTTATGCCGCTTATATTTCACCACAGTTTCCTAAAGATGTTTATTGGTGCCGGACCCAACAATAACCTTAGTCAACAGATGATAGCTATTGGTGCTACTGTAATATTTGGCAAGGTCAATAAAGCAAATACTAACAAATATTCCCTAATGTAAAAACAGCAAATACCCGCAGAAAACTCTAGTGAGATAGACATTTGCTATCAAAGTTCCCATTCCATTTCAGTGTCTCCTTGCCCACCCACGCTTCCCCCCTACCCGCCCTGTTGGTACTACGTGGCTTCACTGGGGGTGTTAACCAGCTAGTTTCCCAAACCTCAGCTGCCAATCAGCCCCTAGATCTCTGAGGTGGGTGGAAGTTCAGCACATGGAGAACAACATCGGTACCAAGAGACAGACACACAGCCACGCCCAGCTTTGAAGGAGAGCCATGCTCCTAGCAGACGGAACACAGAGGGCAGGATAGAATGCAAACAAAATTTCAGTTTGATGTGGGGAGGACTGGGCCACGCTGACCAATTTTATGGCTCTTTTGGTTTGTGTCTGTCTGTGTGCGTGCGTGTGCTGAGAAGGAATTAATCCAAAACTATAGAGGAAGAAAGCTGTGTGTCTCATGCGCGAAGCCGGCTGCATAATCAGTTCGGAAGCAGAGAAGAGGTGACAGATGTTCACATGACAGATGACTTCAACTGTAGAGACCGCAGTGGTGTGTTGCCCACTAAGACATGCGGGAATGCACCCCAGTCTCATTTCCTTGGGGTGGCCCTACCTCAGTGCCCACTGCATAAACTATCTGTGGCTTTCAAGCTACCTGGAAGTTTAAACTGCAGGTAGTGCAAAAGGGAGGGCTGAGGACGCGCCCAGCGCTGACACTGGACACTGGCTGTCCTGGCACAGAGGGAAGCGTTAAAACAGCGGTTCTCAACCTGTGGGTCGTGACCCCTTTGGGGGTCGAATGACCCTTTCACAGGAGTCGCCTAAGACCATCGGAAAACACATACAACTACATATTGTTTTTGTGAGTAATCACTAGACTTTAATTATATTCAATTTGTAACAATGAAAATACATCCTGCATATCAGATATTTACATTACGATTTGTAACAGTAGCAAAATTACAGTTATGAAGTAGCAACGAAAATAATTTTATGGTTGGGGGTCACCACAACATGAGGAACTGTATTAAAGGGCCGCGGCATTAGGAAGGTTGAGAACCACTGCATTAAAAGGACTCACATCCCTTCCCACTTTTGGATGTTTTATGACTAATATTAAGACAAATTTTTAACTAGAATGACACACAGCCGTGGAAAAGAATGGCATACAGTCCTTTCTACTAGTTACTCATCCTTCGGAGAATGGCTCAGAGCAGACCTGAGCCGCACAGGAATGCACAGAAAATGGTTCCTGCTGCACAGGCCGCCTGCATGACCACGGGGCTCACCTGGCCACCAAGGGGCCTTGGCCCTGGCCATGGCTGCACACGGAAGCCTAGAGCATTAGAGGACCTTGGCTTACGCATCGCAAGCCGGCTCCCTGCCAGAAACAAGGGCTGCAGACCCTGGAGAAGCCACTTGGCTGGGCGCCTAACACGCTGCCTGGGGCAGCGCCTCAGCCACCACACTCGGGACACTGTGGGCAGAACAGTCTTTGCTGCAGGGGCTGGGCCGTGCCCTGTAGGATGTTTAGCAGCATCTCTGGCCTCTGCCCACTACACAGCCACCCAGGACCTCCCCACACCACGGGGCACCCTCAGGGGGCCCACTGCCCCTCTGGAGACTCTCAGCTCATTTTACAAGCTGTATCTAAGTCTTGAGTTTTAGACCCAAAGGTACCTACTATGGTATACCAAGGACTCACCAACATTTTCCTGATTGACTAACCAAAGAATAGCATGAAAATGAGAAAAAAGAAATAAAACCATGGGTTTTCAGAGAAAACTTTCGGACATATGGCATAGATGTGAAGCTAAGAGAATTCAAGCAGTCACAGTGGTCACTGAAAAACTAGTGCTAATAACACTCCCGCTTCTGACAGTTCCAGTTTTAGTTAAGACAGTTCAAATGCCGCAGAATGTGCAACTGCCATCTAGTCTGGAATGAACTTACAGCACTAACAGCCAACACAGTTCGTTTCGTAGGCAATGCCGTCTTTTTATTTTACTGTTTCCTCTTTATAAGAAATACAAGGGTATCTTCGTAGCTTCTAAATGGGGTACTTTATTCTTCTGCACTAACAATATTACAAACACTCAC
>NW_006295269.1:2688000-2690545 GCF_000327345.1 Myotis davidii | reverse complement strand
TCCTCCCCATTATTTTAACATCTGTGTCTTCCCATGCGTTCAAAGGTCCAAACTGAGTCATTCCACCCAATCCTCCTCCAGAGCCACCTCCCCTTTAAATGTCTCCTTTGTAACTGCAAAAGAGACAATGACCAGGAGGTGGCTCAAGCGAACTTCAGCTACTTACAATGCTTAAATCCTCAGCTGGGTTCCCCTGAGCCTTGAGAGTGAAAGACGAGGAGGCTGTCGCCCTCTGCAGAGATGGCTGAAAGAGGTCCTGCCCATCACAAGTCTTTCTCCACAGGTCTCTACTGGAAAGGGCGCTCAGCTAGGACCCAGGACCCCAGGTTTCGAAGCCCAGCTCACTTAAAACCAAAGTGATCCAAGTCACACCTCCTACCCTGCAGCTCCTAAAACTCTAAGGGCCTTCCCAGATTTAAAATTCTGCAAGTCTTTGAGTCTTTCTTTAAACCAGATCATGCAATTAAATTCATGCTTAAAAACACACACACAAAAGAATCCCTGGCCGGGTAGCTCAGTTGTTAGAGCATTGTCCTGATATGCCAAGGTTGTAGGTTCGATCCCCAGTCATGGCACTTACAAGAAGCAACCAATGAATGCCTAAATAAGTGAAACAACAAGTCAATGTCTCTCTCTCTCTCTCTCTGCATGCACACGCACTCTCTCGCTCTAGGATCAATAAATAATTTTTTTATTTTTTATTTAATTTTAAAAGAAACACAAAAGAGCCATTTTAACTGACTTTAGGAAGGAAAATGGATTTGATTTGTATGGCAACTGTAAAATAGGAAGGTACCTTTATTTTTGCCCCACAAATATCAAATAGATGGCGCCAAAGTCACTTACCTTGTGAGAGCCGGTCGCTGGGATCACCAGCTGCGTGGGTATCACTACAAAGCACAGCTCCGAGGGGCCAGCCGAGCCCACCGGCCACCTAGGGCCTAGGCCCAGCTTGGGCTTTCTCATAACATTTTAAAAACAAGTAACTATAAAGTGGTTAATATGTTCATTTCACCAACCGCTTGTGGATACTCTTTTCCTGTTGCCTGACCTCCACCCTCACTCCTGAATCTTCTCAGCGCAGGACAAAGCACGCGGTGTGACTGCCTGGTCCGTTTGACTGGCTTCAGGAGCTGAAGTCATTTTGCTAATCCTAGCAGCTTTATATCCAACACCTGACGGCACCCACAATGTACACAAACAAACTAGTCCATCCCCTCAATATTCCATCATTAAGGACAAAAAAGCCAAAGGCTAGTCTATGCACTATGTTAGCTCCTCATGTACAGAAACAAATGGAGCCAGAATGCAGGGTGAAAACTCCCAACGAGGAAGAAGCCATGAGAGGGGAAATGTGTTTAAAAAACTGCAATCTGAGAATTTTATTAGTAAGCTAAGCTTCTTAGTATAGAAACCCCCAAAACTCTCCAATTGTTCAGCTAATTTAGGGTTTAGAAGAGCCAAAAAGACCTTTCCCTCCTGTTTTCATTCATCACAGGCAATGCAGAAACCCTGCTCAATACAATATGTGACTTTTGTCGATGCACTTCAAATCAGATAGAGGATTGGCTGGTGATGATGTATGGCCTGGGAAATCCCCAGTGAATGTAGTTTTAATATCAGGCCTCCACTCATCGTTTACATAACAAAGTATGTTAAGTGTAACAAGGAATGAGCTGTGGAAAGGTAGTAATGAGATAAAGCAAAGCATCGTGTGTATGTGTGTGTGTGTGTCAAAATATAACTAGGTCATCAAACAGTACACATATCTAAAAAGACCAAATAAATGAGTACTGAAATTCAAGTGACCTAGACCATTCTAGTATTAGAAACTAGAGGCCCAATGCATGAAATTCGTGCAAGAGTAGACCTTCCTTCCCCCAGCTGCCGGTACCAGCTTCCCTCTGGCACCTGGGACCTGGGCTTCCCTCCGGGGCCCAGGCTTCCCTAGCAGCCCTGGCTTCATCTGGAAGGTTGTCCAGAAGGACATCCAGTCTAATTAGCATATTACACTTTTATTATTATAGATATGGAGAGGTTACTTCTCATGAAAAAATATTCAATAATCAAGAACTATTTGTAAGTTTTTGTATGTTGAGGGAGAAGAGGAAGGAAGGAAGGAAGGAAGGAAGGAAGGGAGAGACGAAGGGAGGAGGAAGCCACTAAAAAAAAAAGCAGTTACTGGGTAACTTTCTTCTCTTTAATGAGCAAAACTGGACAAGCCGAATCGTGACTTAAAAACTCAATAAATTTTAAAATGTCAAAGGGTAATGAGGATAGTCTAGATCTAGACAGTGAAGCCAGGCAGCACAGAACAATGAGACAGGCCTGAGAAAGAAAACCAAACACAGCTTTCAACTATGAAAATACCAAGAAATGGATTTGATTTACAGGGGAACCAAGATGGCGGCATAGGTTAACGCCGGAGTTTGCCGCCTCGAACAACCATTTCAAAAGTGAAACTAAAAGACGGAAGGGACATCATCCAGACCCACAGGAACGCTGGCTGAGTGGAAGTCCTACAACTAGGAGGAAAGAGTAACGC
>NW_006295269.1:2686646-2687808 GCF_000327345.1 Myotis davidii | reverse complement strand
ACTGGACAAGCCGAATAGTGACTTAAAAACTCAATAAATTTTAAAATGTCAAAGGGTAATGAGGATAGTCTAGATCTAGACAGTGAAGCCAGGCAGCACAGAACAATGAGACAGGCCTGAGAAAGAAAACCAAACACAGCTTTCAACTATGAAAATACCAAGAAATGTCCACACAAATGAGGAGCCCTTTTCACACAAATGCACAATGCCAGCTCACACGGCCAGTTTGGGAGGACAGTCATCGTTAGTCATGAGGACTCTGAAGGCTGCTCTCCTGCTGCCTCGTTAGGGGCTGCGTGGCCAATCCAAAGGGAATGCTGGGCTTGCGCACTGACTTATGACCCCAAACTTAGCAGAAATGCTTCTCCTGTAAAACCCACACAAGCTGTGGAAGATTCTTCTAGTCATACATACATCTGTTCTCCAATGACTCAGTGGAAATACTGATGTATTGCATTGTGAAATGGCTGTTCCTAAATTATTTCAGCGATTTTTTTTTCTACTCCATTCCCTGCCTGAACAGGGCTCAGACACATGGACAAATTGCCCTCAGTTTGTCACCAGTCAGCAAGTGGTCCGAAAGCTGTGGACAGTCCTGGGGCCCAGGATTTAGAGGAAGAACCGGACCGAGGCTTTGAGCATGCCCATCCCCACGCTCCCGGGTGCGTGTCACACCACATTCACCTCGCTCGTCTTGGAGGGACAGCCATTGTAAAGTTCAAGGATACAGATGCTTCACGGGTGGGAGTGGGTCCCTCACATCCTGGTCGGGGATGTGCAGGCACACAGTAGGTGTCAGCAAGTCAGTGAACCCGTGCCTACACATCTCGCGGGGGAGGGGGGGGTGACCCATAGCTCGGAGAGGGTTCTCAGAGGGGTCCGTGTGCCCCAAAACGATAAATGATGCTGATTCAAGAGAACAGTCCAGCAGGGTCTGGCTTGGGCTGCCACGCTAGGGGCGGGACATCAGACTTTGCACTTCCCATCTTCCCCGGGGGTGAGCGCATGGCTTAGGGTTAAAGAATCGGGGTGGCAGGGCAAATGAGGCAAATAGGTTTGAAAAAGAGGGAAAGAAACACAGACACGCCGGATTGGCGGGCAAATCCGAAAGAGAGCTTCCAGACGCGCTCCCGCTCTCCACCTGCGCAGCGGGCTCCCCGCG
>NW_006295269.1:2684175-2685971 GCF_000327345.1 Myotis davidii | reverse complement strand
CTCGAGCTTCTCTCCGCGGCTGCCACTTGCAGGGGCCGCTGTTCATCCTGGAAGCCCGCGAGCCGCGGGAGTCCCGCAGCAGGGGGACGAATTGACTCTCAATGGAAAGAAATCCCCACGCATCCTGTCTCCTCTGAGGACCCAAAGCCGTTGGCAAACAGGCGCCCTTGAGCGTGGCACCTGCGCCACTACTCTGGCTTTTATGTCCTTTGCTTGCATGGAGAAGAGGAAGCCCGCACTCATCCGCACCTGAATATTTCGCCTTCCAACAATTACAGAAATACAGCTACGACTTTTTAGACTTGCACCTCATGCCAAACCCTCGTTCCTTCTTCTCCTCTCCCCGCGTGAAGTACTGCTAATCAGTGGCATTAAATCGTATTCGCTTCAAAGAGAAGACCTCATCTGACCTCCGTCTGTAGACAACAAAGCCGAGGGCAGAGAGGGGCCGTGACTGACTGAGGACCGCGCAATAAGCGGTCGCTGTGTGTGTTTTGAACCCAGGAAGCATTTCTGCGGTATCCCCTGAGAACTTCCGAGGAATGCAGGCTTTCAGACCTCACCTGGAATCACAATTTTCCTGTGACAAGATCCCCACGTAACTAGACATGCATGAAGTTCGAGAGGCCTTGCCCCGTACCACCTGCTATGCACTGTCCTTGGTTTGCCTTACAATCTTCACTCCGATTGACATAACATTCTGCCTCATCCTGCCCCAGTTGCATTCCAAGGTCAACTTGCCCTTCTCTGAGCTTCCTGCTTCAACAATCTATGGCAGATCTCCCCTCTGTCTCCCTATTCACACACACACACACACACACACACACACACACACACACATACACACATATCTTACTTTGTTTATCATTTAACATTTACAATCCTTTCCTCTTTTATTATCAAAGTGGGACTCTGCTGCCAAACACAGGCCTGTTACCAAGTTGTCGCCAGTCTGAGAGGGAATGAAACCTCAGGGGCAGGGCGTGGTCTGTGAGGGGCCTCAGTGTGGAGACTCTATGAGGGACAAGGGCAGATCCCAGGCAGGCCTGCCGCTGCCCGCAGGAGGTACAGAGCTATACTTGGACACCATTCACTCCATGAAACTGTGGACCTACTCTGTGACAGGCACTGCAAAAGAGGCTGGTGTACACGAGGTAAACAAAACAGGAAGAATTCCTGCTCCGGAGAGAAGCACAGAGTGTGGTCAGTGTGTCCTGGGGAGAAATAAAGTGCAGAAGGGAGGTGAGTGCAGGAGGCTATAGTTTTACTGTAAACGTGGTGCCCGGGCTTTTTCTCACTGAGAAGGGAACATGTGAACAAAGATGGGAGGAGCTAAGGGAGCGGGTCATGCAGAACTCCACATTCTTTCATTCACCAAACATTTAGTGATCCAACACTGTGAGTCAGGCATGGTTCTGGCTTGGTCTCTGTGCTTACTTGAGTTTTTTATCTCCAAGTTTTCCTGCACTAAAATTTTCTTGTCCTGATTAGGGGAAAATACTGTGTATATAAGCAATTTTGTGTGGCTCAACCTAATGCTATATTCTCCCATCCTGGATGTTAGGGGTTTAAATGTGTCCCTCAAAATCTATATGTTGACTAGTGGCCTGGTGCACGAAATTCATGCATGGGGAAGGGGGTGTTCCTCAGTCCAGCCTGCACCCTCTCCAATCTGGAACCCCTCGAAGGATGTCCTACTGCCAGTTTACAGGGATTGAGCCTAAACTGGCAGTCGGACATCCCTCTCGCAATCCGGGACTGCTGGCTCCTAACTGCTCACCTGCCTGCCTGCCTGA
>NW_006295269.1:2664636-2683581 GCF_000327345.1 Myotis davidii | reverse complement strand
CGGGGACCCTCACCCCATGAGGGTGTGGCCAGCCTGGGTGAGGGGCTGAGGGCTGTTTTCAGGCTGGTCACACCCCCTTTGGGGTGGGGGGTCCCTACTCGGGGGCACGGCCAGCCTGGGTGAGGGGCTGAGAGCTGTTTGCCATCTGGCCATGGCCCCCAGGCAACCCAGGCTCCCAGACCCTCCTTGAGAGGAGGCCACACCGGCTGGAAGCAGGTATCTGGGATTTATTTATCTTCTATAATTGAAACTTTGTAGCTTTGAGCAGAGCCCACAGCTCGCCAGGGCAGGCGGGAAACTTGCCTTACACCATTGCCAGGGGCAACCCAAGCCTCGTGTTCGCTCCAGCTCTGTGGCTGCTGCCATCTTGGTTGGGTTTATTTGCATACTCACTCTTGATTGGCTGGTGCGTGTGGCTTGTGGGTTTGGCTTGCGGGTGTAGTAGGGGTACAGTCAATTTGCATGTTTCTCTTTTATTAGAAAGACTAGAGATACAAGAATGGGCAAAAGTAGGTTTACAGTTGTGAGTATGCAAAACAGAGTTTATTCTACTTGATGAGGATTTGGCACTAAGCTGCAGTCGGACATCCTTAGCACTGCTGAGGAGGTGGGAGAGGCTTCCGCCACCACCACTGTGCTGGTAGCCGTCAGCCTGGCTTGTGGCTGAGCAGAGCTCCCCTTGTGGGAGCGCACTGACCACCAGGGGGCAGCTCCTGCATTGAGCATCTGCTGCCTGGTGGTCAGTGTGTGTCATAGTGACCAGTCATTCCCAAGCTTTCTACTGTTAGGGTCAGTTTGCATATCACCCTTTTTACTATATAGGATAGAGGCCTGGTGCACGGGTGGGGGCCGGCTGGTTTGCCCTGAATGGTGTCCCGGATCAGGATTGGGGTCCTGCTTGAGTGCCTGGCCAGCCTGGGTGAGGGGCTGATGGCTGTTTTCAGGCTGCCTTCAGGGTGGGGGTCCCCACTGGGGTTCCTGGCCAGCCTGGATGAGGAGCTGAGGGCTGTTTTCACGCGGAACAAGCCTGTAATTGAAGCTCCCAGTCTCTCCTTTTTTCTTTTTTGTTTTAATTCTGGGATTTATTTACCTTCTGTAATTGAAACTTTGTTGCGGCTCTAGCTCTGAGGCCGGCTGGCTGAAAGCGGGTACCTGGGGTTTTTTTAGCTTCTATAATTGCAACATTGTTGCATCCGGAGCTCAGAACTGGGCCGCCGCAGGCAGAGAACCTTTGCTTCCTCCATCGCCGGGGCAACCAAGTCTCCTGTTTGCTTCAGCTGCCTAGCTGCCAGCCACCATCTTGGTTGGCAGTTAATTTGCATATCACCCTGATTAGCCAATGGGAAGCGTAGCAGAGGTATGGTTAATTACCATGTTTGTCTATTATTTGATAGGATATCTCAACCCCCAGTGCCTCAGAGCATGACTGTATTTGGAGAGGATGTCTTTGAAGAGGTAAGCAAGTTAAAATGAGGTCATTAAGGTGGGCCCTAATCCAATGTGACTGGTGTCCTTATCAAAAGGGGAAATTTGGACCCAGATACAGACAAAGGGAGAATGCCACATGAAGGTGAAGACAGAGATCAGGGAGCTGCTTCTACAGGCAAGGGATGCCAAAGGTTGCAGGCAAACCACAAGCAGAAGAGAGAGGCATGGAGTTGGTTCTCTCTCTCAGCCTCAGGAGGAACCAACCCTGCCCCCCCCCCCTTGATCTTGGACTTCTAGCCTCCAAAACTATGAGACAATACATTTCTGTAGTTTAAGGCACCCAGCTTGTGTTACCTAGTCACAGAGCCCACGCAGACTAACACAAGCATGTTTCTAAGGTAAGATGGTACAGTTAAGTGACTCATCTACACATTTCCAATGGCCTGATGGCTTTTGTGCAATAGCAAGAAGCCAAAATGGTCTGATGAATTGAGATGTACTAACCTTTATTCACCACAAAAAAAAAATTGTACAAGAAAAAAACTAATGAGCCCCAATTATTCAATTATTTCTTCATTAAGTATTTATCAAAAGTCTGCTGTTTGCCAGGCCCTGGGGTGTGGTGACACACAAGGTAGATGTGCTCCCTGCTCCCATGAGACTTTCGTGTGTCATTATGGGATAGTTGGACCGCAAACAAATCAGCGAATACAGGAACAAGATAATTTCAAAGCAGAATACATACTTAAAAGGGGAGAAAAGAAAAGAGGAGGAGAGGAGAGGAGAGGAGAGGAGAGGAGAGAGAAAAGAAAAAAAGAAAAGAAAAGAGTCTAAAGGATTAAAGGAATGGGAGGGGCCCAACTGGTGAGGCAGGACAACAATCTCTTGCAAGACAATATTCCTGCCATTCATTCCATAACACCCTTTCTTTCTCTCTTTGCCGCCCATTTTACATCCTTTGAGGTTGTGCAAAATCAATCAATGTCCTTTTCATAAAAATGGGGTCAAATTATTTATCTTCTTGTGTAAGAATCTGTGAAGGTCATGCCAACAGAATTTTGGACACACACGCACACGCACACACACACACACCACTTCTTGATGTGCTTCTGTATTTGAAGACAGTGACACCACGTGACTTGGACATTGCGTTTCTTGTCCTCATTTGTGTAACACTCAGAACAGCCGTGGGCACGTCCGGAGCTTCGTCAGTACGCTGATAACTGATGCCAGCTCTCCTAGGCCTGGTGTAAATCCTCTTAGCAAGTGAGGCTTCAGTTTTGAAATCTTGCAAGGCTCCTGTACTGACTTTGCCTGTGCTTTTCACTTAAGAGACTAATAGGAAGAATAGCTAACATTCATTGGGAGCTTGTGTGCCCTCACTATGCTCAATTTCACATGGACTATTATCCGGATAACCCGGCAAAATAAATGCTCTTATTATAATCTCCATTTTACAGATGAGAAAACTGGGTCTCAAAAGAGGTTAAGTAACATGCGCAGTTGAGACCAGCCAATGGCAAAACTATGCCGAGAGCCCATCTCGTTACCTGCAAGGCTTGGCGAGGGTCAGCGAGCAAAAGCAAAGAGCCTCGGTCTGTTCCTTGGCATCTGTCTTTGAAGTTTTCAGAGCACTGTTTTCTAACTGATTTTCCTTTGCCCCAGCCCTCTAGCTTTCAAGTTCACTTTTCTGCCCAGATAGTCATTGGGTTTTCCCTTGCTTCAAACTGGGAACTGGGAGAACTTTGATAAATGACACAACGGATACACTTTTTGCTCTTCAGTCTGTCTGTGTTCGGGCAGCCTCTGGGGAAATGTGGGTCAAGCATGGAGCTCAGCCTACTTTGCCACACACCCAAAGCGCATCCCGGGCAGCTCCAGGCACAAGGCCCTCCCTGCCCTCAAATAGTAGGAAGGTGGCACCCCCTGCCAGAGGAAAGGCTGTGGGCCGGGCCATGCCAGCTGTTCACACTGGCACTCCCAGACCTCCCGCAAGAGGGGGCCCCTGCCAATGGCTGCAGCTCGTCTTGGTGCATCATTCTCCGTCCTGGTGGCCCCCACAGCCTGGCCAGGGAGAAAGCTGGGAACTTGCCCTGGAGAAGGGACGGGAGGTAGCTCTCCTGGGACCCGGATCCCCGCCTTCGGAGGAAGGGCAGCCTTCGCTGCTCCTGGCTTCCTGCCTGGGGGCGTGGCCGTGCTCCCTTTAAGCGCCTAGCGCACAGACCAGGTGTCCGGCCACTCACTGTCGAAGGCTCGGTGGGTTTCACTGCCCTTCCCTTGCTGACCACCGCTGCCTCCATAGTGCATGCCCGGAAAGGAACAGCCTTCATGCAAATGGGAAGGACCTGTGAAACCGCGGGCAGAGATCACACACAGAGCGGAGGAGCCAGCGCCACGCCAGACCAGCCTGGGCAACGCCCCTCCCTCCGTCTGTCCCTCAACTCCCCAGCTACACAGAAGACTGCTATTGTCATGTGTTAAATCATTCTGTCGTTGATTCTTTTATTAATTCATTGTAAAATTGTTGTCAAACAGGTATTTTACATCTATGTTCATAGCAGCAGCAGCATGCACAAAAGGTGGAAGAAACCCGTGTCCACTGACCTCACTGGGCTAACAAAATGTGGTGTGTGCATATAACAGAACAGAATAGAATGAAAAGGAAGTCCTGTCACATGCTGCACCAGGGATGAGCCTTGAAGACATCGGGCTAGTGAAATTAGCCAGTCTCTCTCTCTCTCTCTCTCTCTCTCTCTCTCACACACACACACACACACACACACACACACACTATGATTCTTCTTATATGAAGTTCCAAAAAGAGCCAAATTCTTAGCTATAGAAATAGAATGGTGGTTGCCAAAGGATGTGGGAAGAGATAGGGGGCAGAATGGGCAGTCACTGTTTAATGGGGCCAGAGTTTTGCTAGATGAGAAGAGTATGGCAAATGGATGATGGTGATGGCTGTACAGGACCGGGGATTTACTGAACTGTACAGTTAGGAAAGGTTAAGTTAATAAATTTTATGTGTATTTTACCAAAATTTAAAATTCTGAAACACAGAAGACCTTCTACTAGTAAATCAATTTCAAGTGGCAAAATTTTAAAGTTTAAAATGTGAGATGTGATTCAATTTGTAAAGAAATGACCATACTTAGACTTAGCATGTTTTTGTATAAATAAAAATATTTTACATTAGGTTTATGTGTGCTAACACTGTACTAGGCGCTTGAGATGCAGTTTTAAAAGACATTCATAATCCCGGAACTCAGAACTTGCAAAGAGCTCCTGGATGACCCAGACGGGATCTGATTCAGTTCACACTTTCCTCCTCCAACGAACACTTACAAGTGTGTACATGTGCCAGGCTCTCTGCATCTTGCTGGGATTCACTGAACAAGACGGACGCAGACCCAGCCCTCACAGGACTGCCGATCTAGCAGGGGAGAAAATACCAAGCAAGAACTTACTGTTTCTTAGCCCCTGTGCTCCACCAGCATTTACTGGTTCTCCCCTTCTAGACTCGGACACACGACCTTCTGACCTCTGCTAATGACATCCAGATATAGAGCTTCCACCGCAACCCTCCCATACTTGTGAAGTATTTGTGAAGCAACACAAGAACGAATATGGTAACTCAGTCTTTTCCAAAATGTGGTTTGCATCCCACAGATGGTTTGCAACATAATTTTAGCTGAAACACAGAAGAATTTGCCTAATACTTGTAATTTATTTAATGTATATTGGGGGGGTGAGTTAAACAACAACATCAAACCAGTGATTGCCTGGGTTCCAATTAAAGAAAAATATTACAGTAATAGTAATAATTTAGGCAAATGGCACAATCAGGAAGGTGGGAACAACAAAGTCAAGAAGGGACTGACATTGTGAAAAGAGAAGTGAGTCCACCGGCAGAAGTGCTGGCCCAGCGCTAGGATGATGAGAATGCCCTTGTGATGAGACACAGGGTTTGTAATCATTGTCATAACCCACCATGGCCTCGCCTGGCTCCATTGTTAATTTTCTCTTCCCTCTAAACCCTGCAACTCCTAGGGCAGCGCCTGACATCACAGTGACTGATGAGGTTCCTCCCCATTTACCAACTCAGCTTCCCCTGAAAAAACTCAACCTGGAGAACAATGTAGTGAAGAGAGGGAAATAGTCAACTGTCTTTGGACGTGGGCTCTGAACATACTGGGTTTGCATCATGCAAGTCGATATTGTGGCCAACCAGTGGTAGGAAAGCAGCCCTGCCTTCAGCCCGTGCCTGTCCCACTTCCTCCCTAGACCTCCAGTGCAGACCTTTGGCGAGAGCAGAAAATAAGTATTGGTTTTATTCCAACATTCTTTCCACCTGCCCTATTTAACGCAGGCAACAAAAACCACATGCCATTTGACCTTGACTTTTGGACTTGAATTTTTTGCCTCTACCTTGGAACAATTTTATTTAGTCAAAGGTCATTAGTGTTCAAGTAGGATTTAAGAGGCTTCACTTGGACATCTGACATTTGGAATACTCTTGACCAGGGACTTACGCACTAGGGAAGCCAAATCTATCAGTAGACTTCAAATCTCCTGGATTTCAAGAAAGTTGCAGTACAAGACATTTGCCTGTCTGCCAAACACCCCCGTTTGGAAAAGTGTGCTAGCCAGAATCCTTGATTACAAGTGACAGAAACTCAACACAAACTGACATAGGCCAAAAGAGCTATCTGCCCATGTAACCGAGATGTTCCAGATGTGTAATTGGATACTGGTACTCAAGGGAGGGCATGTGTACATATGCTCGTCTGCCTATATCGCCGCCATCTTCTCTCTCACCAATATTTCAAGCTTTTTTTTTTTTTTTTGATTGGCCTCATTCTCTCTTACTAAGAGGAGAATTCTTCCATAAGGTAGGGAAGATGCCCTTCAAAAGCTCCAGGCTATATCCTCCTGCCATGTGACCCTAAGTGCAACAACAATTGTCCATCTTCTTGCTTCAAATTAAATAAATCTGTTTCCCTCTCCCTTCCACCTTCTCTAAATATCAATGGAAAAATATCCTTGGGTGAGGATTAACAACAACAAAAATAAAAGAGAATGAAATCTTGCTATTTGCAATAACACGGATGGACTCTGAGGGTATTCTGCTAGTGAAATAGTCATACAGAGAAAGATAAATACCATATGATTTCGCTTATATGTGGAATCTAAAAAAAAATAAAAGTTCACAGAGAAAGGGCTAAAAGGCACAAAGAAAAAAAGCCATGTACATTTTGATTTACCACTGTATTTTGAGAAGTAAACTATGCTTTTCATATAGGTGAGCAAAACAAGATTTATTGAATGAATAAGCTAGTCAATTCTTGGTTTAAAAAAAAAAACAAAACCTCGCCCTAGTTGGCTTGGCTCAGTGGATAGAGCTTCAACCTGTGGACTGAAGGGTCCCAGGTTCGATTCTGGACAAGGGCACATCCCTGGGTTGTGGGCTTGATCCCCACTAGGAGGCAGCCGATCAATGATTCTCTCATCATTGATATTTCTATCTCTCCGTCACTCTCCCTACTCTCTGAAATCAATAAAAATATATATTTTTTAAAACCTCTATTATATACTTTATTTTGAATATGGGAAGTAGGAATTGAATGCTGAAAATATAACATAAAGCCTACTTATTTCAAAACTAAATAAAATTTATAATAAAAAAGTAAAGTATAATTCATCATTAGCACACACTGACATAAATTTTAAGGAACCAAAATATGTGCTGAGATGACTTTTTAAATATTCCCTTGTACTTACCTTTATTCCATGATCCTTCTTTCTATCTTTGCCCCCAACAACTCCAAGCATCTACACAGTATGCTGAAGCCCTAGGGGGAATCTGCCAAAGCAAAGCTCAGAGAACAAAGAATAAAGCCCTGGCTTATGAGTTTCAAAACGGGCTGCTGAAACCCTTGCCAGAAACGGTAGTTTTCAGAAGTTTCTAAACCCCAGAAGCCAGGTTTTTGAATGTCAAAAAGTCAGAGCACACCTTAAACGATAAATTGGGGGGAAATAGTTTCCTCTCTAGCTTTCAGGGGAGGAACAGATTCCATAGGTTGGATGG
The DNA here is from genome assembly GCF_000327345.1 of Myotis davidii. NCBI lineage: Eukaryota > Metazoa > Chordata > Mammalia > Chiroptera > Vespertilionidae > Myotis > Myotis davidii. The sequence goes on along the minus strand of NW_006295269.1, from coordinate 2,676,062 downwards.
AAGAGAAGATAGTCTGGGGAAAAAAGTAAAATGGGGTGAGCATTGCCTAGAGAGGCCAACGTGGACAGCTTCCCCATGCTGTGCAAGGACAGCAAAAAGTCTGATCCAGGATGGAAACACACAGGGCTTCTCAACCTCAGCGCTGCTGGCATTTTGGTCAGATAATTCTTTGTGGTGGGGCTGCCCTGTGCACTGTAGAATGTTTAGTAGCATCCCTGGCCTCTACTCCCTCAATGCCGGTAGCACTGACAAATTATGGCGGCCAAAAAGAACTGCAGACGTTGCCATGTACCCAGTGGGAGTGCTGAGAAGCGGTGGAGAGAGGGCAAAATTTTCCCCAGTTGAAAACCAATGAGATAGAGCAAGAGATAGAGATAGGTAGAGGTAGAGGTAAGGGTAGGGGTAGGGGTAGGGGTAGGGGTAGGTGTAGGGGTAGGGGTAGGGGGAGAGGTAGAGGAGAGGGAGAGGGAGAGGTAAGGGTAGGGGTTGAGGTAGAGGGAGAGAGGGAGAGGGAGATAGAGGTAGAGATAGAGGTAGCAGTAGAGATCGAGTGAGAGATAAGAGAGGAAGAGGTAGAGCAATAGATAGAGGTAGAGGCAGAGGTAGAGGTAGAGGTAGGGGTTGAGGTAGAAGTAGAGGTAGAGGTAGGGGTGTAGGTAGAGGTAGAGGTAGGAGTTGAGGTAGAGGGAGAGAGAAAGGGAGAAGGAGATAGAGGTAGAGATCGATGTGGATACAAATGACAGAATTTCCTTCTTTTTAAAAGGCTAATATTCTATTGTGTGTGTGTGTGTGTGTGTGTGTGTGCGCGCGTGCATGTATATATGTATCACATCTTCTTTATCAATTCATCCTTTTTTTAAACTTTCAGATTTTTAAACATAGAGAGGGAGAGGGAGAGAGAGAGGGAGAGGGAGAGGGAGAGATAGAGTGAGAGTGAGAGTGAGAGTGAGAGACAGAGAAGGAGATTGAGATTACATACACTTACGCACACATATTTTTCTAATACAAACGTTCTGTGTTCTTAATGCAGAAAACTTTAAGAACACACACAAAATTTTCCTAAGAAATCATCGATACTCTACCCACGCAGAAATAATCATTGCTAATGTTTTATCTACACATAGTTTTTCTAATATATGCATTTTATTTCCAGAAAACCAGGAAGTGGGGCCACATAACCATATGTTATCTTGTTTTATCTGCAATTTTTTTACTTACAAGTCAGGAATTTTCACAGAGGCATAGCATTCCTAACGAAAGCCACACACCATCTATTTATCCATCGCTAATTGCTAGCCATTCAGGTTACTCTCAATATTTTCCCATCATCATTAATGCTCTGGTGAACATCTTTATATATTCCTTTGACTGTTTTCTTAGGGTAAATTCCTAAGGAATGTTCTCAACATAGGAAACTGGTATTTGGAGAGTTATATCTAAAATATTTACTATCTCACTGGTTTAAGTCATAGTTTGATGACTTAGAGTATACATTCTGCTTCTCTAGTGCTTTCACCTTTCTGCCGTGCTTCCCACGTTGTCAAGACGGCAGAGCAGTTTCCCATGGTCCCTTTTGACTGATGAGAAAACGTGTTCATGGAAGTCACATGACTTGCCCACGGCAACACAGTTACTTAGCAACAGAGAATTAAAACCCACCTCTACTAAGTCCTGGGCTTTTTGCTATTAGTGCTCACACGACAGCATATATACTGCCAAAATTAAAACAATCCAGAGGAAATTAGTATGTCTACTGCTCATGGATGACATGCACGTTAGTGAGCACTCAGATATTAGGGTAATTCTTGATTATCAGTTCTGTCTCTAAGAACAGTTTTGTGCAGATGCCAGAATTCCCAAAACATAGTCAAGGCTGAGCTCTTGCTTGAGCGAATCTGCTGCTTCCTGTGCAAAATTCCACAACCGATGTCATCTCCAGATGCTGACTTAGTGAGTAATATTTAAAGATGCTAATTCCAGCAGCTGCTTTGTTTTTATCCCTGAAGACACATTAGGTTGGTACAGCTTGTTTTGACTCCCAGTTACATTCTAACACAGATTTATTACCAATTAATTTCTTATCGCAGAAACACAACCCCATCTTCAGTGTTTTGGATAATGACACCTAAGTATTTCATATTGCATGAGGCCTGAACAGTTGCAACAGAGAGTGCATCTAATGTCCATTACCTTGTAGCGCTTGCATTTTTTTTCCTGTTTTGATTCACATATACACAAAAATGCTACCCACTGCTTTGCCATATTTTAGGTTTAATGAGACTAAATTCTGAGGTGGAACGGAGTACAGCTTAATAATATTTTAAGTAGTTTGTAGAAACATCCCTTCTACCATGGGCATAATTTTAAACCAAAGCCAACTTCTGCAGCATTATCAAAGACTAATGAGTGCCTTAATAATATGCACAGGAAGAAGCAATGAGTTGATTAGTTAAGAAATATCCTAGACCTCGGAAACTCAGCTAGGAAAACAACTCAACTGTACTCAGAGCAACTCATTACAAAGCAGCATCCTGTCATTCCAGTGATCCATTTCCTTACCCATCAAGAATAAGGAATCTTTTGGGCAGCCTGTGGCAGGTAGTTGATAATCACTAATTTAAGGGTTAGACTTTGAAGCTCCAGCTCAACCTTGAACCAGTTTCTCTTGGTTCTAATAATACCTAGAGAATAAACTCAATTTATTTTTTTATTTTTTATATTTTTAATCTTTACTGTTGAGATTATTACAGATGTCCACCATTTCCCTCCATTGCCCCCATCCACCTGGTTCCCACCCCACCCCAGACCTTTACCACCCTATTGTCTGTGTCCATAGGTAACACATATATGCATATAAGATCTTTAATCTCTCCCTGCCCCCTGCCCCTGCCCCCATTCCTCTGAGATTCGTCAGTCTGTTCCATGTTTCCATGCTTCTGGTTCTGTTTTATTCATCAGTTTATTTCGTTCATTGGATTCCTTGTTTGTTTATTTTGAGTTTTAGATTCAATTGTTGATAGATATGCATTTATTGCCATTTTATTGTTCATGTTTACTATCATTTTTTCTTATTCTTATTCTTATTCCTCTTCTTAAAGAATACCCTGCAACCCTTCATGTAATACTGGTTTGGTAGTGATGAACTCCTTTAACTTTTCCTTATCTGTGAAGCTCTTTATCTGACCTTCAATTCTAAATGATAGCTTTGCTGGGTAACGTAAACTTGGTTGTAGGTGCTTACTATTCATATTTCTTGCCCCTACCTTCTAGCCTACAAAGTTTCTGTTGAGAAATCAGCATACAGTCATATGGGTGCTCCCTTATAGGTAACTAACTGCTTTTTACTTGTTGCTTTTAAGATTCTCTCTTTGTCTTTAATACTTGGCATTTTAATTATGATGTATCTTGGTGTGGTCCTCTTTGAGTTCCTCTTGTCTGGGACTCTCTGCACTTCCTGGACTGTAAGTCTATTTCAATCACCAGATAGGGGAACTTTTCTGTCATTATTTATTCAAATAGGTTTTCAATATCTTGCTCTCTCTCTTCCCTTTCTGGTACTCCTATGATGCAAATGTTGGTATACTTGAAGTGTCCCAGAGGCTCCTTAACTCTCTTCATATTTTTGGATTCTTTTTTCTTTTTGGTCTTCTGATTGGGTGTTTTTTGCTTTCTCATATTCCAAATCATTGATTTGATACTCAGAATCCTCTACTGTTGAGTCCCTGTAAATTATTCGTTATTTTAGTTAGTGTATGCTTAATTTCTGACTGGTCCTTTTTCATGTCTTTGAAACTCTCACTAAGATCCTTGAAAGTCTCACTAAGTCCCTTGAAGCTCTCATTGAGATCCTTGAGCAACCTTATAACCACTGTTTTGAACTCTTTATCCACTAGTTTGATTGCTTGCTTTTCATTTATTTCCCTTTCTAGAGATTTCTTCCATTCTTTCATTTGTGACATATTTCTTTGTCTCCGCATTTTGGCTGCTTCTGTGAGTTTATTCCTATATATTAGGTAGAACTGCTATATTTCCCAGCCTTGGTAGAGTGGCCTTGTTTAATAGTTGTCCTGTAGGATCCAGTGGCTCAGCCTCTCAGGGGGGACCTCTGCAGCCTCAATATCCCACCCCATTAAAAACATGCCACATGAGGGCGTTGGAACAGCTCATTCCATGCTTCCGCACCTCCTACCAGTCTTGATGTACTTTCCTCTTTACTTTTCTAGTTGTAGGACTTCCATTCAGCCAGATTTCAGGGGGTTCTGAATAATGGTTTTGCTGTATGTTAGTTATAATTTTGATGTGAGTGTGGAAGGTGGCAAGTACCAGCGTTTACCTACACCACCATCTTGGTAAACTCTAAGCTCAATTTAAAACATCACATAACTTCTGGGAAGTGGGCAGGAGTGGGAGAAGGGGGTCAATGGGGGGCGGGGAGGAATGTAGAGATCTGTAATATTTCAACAATAAAGGTACATTTTAAAAAATAAATAAAACAGCACATAACTTTTCTATTTCCTAGAACCCTTCCTCCAGTTACTTAAAATTATTTTGCAGGTTTGTACTTTTTTTAATAAAGTGTACAACAGATTCATCTAGAAATTCTATTTTACTTTCCTGATTGACTGACTCTCTTTGGAGCTGTTCTGTGTGTGCATGTATATAAATCTCTGTGTGTAAGATTGTTACCTTCAACATACTTGCTTTCTAACTGTTAGACACTCAAGTATGTAAACGTGCATTACATAAACCTGAAATAAAGAGTTTCTGAGAGTATGGCAAATTCGAAGATGATTGTAACTTCCTCCTAGGAGTTGTGAGCAAAGGGATACATTAGCTGTGACACGCTTAGGAAAGAGCAGGGGCCATCGGAGCACATGTAATGCACATGATGGAGCTCTGAAGAATGGGAAGAACTGGAGACAGAGAAAGCCGGCAGAGCTGCAACAGAAAGGAATGGAACTCTGAGGCCTGTGGTAGAACTATGACCCTCGAGAACATTGTGTCATTTCATTATTAGATGATAGGAGCCAGTCACAAAAGACTGCATATGGTATAATTCCATTTATTGGAAATGTCTAGAATGGGCAAGTCCATAGACAAAGTAGGCTAGTGGCAAAGGGCTGGGGAACAGTATGGGGAGACTGCTTAAGGGGTGTGGGGTTTCTCTTGGGGGTGATGAAAGTGTTCACAAGTAAGTAACGGTGGTGGTACAGCACTGTCCATCCACTAAAATCACTGAGATGCATGGAGTGTGAATTATAGCTCAATAAAGCTTTTCTTAAAAAAAAAAAAAAAAGCAGGTGTACATTTATTGTCTTTTTTCGTTATGTCAAGAGAAAAGATATTTCTGATGTGCTAAACAAACCTGTGGCGGTAAATTAGCAGCATGGCTTACCTTAGCCATTGCTGTCAGTCACCTTCAGACAAGTAAAAAACAAACAAACAAACAAGCAGAGACAGAAGGGCCTCAGAGGGAGCCTAAGCTGTAGGAGCTCAGTCACTAATTGGAAATTTTTTACAAGTAAGATAAAATCCATACCAGATCTGTGCTCAGGTCAACCCACTAAATTCAGCAGATATTGCCCAAGCACCTACTATGTGTCAACTACCTAAATTTAAAAAGATGCTACCCTTTGGGAGTTATGGTCTTTTACTAGAAAATAAAATATTTTTTAAATAAACAGTACAAATATTAAGAACGATTCTTGTCATTATTAGCAGGTGACATGATATTGTACATAGAAAACCCTAAAAGACTCCATCAGGAAACTATGAGACTTACTAAATAAACTTGGCAAGGTAGAAGGATACAAAATAAACACCCACAAATTCATGGCATTTTTATATACCAATAATGAACTCTCTGAAAGAGGAACTAAAACGGCAATCCCATTTACCATTTCAACAACCAAAAAATAGGGTACCGAGGAATAAACTTAATCAAGGAGATAAAAGGCCTGTACTTGGAAAACTATAGGACATTGAAAACAGAAATAGAGGAAGATACAAACAAATGGAAGTATATACCATGTTCATGGATTGGAAGAATTAACAGCATTAAAATGTCCATACTACCCAAAGCAATCTACAGATTCAACACAATCCCTACTAAAATACCAATGACATACTTCACGGAGCTAGAACAAATACTTCAAAAATTTATATGGAACCAAAGAAGACCCAGAAAAGCTCCAGCAATCTTGAGAAACAAATATAAAATTGGAGGGATCACAATACCAGATATCAAATTATATTCCAAAGCCATTGTAACCAAAACAGCCTGCTACTGGCACAAGAATAGGCAAATAGACCAATGGAACAGAATAAAGACACCAGAAATTGACCCAAACCATTACACTCAATCAATATTTGACAAAGGAGGCAAGAGCATACAATGGAGTCAAGACAGTCTCTTCAATAAATTGTGTTGGGGAAATTGGACAGGTACACACAAAAAAATGAAACTAGACCACCAACTTACACCATACACAAGAATAAACTCAAAATAGATAAAAGACCTAAATGTAAGCTGGGAAACGATAAAAATCCTAGAAGAAACCATAGGCAGCAAAATCTCAGACATCTCTCATAGCAATATGTTTACAGATACATCCCCTAGGGCAGTGGTCGGCAAACTCATTAGTCAACAGAGCCAAATATCAACAGTATAACGGTTGAAATTTCTTTTGAGAGCCAAATTTTTTAAACTTAAACTATATAGGTAGGTACATTGTTATTAACTTAATTAGGGTACTCCTAAGGCTTAGGAAGAACCGCTTGTGGCTCGCGAGCCACAGTTTGCCGACCACTGCCCTAAGGCAAAGGAAACTAAGAAAAAAATAAACAAGTGGGACTACATCAAAATAAAAAGCTTTTTCACAGCAAAAGAAACCATCAGCAAAATGAAAAGTGAGCCCACTGTATGGGAGAACATATTTGGCAATGATATATCTCATAAAGGCTTAATATCCAAAATATATAAGGAACTCATACAACTTAACAAAAGGAAGACAAACAATCCAATTAAAAATGGGCAAAGGACCTAAATAGACACTTCTCCCAAGTGTACATACAGATGGCCAAGAGACATATGAAAAAATGCTCAATAGCACTGATCATCAGAGAGATACAAATTAGAACAACAATGAGGTATTATCTCACACCTGTCAGAATGGTGGTACCATCAACAAATGACAAGTGGTGGTGAGGATGTGGAGAAAAGAAAACCCTAGTACACAGCTGGTGGGAATGCAGACTGGTGCAGCCACTATGGAAAACAGTATGGTGTTTCCTCAAAAAATTAAAGATGGAACTTCCATTTGAACCAGCGATCCCACTCCTGGGAACATATCCTAAAACCCCAAAACACCAATCAGAAAGAATGTATGTACCCCTATGTTCATAGCAGCATTATTTACAATAGCTAAGACTTGGAAACAGCCCAAGTGCCCATCAGTAGATGAGTGGATAAAAGAGCTGTGGGACATGTACACTATGGAATACTATGCAGCAGTAAAAAAGAGGAGTCTCTTACCCTTTGGGACAGCATGGTTGGACCTGGAAAATATTATGCTAAGTGAAATAAGCCAAACTGAGAAAGACAAATATCACATGATCTCACTTATTTGTGAAATCTAATGAACAAAATTAATTGACCAACAAAGTAAGAACCAAAGCAGGGAGGCATGGAACAGACTGACATACCTCGATATGAGGTTGGGGGGTGAGAAGAGATAAACTGAAGAACTTATATACTTATATGCATTGGCCATGGACACAGACAATAGGCTGGTGAAGACCTGCTTGCGGGGGGTGGGGGTGGTGGTTTGAAGCTGGAAAGGGGAAGGGTGGAAAACAGAAGATATCTGTAATCTATTAATAAAAAATATTTTTAAAAGGAAAAAAAGTATGATTCTTGCCCTGGCCAGTGTGGCTCAGTTGGTTGGAGCGTCATCCAAAGAATGCGGGTTTGTTTCCCAGTCAGAGCACAACCTAGGTTGTGGGTTTGAACCCAAGTTGAGGTGCTACAGAAGGCAACCAATCAATGTCTCTCTCTCTCTCTCTCTCTTTCTCTTCATCCCTCCCTCCCTCCTTCTCTCCCTCCCTTCCCCTCTCTCTAAAATCAATAAGCATTTCCCCAGGTGAGAATTTTTTTAAAAAAATTTTGAGTATTTTCTTATTTCCAGGAGTCTAGAATATAATGACATTATATTATAAAGAGGGAAATAATTTCTAAAGTATTAGAGAAAGATATAATGAGTGTTCTGTTAAAGCTGTGGAAGCCGACAGGACATAGAAAGCAATTGGGCCTGAGGAAGGTCAGAAAGAGGGTCACAGGGAATCATTTGATATTTGCCCCAAGGGATGGATGGGAATCTTGGCTTGACAAGGTCGGAGGGTGTTCCTTCATTCTTCATTCCTGATTTGAAGGGCCTGTGAAAGGCTGAATTGAAGGCAGAATCCTTCAGAGTCTGGAGCCTGCAGGAGTGGCTTCTGGACTCATCGGCCCCACTCCTGTCCCAGGCCCACCCTGGGAGGAGCCAGAGACTGTAAGTACCATCTACTCCCCACCCCTCATCTACCCACCTGCACCTACCACTAGGACCTGCCTTTTCTTCCCATAAGGGCAGGAAGAGTGTTAACAAACTGGAATCATTAAAAAGAGGGATTCGCTTCTAGATTTGGACCCGTGGGGCCCACTTCTATTGCTGCCAAAGCACATAACCTAGTAAGACAATTACTCTGTCAGTTTCCACAGAAGAAAATGCTGAAAGCTTTGCTGCAGATGCACACAGTGTGGCAGCCGGTGGAGGAAAGCCTCTGGGTTTGGTCACCTGTAGGAGAGACGGTTGCCTTTTCAAAGCTGATGCATGGAGCTCACTTATGATTATGAGCTGTGTTCATCGCCACAGTTCTGACATCATCATCCTTTGCATTCCAGCAGTTACCCCAACCTCCTATGAAACAAAAGAGGGCAGCGAAACCCACACTGGCTCAAGCCCAGGGCCCACCCATCCCTGCACTCTGAGAATAACAAGCAGAGGAAATCTATTGGGTTCGAGCCCTAGCTCACTCAGCCATCAGCTAAGTGCCTGGGAAAGGTACCCCAGCCCTCTGGAGCTTCCCATCCTCCTCCATTAAGTGGGCGTAGTGCTAACAAGTTTTAATGGAAGATTCTCTGAAGAAGCATCCCCAAAAGTTCAGAGAAATTGCCTATGCATTCTATAACTTTCCTTGACGTATTTAGCTAATGAATGTGTATTTATGCATATGTAAATATATACAATGTGCACACATGTGTGTACATACACATATCTATATCATCACTTTATTGAAACTGTCTTGGTTGCAGGAGGCAGAAATTCAATTTAACTGGCTAAGGCCCCTCAAAAATTAAGGAATATTTATTGACTCACAGATGTGAAAAATCCACTGGCAGTTTAGTGTCAAGCACAGCCATGTGCAGATTCTCAAATACCCTCACAAGCTTGTCTTTCTTTGTGTTTTCATCTTTGCTTTTCTCTGTGCAGTTAAATGGGTCAACATACATGACGCACTTAGAATGGTGCTTAGCTCATAATAAGCACTGTATAAATGTTTTTTCATTCAATCTATTATTTCATTTAATCTTCCCACCATCCTATGAAGCATGGCCTACTATTGGCCTACCTTTACAGACGAAGTAACTGAGGCACAGGGACTCAATAGCTAATCAATAACCAAACTGGGCCAGGCAGTCTGACTCAAAAGGCTTTTCTTGATCAGTTCTCCAGCCTGTCCCCGCATTGGACTAGAACAGGAGACTGAACCCTGATTGTGAAAGGAATAGGAAACCTAAATCCTCAAAGACAGATGCTTTCTGAATAAAGCCAATGGGCAAGAAAGGCTGAGACATGCCACCTGATGGGGTACTATCCTTTTGAAATCTGGTGTGGGGTATATATATGTTTTTTTTCATTTTGAAACAGAAAATAAGTTCCTCCTTCTATAATCCATGCCTAGACCCTATCAATTCTACACAAAGGCAGGAGTTACACCCACTTGAAAACTCTAGAAACAGGGAGTGGTGAGAATCTGAGTCCAGTACTGGTTATTCTGTGTTCATGACCCCAGGCACCAGATGTTGGGGTCCAAACCTAACAGGTCCAGGGGTTCCCAGAGGTGTGGACGGAGTCAGCAAAGAAGGAATGACACAGAGACAGCGTTCAGTTGATCAGCAGCCTAGCCAGGTTCTCCAGCCAGGTTCGGTCTTTATTGTCCTGTTACAATAAAGTTGATACCAGTTGATTTTAATCCTATCCATTCTATTCCAAAGGTTAGGGCATTTCTTATCTCCATTCCAAAGTCACTACTGTATTTTTCTTTTAAGATACAAGGAAGTAACTGAAGGAGATTTTCCTAAGTAAAGATTATGTAGCTTAAGGGTGATTGTTTGTAGTTAAAGTGATTATCCTGTTAATCTCTAACTCCAGGGAAAAATCCCTACCGGGGAAAACAACCTTTCTCGGAGAGGTGACCTTGGTTAAAACACATAGCGCCAAGAAGGTGAGCAAACATATTAAGAACAGTATGCCATAGACGCCAGGTCCCTTGAAACATATGCTGTGCAGATGTTTCTTCCCTGCAGTGACTGTATCAAGCAGCAAGGATGGACCAGCTTCCGGCACACCCCATCTAGTTTTTGCTCTTGTCTGCCCTGCTCTGTGCCCCACATGTCCAGCCTATATGGACTGAGCCTCTGGGCTACCTTCCACGCTGACTGTTGGTTGGGTTTGGCCAGTGGTCCCTGCCCTCGTCGATTCAGGCCCCACGGTAATGATGGATCCCATGGTTTCTGGGCCCTGGGCACTTCACTACTTCTTACTGTTTTTTCTTAACCCAACCACACCTTTGCAAAGAGCCCCTTTGATTTTTTCTCTTCAGTTAAAGTCTTGGAGTTGCCATCCATTTCCAGATTCACATGATGAGTTTTGTGACCTCTCAGCATTTCTACCTCCATGAGCTCCTTCCTGCATAAAAAATTATTAAAAATTATGAGCTCCAAGATGGCGGCATAGGTAAACACCGGAGTTTGCTGCCTCGAACAACCACTTCAAAAATATAACTAAAAGACGGAACGGACATCACCCAGAACCACAGGAAAGCTGGCTGAGGGGAAATTCTTCAACTAGAAGGAAAGAGAACAGCATACTGAGGCTCAGAGGAGGCGCAGTGAGGAAAATACAAAGGTACGGAGGTGCACGCGGAGCGGGCTGGTGGCTGAGGGCGCAGTAGTTGTTTTCAACCGGGAGGGAGTCTCAGGCTCTGAGCTCTAGTTCCGGGTGAGTCTCTAGGGACCCAGACTCATACGGAGGAAGCGTGACTGTCTGGCAGCGGTCGGAACTCGAGGGAAGCTTTCTCTCCGAGGGGCTTGCAGGGGTTACCTG
>NW_006295269.1:2653298-2663499 GCF_000327345.1 Myotis davidii | reverse complement strand
GCGGCCCTAACCCGTTTGCCTCAGTGGATAGAGCATCAGCCTGCGGATTGAAGGGTCCCAGGTTCGATTCCAGTCAAGGGCATGTACGTGGGTTGCGGGCACATCCCCAGTAGGAGATGTGCAGGAGGCAGCTGATCGATGTTTCTCTCTCATCGATGTTTCTGACTCTCTGTCTCTCTCCCTTCCTCTCTGTAAAAAATCAATAGAATATATTTTAAGAAAAATAAAAAAATAAAAAAAAGATTTAATTATAAAAAAAATTATTAAAAATTACACTTGTGACTATGTTGATATAAAGATGAATATAATCCAGGCAGGATTGTACCCATGTTTTTCTTCTGATTTTGAAAGAAATTAAAACATTTTTGCCCTGGTCACTGTGGCTCAGTTGGTTGGGTGTTGTCCTATGCATGAGAGGTTGCCAGTTCTATTCCGGGTCAGAGCACATGCCTGGGTCAGGGGCTCAATCCCCAGGAGGGGGCATGCAGGAGGCAGCTGATTGATGCTTCTCTCTCACATCAATGTTTCTCTCTCCCTCTCCCTTCCTATCTCTCTAAAATCAATAAAAACATATTTTAAAAGACATTAAAACACTTTCATGTGCTCTTCAATGTATCAGGGGCCTAGGCACTGAGCCTACTGCCATGCATAATGGCGTAGATGGCCCTGGTTGTTTTTGGCCAGCGCCCTGACCGAGGCCCCCATCTCTTCTACCTGCATACCTGAAAGACAGGAAATGGACAGGAGGTCACTGTCAAGTTAAAATCATGATCCTTGGGTCAGATTTCCCAAAGAGCCTGTTTCAATATTAGTGAACGCAGCTCCCTTGTCCCTAAGCAGATCCTATTTCCAAGTCACAGCTAAGATGACAAGATAACAGCGGGGAAGCACTAGAGCAGTGATGGCGAACCTTTTGAGCTTGGCGTGCCAGCATTTTGAAAAACCCTAACTTAACTCTGGTGCCGTGTCACATACAGAAATTTTTTGATATTTGCAACCATAGTAAAACAAAGACTTATATTTTTGATATTTATTTTATATATTTAAATGCCATTTATTTTTTTAATATACTTTTATTGATTTTTCACAGAAAGGAAGGGAGAGAGATAGAGAGTCAGAAACATCGATGAGAGAGAAGCATCGATCAGCTGCCTCCTGCACATCTCCCACTGGGGATGTGCCCGCAACCCAGGTACATGCCCTTGGCCGGAATCGAACCCGGGACCTTTCAGTCCGCAGGCCGACGCTCTATCCATTGAGCCAAACCGACTTCGGCTTAAATGCCATTTAACAAAGAAAAATCAACCAAAAAAATGAGTTCGTGTGTCACCTCTGACACGCGTGTCATAGGTTCGCCATCACCGCACTAGAGTATCGAGTGCAGGACTGATGCCTGACTTGTTGACTGTCACACTCTGTTACTAACCATCACCTTCCTCTGTGTAAACCCCACTTGGCATCTGTGAAGGAGAGAACACGTCTCCTATGTTCTCATGAGGATTGCATTCTGGCTCCCAGTATTGAAAAGCAAGGCTCGAATTTGTTTTGTTTTGTTTTATTTTGTTTTTATAAGAGAAATGAGAATTTTTCATGATGAATCCTGCCTTTAATTGGCAGTGTGTTAAGTATTGATGATATTCAAGGATATAGTTAGGGTTCTATGTGCTCAGCCAGCTCTCAATCTGTAACTCATGGTCTGGAACGTGTGGGTTCTTGGCCTAATGTAGGAAAGGTTTCAAGGCCCGAGTCCAGGTGATTCTGAGAGCACATTATTAAAGATGGGGACAGTGAAACAAAGAAAAGGCTTAAGATAGAAGAGGCAAGATCGCAGCAACAGGAGTGAGCACAGAGTGGGCCACCCAACGCACGAAGGAGCCACGGGAACAGGAGGGAGCCAGGCTCTCTTTCTCCTCTGGTCCCAGGTGCTTTGGGAGCCGCAGGCTTCCGTGCAGACATGGCCGAGTACAAGAACCACACAACACACAACCAGTCCCGAAAATGGCACAGAAATGGCAACAAGAAACCCCGATCGCAAAGATACAAATCTCTTAAAGGGGTAGACCCCAAGTTCCTGGGGAGCATGAGCTCTGCCAGGAAGCACAGCAAGAAGAGCCTGAAGATGCAGGCCAACAATGCCAAGGCCATGAGCACACATCCTGAGGCTATCCAGGCTCTCGTGCAGCCCAAGGAGGTCAAGCCCAAGATCCCAAAGGGTGACAACCACAGCTCCATCGACCTGCATACATTGCTCACCAAGCCTGGGAAATGTGCTCGGGACCACATCATCAAGAGTCTCAGGCTCTGCCCGCCGAAGTCCAAGGCCAACGCTGACACCAAGCCCCAGGCTTTGACTGCGGCTCAGGCTCAGGCTCCCAAAGATATCCAGGCCCCCAGACAGGCTCCACAGTAGAGGCCGCTGTCTGCTGATGTGAGGATGGATCACATGGATTCCTGGGCTGCTGTCCACATAGAACTGGTGTCCTTCTGTGCTATTGGTACAAATAAGCCTGAGGAAGTGAGCCACGCTGGGCTGCCTGGACTCAGGAAACAAGTTACAGCAGATAAAGGAGGGCCCTTGAAGACAGGTTCAGGGGGTTAACCTGGGGTGAGCGGCCACTGCCCGCTGCTCCCCTGGTTGCAAGTCTCATGGGGACCCTTAGAGCTTAGGAGAAAGAAAGCAAAACTACATGCCTGAGGAAAGGAGGGTCTCTGGTGCTCGAGAAAGAGCACCCACTGGGGCATCTTTTGTCTTACGTTCTTACCTGTTTTCTAAAGGCGGGAATTTAACAGGAGGTTTCAGGGAAGGGTCTCAACAGAATATTCAGCAGCTTTCCAGGTGTGTTTGTTAATATGCTAATGCATCAAAATGAGGGTAGCCCTAGCCAGGTTTGCTCAGTGGACAGAGCCTTGGCCTGCAGACTGAAGGGTCCCAGGTTCAATTCCGGTCAAGGGCATGTACTTCGGTTGCAGGCTTGATCCCCAGCCCTGGCTGGGGCGTGTGCAGGAGGCAACCAATTGATATGTCTCTCTCACATCGATGTTTTTCTCTGTCTCTCCCCGTCCCTTCCACTCTCTCTAAAAAAATCAATGGAAAAATATCCTCAGGTGAGGACTAACCACAACAACAAAGAGATGATGCAATTAGCAGCTATTAACTATTTTGTCTCAGTTTCCCTCATTCCACTTGCCAAGGAATTTCTCCAGCTTCTTACTATCTTTCCTCACGACCATCTCCTGACCCGGTGGAATGAAATGGGCACAGTAAATTATGCTGGGAAGAAGGCACCACCAGACAGAAGTATGCTTTACCCTAAAACAAGCAGTTATTGATTTTCTGTTGGAGGTAAACACTTCATACCCTAGCAAGTGTGAGACCAATGTCACTCAGATATTTTATTTTTGGCCTTTCTTTAATCTTCAGTTCTAATTTCAGGTTAATGTCAAATTTAAACCTCTACGCCTCTGGATCTCTCCGCGCCCCCCCAGACAGCTGCGCCTTTGACAGCTGGGAGGAGGGAGGAGTCTCGCAGAGGACAGGGGAGGCTGAGAACTTGCCCCTCAGTGCCCTAAATATCAACCATAAAACTGATGAACTGTGGCAACTGGGTTGTCTGAGTTCATTCGAAATTACGTCTTGGTAACGTTCATCGTTGTTTTCAATTATCACCCCGAAATCATCCGTGTTGAGCCTGAGGTTCAGCCTCCCAGCTCTCTGAATCTCCTTTGCATTCCTCTTGCTGCTGCCCCCCATCAGGTGTGATGCCCACTTCACCGGATACCTAGGGCAATGGGTCCTCTCTTGGGGGAAAAAATACAAAAAGATTATTTTATTCTTTAAGGGATTAAATCTAAAAAGATTGTCCTGATTCAATGAATCCAAATTTTGATGTGTTGTGTTTTTAAGGGTATCCCCCTTCAACTATTCACAACCCAGTTATAAACTCGTGTTTATTTTATATCTTTTTGTCTCCATCCTCTTATGACTTTATAACATTTACCCTGACAAGTTTATAAAGAATATTGAGGTTGATACTTGCTGGTCTTAGTCGAAATTAATCAAAATCCATCTGTTCCTTTCTCAGCCTGCACAATTTCATTACCACTAAACCAGGGATTATAGGATTCTTACGTCTTTTTTTTTCCAACACAGCTCAGCTGATTGAGAAACAATGATTAAAGCTACTTTACTTAAGGAAGATTGTTTCCAATCTTCTCTTCTTGCAAGGCAGAGAGAGATGAAAGCATCTGATCCTGAAATATTTATATCCAAGGCTAGAGATCTGTATTGGAGACATGATGCATGATTGAACCAAAAACTTTTTATTTTAAAGTCATAGTTCTTATCTTTACACTTACTCTCCCCACAAGCTGGAGGAAATAGGCCCTAAATAAATTCACCGCCCCTATCCCAGGTAGATTTTTCTATCTTTATCTATAATAATAAAAGCATAATATGCAAATTGACTGAACAACCAAACAGCAGAACAACTGTCCAGATGATCAAGCTATGACACCCACTGGTGCCAGGCCAGCCAAGAAGGGTGCAATACAATTGGTCACAGGCCCAGCCATCGCTCCATGATGGCCCTGCAGAGGAAGGCCCAGGCCACCAGCAGGCGGGGCAATCAATTGGGGGGCTCCAAGATCGCCCCAAAGAGGGAGGCTCAGGGCACCGACCAGCGGTGCTGTGACAAGTAGCCTGGACCTCCCTCTGCAGGGCAATGCATTGCGGAGCCCTGGCTGGGTGGGCGAGGCCTACCTCTTTGGGGCAATCAATCGCGGGGCTATCAGACTGTGAGAGGCACAGGCCAGGCTGAGGGTCACCTCCCCATCAGTGCACGAATTTCATGCACCAGGCCTCTAGTTTAATTATAAATTCAGTGCGGCATAATACAGAGACTCAAAGATGAAGCTTCCCTTTCTGACACTGACTATTCACAGGGATAAGTATCCATTATCCTTATGTGGCCTTAGAATGCCTGCTTTCAAATAAATGCAGAATACAAAGTAGAGGAAATAAGTCTAAGCCTTCCACAGGGTGGTACCTTGATCTGGAATTCAAGAAATCTAAAGGATCAGAAGTGATTACTAAAGAGTAATTCTGGATTTAACCAGCCTCAGACAGGTGCCATAAGTAACTACTCTGACTTTATTTAAACCTAGTTTTCATGCATTTTCCTCTAATGCTCAGATCTCAAGCATACATTTGGATGAGCTTTGACAAATGTATACACTCATAGACCATTACTCCAATCAAGGTCTAGAGCATTCCATATGCTTAAGTTTTTCATGTGGCTGCTTAAAAAAAGAAAGCGAGACCAACCGATGTGGCTCAGTGGTGAGCGTCAACCTATGAACCAGGAGGTCACAGTTCGATTCCCAGCCAGGGCATAGTTTCAGGCTCGATCCCCATTAGGGGGTATGCAAGAGGCATCCAATCAATGATTCTCTCTCATCATTGATGTTCCTATCTCTCTCTCCCTCTCCCTTCCTCTCTGAAATGAATAAAAATATATATTTTTTAAAAAGTAAGAGAATTATTATATAGCCTTCTGCTACTGGAATGAACTCCCCTCTAAATTCCACAAGGAATAAACTAAAACCTGTGAGCCAGTTCCCTGGGGAGCCAAATCTCATTGGAAACCAGTGAATGTCCAGGGCCTTTTAACAACACAACACAGGAAGGAACTGATCCTGATGGGCAGACAGAGGGATAGCATCATGGCCCAAACTCCGATTAGAAACACGATGATTCCCTGGGACCAACGCTGGAGCCTGGCAGCTGGTGCCGCTCGTCCTCTGAAAGGGAAATTGAATGAGGCAAGGCCGATCTGGGCCGACCTGTTGGATGAGATTGCCTGGGGGTTGTTCGAGGCCCTAACTTCTACACAGCCGTTAAAATTTCAGTGTCAGCAGCCCCAGAACTTGCCTCTGTGCTGGACACCAGGTCCTGTGCAGCAGGAAGGCAGGTACCAGCCTTTATTCCCAGCCCACAGACACAGCCTCAGACGGCATCCCATGTGGCAAAAGTCTTATTGCATAAAAGGAGAATTATAAATACTCATCCTTAGAAATTATGAAGGGCATATAGAGAAAGCCAAAGAAGTGGAAATTTCTCTTCATTCAGTAACTGCTGCTCGGGGACAGTACAGAACTAAGTGAGAGGCGTATGTGCTGACTGTAAAGTATAATAGAAAGAGTTAAGCCCTGGCCAGAGGCTCAGTTGGTTGGAGTGTCACCCTGTGCACCAAAGGGTCGTGGGTTCAATTCCCCGTCAGGGCACATACCTAGGTTTCGGGTTTGATCTCTGGGTTGGGATGTGTGTGGGAGATACCAATTGCTGTTTCTCTCACATAGCTGTTTCTCTCACATAGCTGTTTCCCTCTCACATAGATGTTTCTCTCTTTCTCTCTCTCCTTCTCCCTCTCCTTCTCTCTCCCCCTCTCTCCCTTCTTCTGTCTCTCAAATCAATGAAAATATATCCTCAGGTGAGGATTGAAAAAAAGAGCTGAATTATGCAGGTTGTTTCTCCTGGTTTGTTTGTGTAACTATGAGTTCTATACTTGCAAGTTTTATCGTCCCTCTATTGTGCAGCACCACAGTGGAGTCAAGGCACCAAACCTAGCTCAGTCCAAACCCCAGTTCTGCCACGTTGTGGGTGACTTTGAATAAGACTTGCTTCTCTGTACTTCTGATACCATTGTAATTAGCTGGTTATTAATAATAGGAAAAGAGCAAAGGGAAGGCCAGACATTATAGGCATGTCATTTGGGCAACTTCACCAGGAAGCTGCATTTTCACACTCCCCAGGGAGCACTGCCCCATTCCCTGCAGATCCCTGGGGGGAAGGATTCAACAAAGGGGGGATATATGCATGCCCTGTGACATTGGGGTGGCATAGGAAAGGTACTTGCCTATCAGTTACATTTAGCAGCGTAGGGGCAGCGAGCGCTCTGTGTAAGAGCCAGACACCACATACTTCAGGCTTTGACGGCCGGGTCTCTGTCCCTGAGGTGTGAAAGCAGCCACAGAAAGTTTGCAACGAATGGGCATGGCTGTTATTTATTTGTGGACACTGAACTTTGAATCTCATATAATTTTTTAAGATTATTTTTAGAGCAGTTTTAGGTTTATAACGAAATTGCAAGGAAGGTAGAGAGATGTTCCATGTACGCCCTGCCCCCAGACATGCACAGCCTCCCCCATTACCAACATCACTCACCAGATGGTACACTTGTTACGAAGGTTGAACCTACATGGACGCATTGTATCAGCCGAATCCATACTTTCCCTCCCGTTTCACTCGTGGGGCTGCATGTTCTATGAGTTTGGAGAAATGTGTAATGATAAATAACCACCATTACGGGGTCACACAGTGTATTTCACTCCCCTGAACCTCCTCTGTGCTCTGCCTGTTTATCCCGTCTCCCCATCCCCCGGGAACCACCGATCTTTCCACTGTCTTCACAGTTTTGCCTTTTCCAGAGTGTCACCTAGGTGGAAGCATACAGCATGCGCCTTTTCAGATTGGCTTCTGTCACTCAGTCATATGCATTGAAGGCTCCTCCTGTCTCCTCGTGGCTTGATAGCTCACTTCTTTTCGGTGCTGAGTAATATTCCATTGTCTGGAGGTACTGCAGTTCATGTAACCATTCACCCACTGAAGGATATCTTGGTTCCAAGTTGTGGCAATTAAAAACAAAGCAGCTGTAAACATCCTTGTGCAGATTTGGGGGTACACCTAAGTTTTCAACTCCTTTGGGTAAATATAAAAAAGCACAATGGCTGGATCACAAGGTAAGACTATGTTAGTTTGTAGGAAGCACCCAACTACCTTTCAACGTGGCTGTGCCGTGTCGCGTTTCCCCGCACGTGAGTCCTGCTGCTCCTCATCGGCCGGCATGAGGGACTGTCAGTGCTCTGACTTTGGCAGGTACGCAGCAGTGCCTCATGGTTGTTCTAATCTGCATTTCCCTCATGACGTATGATGTGGAGCAGCTTTTCCTATGCGTGTTTGCCTTCTGTAGATTCTCTCCGGTGAGGTGTTCATTAAGGCCTTTGACCCAGTTTTTAATTGGGCTGCTGGCTTCCCTTATTGCTGACCTTCAAGTTCTTCGGATATGTTGGTTAACAGTCCTGTATCAGGTATCTTTTGCTGAATCTCATATCATTTCCAGGTGTCAAAAAATGTTCTTCTTTTGATATTTTTCAACCACTTGAAAACAATAAACAACACTCTTAGCTCACAGGTTGCATAAAAACAGGCGGTGGCCAGATTTGGCCCACAGGCCAGAGTTTGCCAACTCCTCAGTCAGCGCACAGGGTTGCGTATTAACTCATGTAAAGTCCTCAGACCAGGACCTGGCACAGCATCAGCACCCTTTCCTGCTCGGATTTATTGTCATTATCTAGTGGAACGTGATGAATGCTACGCTCTTCAAGGTTCTGGTACCAGTAATATTTCCAGAAAGTTAACCTTATGGGCTTCTAGTTTTCAGAAAAATATAGGGGCCCTCTAAGAGACAGTGATCTTCGTGTCTTCCTCCGCTGTCTCGGAAAGGTGGCGAACACTGCCTCCAGATGTGGGTCCGACATACAAAGTGCAATACTGGCTAGATCCCATCACTTCAGGAACGATTTTTTAAAGCCAGTGCTGTCCAATTTGTACATTAAATCCCACAACGAGATTTATTTACAACATTAAATCATTTCCTTGCTGCATGGCTCTATTTTTAACTATTAAAATATTCATCACACACTCTGAGAACCTAACACCAAGTGTTTTATGACCTCTTAAAGGATGGCTTCTTTCAAAAAGTCACTTTCAAATGGGATGTCAGTCTCCACGTGGGCCAAATAAAGAGAGATCCATTGTCAGATATCAAAGGAAATAAAGAAGATATCATTGCTCCGGGAAAGACCACCAGACATGGATTGATTAAACATAAATGTATGTGATGAGCAAAGCTGTGGGTGGTGGAGGTAAGGATGACAAGTGGAGAGGAATCTGAAGTTTCCCTAGTGCACAGTCTATCCTCTAAGACAATAGTTCTCAGCAGGAGGCAACCTGGGCCCCCGCCAGGCAGGTGGCCGTGCCTGTAGACATTTCTGGTTGTCACAACTGAGTTGCGGGGTGGGAGCTGCTACTGGCATCTACTAGGTAGAGACCAGAGATGATGCTAAATTTCCTACAATGCACAGCACAGTCCCCCACAACAAGGACTATTAACCCAAAATAGTCAATATTGCAGAGATCGAGGAACCCTACTCTTTGGGAACCCACTTCACATCTGACTGTCTTGCTTTTACTTTGAATTGGCCATTACAAGCACATGGCAAACAAAACTGGAAAGTGTCCCTCCCCATGATTCTATTAAGGATCACAATTCAATTTGATCTCTCCAGCCATCACTTTTTCAAAGGCATTGTGATAGAAAAATTATAAGTTTAATGTTCATTTAAATTACACAAATTAATTCAATTGCCCAGAAGAAAACTGGTACCAGGTCACCAGAAGATTGCTGAACAGCTCATGCTAACTTGGTGATTCAGTTTACCACAGAGGTAATGTGACCAATGTTTGAAAGCTAGTCGGCTAAGGACATCTGTACTTACTGTATTAATTTGGATCCAATTGTACTCCTTGTTCTCTACCAAAATTAATCTGCTCAAGAACATAAGGCTCTTTTTAGACCAACACAAGGTGAAAGAAGAGGAGAAAATTAAATTCCATCCTTTTACAAAGAATCAAAACACTAACTAAGCAGGAGAACTGATAAAAAAGCTTCCAAATTAATTTATGGGGAGTCAGAGTAATTCTAATTGATCTTAATGTAATTTAAAATTGTAGGTATACTAATTAACATTGTATATTTAACACGGTTTTTAAAATTGTAATATCGGTTTAAAACTTTTTTACAATAAAATTCTATTTAAGCTGTATTTGTAGAGTGCTTTGCAATTCTGTTTAAATGCATCTATCTCTGTAGAGATTTGTAGAGTGCTTTATAATTTATGAAGTTCACTCACATATACTATCTCACTTGAGCCCTAAAATAATTCTGAGAAGAAGGCATGGCAGGATATCATCGCCGACTTAACGATGAAGACACGGGCTTC
This sequence comes from Myotis davidii, assembly GCF_000327345.1. Classification (NCBI taxonomy): domain Eukaryota; kingdom Metazoa; phylum Chordata; class Mammalia; order Chiroptera; family Vespertilionidae; genus Myotis; species Myotis davidii. The sequence goes on along the minus strand of NW_006295269.1, from coordinate 2,653,380 downwards.
AGTCCCGAGTATAAGTCCCTTGGGCTTAACAGAACACTCAAGCAAAAACATCGTGTTTTACAAAGTTGGGGCGGGGCGGGAG
>NW_006295269.1:2652680-2653227 GCF_000327345.1 Myotis davidii | reverse complement strand
AAACAGCCCTATGACTTCAGACAACAAACATTTCATTGTCTCTCAGTTTAGTGGAGCTCAGCAGAGCTGTTCTCTTGCTCCATGTGGTGCTGCTGGGACCATAGGGGTCACCCTGGGGCCATAGAGGTTACCCTGGGGCCATAGGGGTCACCCTGGGGCCATAGGGGTCACCCTGGGACCATAGGGGTCACCCTGGGGCCATAGAGGTTACCCTGGGGCCATAGGGGTCACCCTGGGGCCATAGGGGTCACCCTGGGACCATAGGGGTCACCCTGGGGCCATAGAGGTTACCCTGGGGCCATAGGGGTCACCCTGGGGCCATAGGGGTTACCCTGGGGCCATAGGGGCCATACCGGGATCCTCGGTTGGTGGCTGCTTTGGAGGGTGTGCGACAGCTGCATTCACATGGCCCTGGTGGGACCACGGGGAGGCCGGGCCAGCTGGGTCTCTGTCCTGTTGCCTGCTGCCTGGGGGCCTCTCCCAGGTCTGTCCAGCAGGGTAGTCAGACCTTCCATGGAAGCCAAGAGCGCATCTTTGGGACAGAGAC
>NW_006295269.1:2648379-2652630 GCF_000327345.1 Myotis davidii | reverse complement strand
CCTGGGCCTGGTCCCTTCCACATACTGGGTTGGTCGGGCAGTCACGGAGCCCACCGAGATGTAAGAAGTGAGGGGAAGGGGGGACCCCGCCTCTAGATGAGAGGACTGTATGGCATCTTTAATCCGCATGAGATCCAGCTGACATGTGGGCATGTGGCCCGATGACTGACCGCTGTCCCGGCATTAGGAATGATCTCCTAAGAAACTAAATAGATCAGGGAGGCTGCAAACCAGAGAGCGGACGTCCGCAGGCCTCAGCCGGTGTGTCCACCTGCATCCTCTGCTGCCTGCCTGCTGTCGCTGGTCCTATTGATTCCGTGGCTTCAACCGCCACTTCTATGGTGGGGACGTCCCTAAGAAAAGTGACATCTCTTCTCCCACGCTCCAAGACTCCTGCACCCTCCAGATGGGTACCTCAAAGCACCTCGAACCCCGTACATTCAAAATGGAGCTCGTCATCTTTCCTCCAAAACCTGCCTCTCTCCCTGCCTTTGCTATTGTGAGGGATACAATCAGCCACCCCGCTTTCCAGATCGGCATCCTGAGTGTCATCCTCGACTTCTCCTTCCCCCTCACCCACTGCATTAAGTTGCTATCGTGGCCTATGGATTCTAACCCCTAAACCCGCCTCCTCCCTCTGTCCTCATTGCCTCTGTCCTAGCTCTTGGACTTCTGCACCCCCTCCTACTTCCCCTGCCTCCTGTCCTGCTTCCATACAATCGGGTGACCTTTCTAAAATTCAAATATGATTATGTCACTTCACATTTCAGTTGGGAGGCACACCATTGAGGATAAAATCCAAACTTTTTAATGTAATTTTGTTCTTGTGTGATTTGATTTGAAGACACCAAATGCCCTCCTGGCCCCAACATATTGCTTTCACTGGCATTACCAATAAAATGTCCATGGTATCCACTCCTTCCAGTCAAGGCATCTATAGTTTCTGTTGTTGTTTCTTGTGTGTGTGTGTGTGTGTGTGTGTGTGTGTTAAGATTTTTAAATTGATTTTTAGAGAGAGAAGAAGTATCTCTGTATCTCTGTGTCTATTTAATCCTTTGGGATGAGTCACAGGATAGAAGGATAGATAACTTATGGGGGGGCGGAGGGAGGGGGGGAAGGCCAGGATGTCTAAGTCAGTACTGAGAGCCATTTCTGATGCATAAAAATTAAAATAATTGACTGGTGTATATAGAATATTCAAGGATCTAGAGCAGGGGTGGGCAAACTTTTTGACTCGAGGGTCACAATGGGTTCTTAAACTGGACCAGAGGGCCAGAACAAAAGAATGGATTGAGTGTTTGTGTGAACTAATATAAATTCAAAGTAAACATCATTACATAAAAGGGTACGGTCTTTTTTTTCAATAGTTTTATTCATTTCAAACGGGCTGGATCTGGCCCGCAGGCTGTATTTTGCCCACGGCTGATCTAGAGAGATTCTGTATAGTGAAATTATCCTGTATGTCATTTTTTGGATGGATTAGATACTTGCATTAGAAAGGAAATAAAGAAGGTACCCAATGAATGGGATGATGGATACAGCCACTTTATATCCAAAATTTCAAAATCACCTGGGAATCATCTAACCATCTTTGTTTGATAAAATGTACATAGCTGAGAAGATGGCAGCATAGGCAAATGCCTGTACTTGCTGCCTCCCAGAACCACATCAAAATTACAACTAAAATACAGAACAACTATTATCCAGAACCACGGGAAAGCTGGCTGAGTGGAAGTACTACCACTAGAGAGGTAAAGAAGAAAGCTCATTGAGACTGGTGGGAGGTGTGGGGGCGCAGAACAGGCTGATCCAGCACCTGGATGTGCCGCTTTTTTAATCAGGAGGGAGATCACATCTTTGGAGGCCACCTGGAGGAATAAGGAGTGCTAGCTCCACACCAGACCCCCAGTCCAGGTGAGGCTCTGGGGGACCTAGATACATACAGGAAGAAACTGGACTGTCTGGCATCAGGGCAGGAACTTGGGGGCAGCTTTCTTTCAGACAGAGGTGCTTGCAGTGGTCATTGTTCCTGTGCTGGGACCTCCCAGTCGCAGGGCTAACTGGCAGCCATTTCTGTTTGCTCCTCCCTGGTGATTCCCTGAGACCCCATCTCATCCAATTTACAACCACACTCCAGCTGTGCACATCAGCTTTTGCATGTGAATGCTCTGTCCTTTCTCCGGCTAAAACTCTGTCAAACAAGCTGAGCTGGGTCAGGGAGCCCCAAACCTATCAATAAAAGGCCCCCAAACTGTCACCAGCACTAGCCTGCCTTGCTTCACAGCTGGGTCTCGTCTGGGCACTTCCAAACCCCATACAGAGGAGGAGGAATCTGCAGATCTCTCTGTAGCTCCTACTGGATGGACTCAGGTAGTGGCTGACTTCGCACCTCCCTGGAGACCCAAGAGCCAGTGTACCCAGTGGTCAGTGTCAGACCACACCAGATGACAACTCGTCACATTCATAAGTGACACACTCAAGGGGCAGACTGAGTGAGCACCAAAGCTCCACTGAAGCAAGTCCTTCTCCATAAGGGTGTCTCCTACACAGTAGCCCTCCCACTGTAGTCACAGCTGGTCCTCACAGCCAATTGGCCTAGAGGTCAATTCTTCCCAGTGACACCAACATCAATCAAGGCTCAACTACAACAAAACTGTGCACACAGCCCACAAAGGGGTACACCAAGGATGGCCACCTCAGGTGACTGGGGAGGCTGAGCCACTGGGCCCTATAGGACACCTACTACACAAGGCCACTCTATCAACTCAAGGAGACTTAGCAGCTCTAGCCAATACATAGAAACAAACACAGGGAAGCAGCCAAAATGCAGAGACAAAGAAACATGTCACAAATGAAAGAAGTGGAAGAAAGCAAACTACTGGATATAGAGTTCAAAACCACATTTATAAGGTTACTTAAGAATCTTTTAGAAACCTCTGAGGAACTTAGTAAGACTTTCAAGGATCTTAGTGAGAATGCCAAAAAACATGGAAAAGGACCAGTCAGAAATTAAGCATACACTGATTGAAATAACGAATAATATACAGAGATTCAACAGTAGACCCAAGGATCCTGAGAATCAAATCAATTATTTGAAATCCAAGGAAGCAAAAAACACCCAACCAGAAGAGCAAAAAGAAAAAATAATTCAAAAATATGAAGATAGTGTAAGGAGCCTCTGGGACAACTTTAAGCGTACCAACATCTGAATTATGGGGATGCCAAAAGAAGAGAGAGAGCAAGATATTAAAACCCTATTTGAAGAAATAATGACAGAACATTTGCCCCTGTAATCGTGGACCTGGGCTTGGTCCCTTCCTTTCCCCATTCACAGGAGCATGAATCTGGAATGTGGGTGCATCCTGCATAATGCACCCCGGTTCTATATTACAGCTTCCAGGGGCCCAGAACAAAGCTTTAGCTGAGTGTTCCCACTGAGCAGGGTCATTACAGGGGCACAGCACGGCTACATGTCATGAAAACTCCACCTCATAAACTTTACTGTTGCCACATTTGTGACAGTACTTGGTGCCAAGAAAGATGGTCCTGGGCTGTCCTAACTCCCTCAGTATCCCCACGAGCTCAGCCCGGATCAGGGCAAGTCTCTCCTTGTTGACAGTCCCTTGGATCCGGTAACACTCCAGGGGGACGGGGTACAGCTCGAGCTCTAAACTGCGCAGCCCGGCTGTGTAGCGCAGCAGCTTCTCCACGGTGGCCACGGAAAAGTTGTTCTCAGGAATGGTGAAGTCCCTGAGCTGGTGACAGCGGCTCAGGACAGGCAGGATGGCCTCCACTTGGGAGTCCACCATCGCACAGTTATCCAGGCCCAGGTCCTGGAGGGTGGGCGCCACTGCCTCCAGCAGAGCTCGGAGGGGCTCGGGACTAAAATCCATGAGGCTGAGACCAAATAGATGCAGGGACTTCAGCTGCCTGAAGTTCGGGCACTGGAACAGGTGTGTGAGGTCTGAATGCTTCAGCTGCTGGCAATTTGTTATGGAGAGTCTGTCCAAGGGGGTCTGCAGGCACCTGAGCATCTGATCCAGACGGCCTCGGAGGAAGGAAGGAGAATCCATTTTGAGGTCCCGGAGGTGCTGCAGCCTGAGCATCTGAGAGAGGAACTGGGAAAAGAATTGCTGCTCCTCCTGCTTTCTGTCCCAATCCTCTTCCTCCTCCGTCTCCTGCTCCTCTTCCTCTTCCTCCTCCCCCTCCTCCTCCTCCTCTATCTCCTCTTCTTCCACATCCTCCTCCTAC
>NW_006295269.1:2639819-2648179 GCF_000327345.1 Myotis davidii | reverse complement strand
TCCTCCTCTTCCTCCACCTCTTCCTCCATCTACTCCTCTTCCACCTCCTCCTCCTCCACATCCTCCTCCTCTGTCAACACGTGGATGTGGGGGAGAGAGAGTCTCTGCAGGTTACGCATTTGACCCAGGTAAAGAGCAAACGTTCCCAGGGTGGGCAGGTCCCACGTGTAGTTCAGCCTGAGCATCTGAGAGAGGAACTGGGAAAAGAATTGCTGCTCCTCCTGCTTTCTGTCCCAATCCTCTTCCTCCTCCGTCTCCTGCTGCAGCACAGGTGTAGCAACCCTTCCCTCTGCTGGGCCCATTGGATGATGAACTTGAGAAACTCATCCCCATTCCTTTCATTGAAGTTAAGGTCTAGGAACACCTCCAAGGGAGCCAAGGGGTGCTCAGTGTTGGGGCTGGAGCTGTGAGCAATTACTGGTCCCGCAGGTGAGCAATTCCGGGTGCTGTCTCCACACCACATTCTCCAGAAGTTGGTACCCGTGTTCCTTAAATCCAGCACCCGCAGTTTCCACCTCCTGGGGCGAACCTCCTGAGCAAGCAGAACATCCAGCCCATCCAACACGGCTTTTAAGACTTGGTCCAGTGACAGCTGTGACAGGCAGCCCAGAGGGAGGACAGTGAAGGGCCAGGCATGCACCATCGCCTTCAGGGGCTCCCGAATTCTCCTACGGTAGGCCTGAATGAACAGCAGCGGGAAGAGCTCAGCGGACAGGTACTCCAGAGCTGTGATGATTGAGGCCTGGTCCCTCAGCAGGCTCTCTCCTGCCAGCTGCAGGAGTGTGGGTGGGGTCCGGATACTCATATTCAAGGTGCTCAGAAAGGAATCCTTCAGAAACATCTGCTGTGACCCGGTTGGCTGGGGCTCAGATCTCAGACCTGGTGGAGAGCCACCACACTGATTGCAGTGCTGGAGGACTCTGAGTCTCTCCTCTGGTGCCTGAGGTTTTTATACACCTTCCCAAATGCTAACATCCAATCAGAAACCCCAGTCCCCATCCCTTAATCTTATTGGGATTATTTCCTCTCTCCAGATTAATGTATTGAGAGAAAGTTAGGGAGGGGCAAGGTTGAGGCCTGACTCATAGATTCCTTCCACAGACACTGACTGAGGTTGACTGATGGTTCCCAGCTGTCATCCTCAGTTTGAGACAGTGAAGGTGTAATAGTTTCCTGTTGTTAAATAGGAAAAAAACAAAATCTGAGAGCATGGTGGCTGGGGTCTTTGGCCACATTAGACTAATCCAAATGTATCCACAGTTAAAACAGCCAAGGCCCACAGATGACACCATTTGGTGTCATCAATAAAGAAAATAATTGAAATGTGTCCATGCTTCAAGTGAGGTTTTATGTCAGTTGACATAGCAGATCATGAGCTCCACAAGGATCAAGGGGTGGGAAATTGAGCATGTGAGTGGCCCTGTAGACCCCAAGGCTTCTCTGAGGGACCCCAGATAAGAATCACCATGAGAAGCAGGGTCAGGGCTGGGCAGGGTCGGGGTGGACCCTCCTAATGGAACCCTATGAATGACCCATGGCCACGTAAACCATGGGTATTTTTTTCTTGGGAAGACGAGGGAAAGACTCTTCTCTGGGTTAATTTAGGATTTAAAATGAGACAAGCTGGAGGGGAGACAGTGACATCCTAGAGGGCAAAGGGAGAGATTGCATCCTCGGTCCCTCCCAGGAGGAAAGGGTGGTTCTCCACTGGGAAAGATGGGATTAGCCCAGCAACTGGGTGGAGAAGATTAAATCTAAGAATGTGATTAGACGGAAAGAAGCCAGACCTGGGAGTCAGACATTTTCAAGCCTGAAAAGCACTGAAGGCAGATGCATGGGCTCTTTGAAAGAGAGAATCTTAAAAGCAGCAAGAGAAAAACAGTCAGTTACCTACAAGGGAGTGCCCATACGACTGTCAGCTGATTTCTCCACAGAAATATGCAGGCCAGAAGGGAATGGCAAGAAATATTCAAAGTGATGAATAGCAAGGACCTACAACCAAGATTACTCTACCCAGCCCAAAGCTATCAGTTAGAATTGAAGGTCAGGTAAAGAGCTTCACAGATAAGAAAAAGCTAAAGGAGTTCATCACCACCAAACCAGTATTATATGAAATGCTGAAGGGTATTCTTTAAGAAGAAGAAAAAGGTAAAGATAAAAAACATATATGAACAACAAAGTGACAACAAATACATATCTATCAACAAGTGAATCTAAAAATCAAATGAATAAAAAATCTGATGAACAGAATGAACTGGTGAATGGAATAGAATCAGGGGCATGGAAATGGAGCAGACTGAAGATTCTCAGAGGGAAGGAGGTGTGGGAGATGTGGGAAGAGATTAGACAAAGAGCTTATATGCATGTGTGCATTACTTATGGACACAGACAATAGGGTGGCGAGGGTTGGGGTGGGAACCAGGTGGAGGGGAGCTATGGGGAGAAAAATGAAGGACATCTGTAATAATCTCAACAATAAAGATTAATTTTTAAAAAATGAACATAGCTAGAGACCCAATCAAGTTCCCAAAAAATTACATTTCAAGGAATGATTTACATGCATTGATTTGCTTTATTGATCATTTCTGGCAATTAGGAACCCATCAGGCAAGGCTTAAAATTGCTTCTAGTCCTGGACAGTGTGCTCGGTGGTTAGAGCATTGGCCCTGGGACCCAAGGGTCTCAGGTTTGATTCCCAGTCAAGGGCATGTACCTGGATTGCTGGTTCCATCTCCACTGATGTTCCACTTCTCCAGGTTCTGATCCTGTCTCTGAGAAATGGAGCACCAACTCGAGGCCAACACCTTCCCAACCCCCGGCCCTCCCTCTCCCTCAGCCTACTGCTGGCGTTTCCGCTGGCGTTCCTTCTTCATGAATCTTCTGCGTCACTCATCTCTTTCTGACACACCTGTCGCATTTTCCATCTTCTTTCCCAGCACCCTCTCAACCCCTGCACATTATCTTCAACTCTCCAAAGCTCCCACATGTCATTGGCCTATAAGACCTGAATTCCAGTGGTGATAATGGCAATGATGCTGAGCTAACATTTTCTTCACTTCCATGCTGTTACCTTGAATCCTCACAATCCACTGCAGTGTCTACTACCTATTATTAACCTTTTACAGAACAGAAAGCCAGAGCTCAGAGAGGTCAAATAATTTTGCCGAATTTGTACAATTAATCAATATTTTACAAAGATATTCTAATAATGCTGAATCTGAAAATTAAATTGATTAGGACCAATCACTCAAAATCACTTCTATATGCTAAAAAGTTCATGAGTAAAACGATACAATGCCAAAGATTTGCTTACAGGAAGGCTGGCGCTCACTGTACTGCTTGCTCTGCTTTTGTGTATACCGTGGGGCCTTGACTTACGAGTGTCCCGACTAATGAGTTTTTTGAGATACCAGCTGCCTCTCGGCCGATTTTTTGCATTGAGTTGATAGAGTAATTTGAGTTAACAAGCTCCTTAACGAGCTCGGTCTTGGAACGAATTAAACTCGTAAGTCAAGGCCCCACTGTACTTGAAACTTGCCAAATAACAATGTGGAGGTTTTAACTCATTTTAAATACAATTACAAACAACCGACCTACGCCTACTGAACAGGAGAGCCATTCAGAGCTTGCAGATAATTTCAAAATGTTCCATTATGCGTTCAGACTTAAAAACACCCAATATGGGGATTTGGGAACACACGTGAGCTTTAGACAAAATGTCTCATCTTTGTCAAACAAGTTTTGTTTTGTTCCGACCTTTGCAATATGCACTGCACACTTGTCACCGCGGCAGGAACAATTACCCAGGCCCTGTGTCCAACCGCACTCTGCTACCTTTTAATTAACCCGCGCAGCCTCTCTTACTTAACCTCGTTTGAGAAGTGACAGCCACGTGGGCCTCTGAATAATGCCTGTCAGTGTTCCTTTAGCCGCGGGTCTATTCGATCAGAACAATAGTCAGGTGCATGGTCCAGCCTCCACCCTTGTCACAAGTGTGAGTGTCCCAACCACTGTGCGGAGCTGTCTCGTGTGTGAGCAGCTTGGCCAGCGTGTCCTCTGCCCCGTGTCTCCTGCACAAGCTCCCACAGCTCTGCCTGAAACTTTTCCCACTCACACGCCGGGTGTGACGAGGGCACTGGCCACTCCCATGTCAGCAAAGGGCTTAGGTGAAAGGGCCACATTTCTGGGCGGAAGTTCATCAGTATATCATCAAATCTCTAAAAATGTGCATGCCCAGCTGTCAGATCTAGGATATTATCCTAAAAAAGTAATTAGGCAGATGCACCAAGATGTATGCACAAGGATATTCAAGGCAGTGGGTTATTTTTTAAATAATATTAAGTCATTAGAGTCTAACTGCCCAAGATCATGAGATTAGCTCAATGAAATGATCTGCAGACACTAAGAAGGTTGATGTAATACTTTTTATGATAAATGGAGAGGTTCCATTACATCCAGTTAGCAATCAGCAGGTTACCCAGAAATGTGCTTAGTATAAATATGTACATAGTCTAGCAGGTAAAAAGTTCTGGACTGATAAACACTGAGGTTTCCTTCAAGTGTTTTTTTCCCTCTCTGTATTTTCATGTATTTCTACAATGAACATAAGAAATAAAAATTGCCAGAAGCCCGTCCATCCTTGCTGCTTGACACAGTCGCTGCAGGGAAGAAACAGCGGCACAGCATATGTTTCAAGGGACCTGGCGTATATGGCATACTGTTCTTAATATGTTTGCTCCCCTTAGCGCTATGTGTTTTAACCAACGTCACCTCTCTGAGAAAGGTTGTTTCCCCAGGTAGGGATTTTTCCCTGAAGTTAGGGAGGGAATAAAACCCCTTAACTAAGTGCCAGGCAGGTAGTTAATCACTTTAACTACGAACAATCACGCTTAAGCTACATAATCTTTACTCCCTGGAATGGAGATAAGAAACACCCTAAGTGCCGAAACCGGTTTGGCTCAGTGGATAGAGTGTCGGCCTGCGGACTGAAGGGTCTCAGGGTCGATTCCGGCCAAGAGCATGTACCTTGGTTGCGGGCACATCCCCAGTCAGGGATATGCAAGAGGCAGCTGATCGATGTTTCTAGCAGCTGATCGATGTTTCTAGCTCTCTATCCCTCTCCCTTCCTCTCTGTAAAAAATCAATAAAATATATTTTTTTTAAAAAAGAAACGCCCTAACCTTTGGAATAGAAATTGACAGGATTAAAAACAACTAGTATAAATACAGATGTAACAAGACAATAAAAAACAGAACTTGGCTGGAGATCCTGACCAGAACTTGGCTAGAGATCCTGGCTAGGCTGTTGATCAACTGAACTCTGTCTCTGTGTCCTTCCTTCTTCGCCGACTCCGTCCATACCTTTGGGACCCCTGGACCTGCTGGGGTTGGACCCCAACAAAAAATAAAAAAGTAACAGATAAAACCTACTGTGTCTAAATGTGTTTTAAGCGCTCAGATACAAGACAAAGGCATAACCTGGCGGAGATGTGGAAACCCTGGGGGCACTGTTTCTATAAAGAGAACCTCTGGGTATTAACTATGGAGCAGAAGTGATGGGCAAGGTCAAGGGGAGGAGCAGAGAGGGGGGAGAGGAGTCACCCGTGATTGGAAACAACATCCCAAGTGCAGGCTGGGAGCTCTGAGTGACACACGCCTCCAAACCAGTGAGACACCAGAGCTTCTGGAACTTCTATAACTGCCGACCCTTACAGCAAGCCCTCAAGATAGGTCTTTGCAAAGGGTGGTCTGGGGTCCCACTCCTTGCCCACGGTTCTAGCTGGTGGACTCGAGCTGAGATTGGAACCAGATGTGCCCACTCCCCTATGCACGAGGCTCTCATAACTAAGAGAAGAGGGAGCCAGGCAGCTCAGCTCTGAGAGAGGCACCGTCACATGATGCTGATGAGACGGCCCCTCGCGGGGCAGGGTAGCACCCCCTGAAGAATGGGTCTCGCAGCTGGTGGTGGCAGCAGTGAGGGGCTCTTCAGGAACAGAAATGAGCCCCTGTGGCTGTCAATTATTCAGGCGAGATGCTTACAGTGAGCGGCTTAGCTCCAGGCCAATAGTAACTTCCATCCCTGTTACTATCAGAGTAATTGCATTTTGCTGCTTTTTCTAAATACACTGCAGGTCAGGAATCTGTAATTCCATAGTCATACAGTAGCAGGGTCTGCAGCGGCGTCACCCGGGCTCCGCCACAGAACAAAACAAACATCGGGTCTGTTTTTAGTGTGATAAATAGAGCACTAATAATAAGTAATAAGGATATTGTTTTTAAGCTGAAAATGTCTAAATTGAAAAATTCTTCAGATAACAAAAAAAATCAAGGCAGACAAAGAGGATTGCACAAACATGGGTAAATGTGCATTTTAAATGAGGAATCTATGGGATATATAGAAAATACCATTACAAAAACTGTCATTTCAAGGTTAAGCAACCATAACATATATAAATATTGTATATGCCAGTATGTTCATGTACAAAAAATAAGATGGGCTTAAAGGGAGTTAGTATTATCTGACAAATTTCAAATACTAAAGTACTAAGAAGTCATATTTTCAATGCACTTCAGACTATAAATATACGTGTGTGTGTATCTGTGTTTCTATATAATAGTCTCATTTCTCATCACTCCCATGATCACATGTCTTCACAGGCATCACGTCAAGGACTGTTCTGCGGCTGATCAGTGAAACATGGTTTACATCAAATGACCAGCGAGTCAATTTTTTAAAATCCCAGCCTCTCTGTGGATCGCTAACTTCAAAGACTTGCATCGAGATTATGAAGCAAGTGATGACTGATTTATGACATAACATTAAGAAACGCTTTCACCTTAGCTGGTTTGGCTCACTGGATAGAGCGTCGGCCTGGGGCCTGAAGGGTCCCAGGTTCGATTCTGGTCAAGGGCATGTACCTTGGTTGCAGGCACATCCCCAGTAGGGGGTGTGCAGGAGGCAGTTGATCGATGCTTCTCTCTTATCGATGTTTCTAACTCTCTATCCCTCTCCCTTCCTCTCTGTAAAAAATCAATAAAAAAAATTTTTTTTTTTAAAAAAGAAACGTTTTCTTTGAAGCACAAACTAAAAGGTCATGGGGGTCCAGAGTTTGCTCAGCTGGTCGTGGAAAATGCAGAATGGGTCATTTTGCTGCTGCCAAGGGCATGTGAAGGGTGTGAAGTTGCTCCTTCCCGGCAGCATTCCAATGAGACACCTAAGCGTCTGCAATGGGGTCATGAGGCTGTTCCCGTCTTCAAGCAATTGAGATCCAATCCGAGAACAAACTGGTGCGGCCATGTGGGGATGATGTTTAAAATTACCCCCGCCATAACCGGGGGGCATTGTTTAACAGGACAGAAAACAAGCATTTACGCCTTGCAGTCAGCAGAGATATCTGAGAGACAAAAAATGCATGTGGCAGGTGCTGGCCTAGAACAAAGCTAACATTTTAGGGTGAAACACTTAGACCTACGCAGCTGAAACCTGGGCGTGCTTGCACCATGCTCAGAAGGCACCCCGAATGCAGGCATGAAACATAGTTTATTCTCACGGCCACCACAGCCACCACTCCCCACGTGGCCAGAGAGCTGCACAATTTCTCACCCTGCTTTCTGAACACTCAGGGGAGAAAAGGTGGGTGCAGATCTGTAAAGAGGCCAGGCTTGGGAAGGAGTGGACTCAATCAGCCATGTGAATACAAGAAAAACTGTACATCAGGGTAGGACAAAAATCTGCATATGGGAGTTGCCTGGGAAAACTGACCTTCCCATTAAACTCCAGGCCCCGTGTGACGGCCCCCGACACTGTGCTGGGTGCTCAGGACCTCTTGCCCCGCAGGCTGCACCGACATGCACACAGAGTCACGCATTGGCCCTGCGCGTGGGTGTGGAAAAGAAGGATGAAACTGGTGCCATTCTGCAGGTGGCCGTGAGAATAGACTGTTTCGGAGAACCAAGATGGTGGCACAGGTTAACGCCGGAGTTTGCTACCTCGAACAACCACTTCAAAAGTGAAACTAAAAGACTGAACGGACATTACCCAGAACCACAGGAAGTCTAGCTAAGTGGAAGTCCTACAACTTAGGAAAGAGAACGCATTCCGACACTCAGAGGAGGCGCAGTGCTGAACTCAAATACTGAGGTGCGGAGTGCATGCAGAGCGGGCTGGTGGCTGAGGGTGCGGTTGGCGTTTTCAATCGGGAGGGAGTCGCAGACTCTGAGCTCCAGATCTGGGCGAGTCTTTAGGGACCCAGACTCAAACGGGAGAAGCGGGACTGTCTGGCTTCGGTCGGAGCGAGGGCAGCTTTCTCTCCGAGGTTTGCAGCAGTTGCTGGGACTCAGAGAGGCAGAGCCCCTGGGGAT
>NW_006295269.1:2614811-2638794 GCF_000327345.1 Myotis davidii | reverse complement strand
TTTTTGGCGGGGAAAGGGGTGTGGGAGATGTGTAAGAAACTGGACAAAAATCGTGCACCTATGGATGAGGACAGTGGGTGGGGAGTGAGGGCGGAGTGTAGGGCCGGAACTGGGAGGAGGGGCGTTATGGGGGAAAAAAGAGGAACAAATGTAATAATCTGAACAATAAAGATTTAATTAAAAAAATAAAGAATAGACTGTTTCATGCCTGAGGGTCCTATAAAACTGGGGAACTTCTCCTATGATTCTGTGAATATAAGTGCTAGTTGCAAAGTTCTTTTGCTTGCTATTTTAGGTAAGTTCTGTAATTCAGTCCTGCTCCTCCTCCCTCCCCAAAAGAAAAGTCTATATGTCCAAACTGATGCGATAAAATGATAGGTTTAAAGAATAATTCATTAGACTATCAAGATCTTGGCATGCCAATCCTGAGGGGACTATTTTGAGCTGTCACTTCTCGAGCTCAAAATATTCTTTTCATTGACTGACATGCCAAGTGCCTGATGGAATAATGAATTGCCCCCATTGACATCACCAGCGGGCTCTGCGCAGCGTTGTGTGGGGTGAGAAATAATGCCGCTGCTCTTTCCAGACGTGTGAGCCTGGCCGGCGGGGTGAGGCCAGGGCCGGGCGGGGCGGGGCTGAGGAAGGGGGTGGAGGGAGAGGGGGTGAAGGTCGGGCTGATGAAGATCAGCCACCACCACCGCGGTGTGTATCAGACATTCGCAACACGAAGTCTCCCGAGGCCACATTTTGACACAATTGCAACGCAGCCCTCCTTCCGTGGATTCTTCTTTCTGGCTTGGGAAAGGTGTTGTTTTGTGGGATTGTTCTCTTACTTGAAAGATAGTTGCTACTATCTATTCAACCAGAAACCCAAGTCCTCTGACTCGGAGACCAACAGAGATCCAAACCATCGGCAATGTCCGTAGCCCAGTCGTCGACACACTCCCAGGCTACACTCTGCCCCTCGGCCCACCGTCCAACCTTGGGTCTCTCTGGGAGGCGGAATCCAAACCATCCCGGCCAGGAGGGGGCCTTCTGGAGGCCGAAGACCCACAGAGCAACCTCGTCGGAATGCTTGGTAATATTAAGGGTGGGACGGACGAAATGCTGAGAACTGACAAGGGTCGCTGCCAGAGTCCATTCATTGTCTTCACTAGCTGAGTTTAGACAGAGACCCCCCAGAAGCTGGTAGCCCTTGAAAGTCCTAGTAAAGGTCAGGGCTTGAAAGTCCTAACAAAGGTCAGGGCTGTGAACCACTCAGTTAATTTAGGTAATAATAGTTGAAGCATCCCCACCTTAGTTCCCTTAATTCCTTAGATACTTATGTAGATCCTTGTTGATTATTGTTAATCAGATACTCCCGGAAATCTATTGATGAGCAAATCAGTTACTCTGCCTACACTTGGAAATCTATTGATGAGTTAATCAGATACTTTTGTCTATTCCTGGAAATTGTTTGCTGATCTGTGTGTCATTGAAACTTCCTTACCCTAAGGGCTACTCCAGATCAATAAAAGATTGGAGCGGCCTGAGCATTGGTGGAAGTCCTTCGGGACTTTGCCACCTGGTCCCCCAATATTGCCAAATTATCTCGTGTCTTTTTCTCTCATTTGTTGTGCGGCTCCTCTTTCAGATACCGAACCCTACTCCACACAGAACGTGGAGGGAGTCTTACTCAACAGGTCGCCGTCCACAGAGGCCTTCATGCGTGAGGCCCTTCTTTTCTGTGTGCAGGGGGCTTGGCTGCCTCGGAGACCACCTTTGGCTCCGGCCAGGGCCTCTGGACCACGACCCCCGCAAGGCGTATGAGTAGTAACGCCTGCCCCAGGAGCCCCCTCCCCGAGCAGCAGTCTATTCATTTCTTTTTCACTAATGCCAGCCTGGGTTTTCCCTCCCAGAGGTCACTTGCCTACTTACAATGGACAACTCAGGGCTGTGCAGGGCTTTAAGTCTCCGCCCGGCCTAACTGCTCAGCAAGGGCATGCAGCCCTGCCCTGGGCCCAGAGCAGACACTGCAAGGAGACGAGAGGGGCCCAGCCCACCGCCCATGAGCACAGCTGCCCTCCCCCTGAAAGTGAGCTCACAGAGGTGCGTGTATGCGCACACCTCCACGGACAGCTGGCTGCACTCAGACTCAGCCAGGGGGCAGCTTAGGTGCTGGTGCCACCTGGGCCTCCACTAGCTGAGAGCGCTGAGCTGGGAGGGGAGTGGGTGATGCTAGAGAAGACGCTCAGTGGGAGCCAAGTTCAAGTCCCACTGTCTGGAGGCCTTCAGGTCTCCCCAGGTCTCCCCAGGTCTCCCTGAGGCTGTCCCCCTCTTAGCCGGCCAGTTTGTCACTGACCGAGCACCTGGAGTTACAGGCCTGGGCGCCTGTGGGGTTAAAGATGGCGCCTACACAGAGGCTTCTCCAGTGCTCAGAGTGACCCTGCTTCCTACCGTCTCCTTCCTACTTCTCAGCACCTCCTTCCTCCTGGCCCCCCACCCCAGCCCCCAACCCTTGCTGTGGAGGCCTCTGTGTGCGGTGTTAGGTGTGATCTATGGTCCCCTGGCTAACCGCCCCCTCCCGGCCCCTGGGTCACAGCACGCCCTTCCCTCCAGGGCACCAGGCCGTGTATCGCGTGCCCACCTGCATGGCTGTCTGATCAGCCTGTCTCCCGGCCCTCACCGCTGCTTCCCAGCACATGGGATGACCAAGTACATCGCACAACACTGAGGCGGATCCCCTCACAGCCCATGTACAGGCAGGAAAACTGAGGCTCCGGGCGTGGGGCCATGCCGGCAGTGCGGGGCCTGTGTGAGGCGGGAGGCTGGGAGCCCAACCAACAGGAGGCCTCCATCACCTCCCCATCCCTGCACCTGCACCGCCTCCAGCAGACCTGAGGAGGGGGGGGTGCGAGTTTGGTGGAAGGAGTGCATTGCCCCAGGCCAGTGGTTGGCAAACTGTGGCTCAAGAGCCACATGCAGCTCTTTGGCCCCTTGAGTGTGGCTCTTCCTAAAGCCAGGGGTGGGCGAACTTTTTGACTCGAGGGCCACAGTGGGCTCTTAAACTGGACCAGAGGGCCGGAACAAAAGCATGGAGTGTTTGTGTGAACTAAAATAAATTCAAAGTAAACATCATTACATAAAAGGGTATGGTCTTTTTTTTTTTTAGTTTTATTCATTTCAAACAGGCCGGGCCCGCGGGCCGTAGTTTGCCCACGGCTGTCCTAAGCCTTAGGAGCACCCTAATTAAGTTAATAACAATGTACCTACCTCTATAGTTTAAGTTTAAAAAATTTGGTTCTCAAAAGAAATTTGAACCGTTTACTGTTGATATTTGGCTCTGTTGACTGAGTTTGCGGACCACTGCCCCAGGCGGCCAGGTCCTCCGCGGGGCAGCTGCAGCCAACAGGAACTCCAAACGGTCTGCAGAGTCCTGGGCCACGGTGACCGGAACGGGTGCAGGAGCCGGGACACCTCCACCCTCTCCGCAGGCTCTGCCCGGGGCTGCTTCCTTCCATCCACAAAGCAGCCTTTAATGCTGACCTTGGAAAGCCGGGATGAGGGCGGAGTTGTTGGTGGAGGAGGAAAAGGACAAAGAAAAGCAAAATACATCTTCCCCAGCTTTGCTTTCCACCAATTTAAAAGCAAAGCCACAAAAGAAAGGTGCCTTTCCTGCCGGCACCTCTGTTCCGCCCAGGCTCACCGCGACCCCAGCGGCCGCAGGGGAAGCTCTCCTCCACGGAGGCTGTTCCCGGGCAGAAGCCAGGCGGCTGGAGAGCACAGGGCCAGTGGGTGAACAGGAAGGCTCGGGAAGCTGCACCTGGCAGGCGGATCTGCACGGGGACCCCCGGCAGGCGGGACCCCGGCAGGCGAGCCCAACGCCAGCTCGGCGCTCCGTGTGGGGCCTCTGCCCTGCACCCTCCTGCTCATGGTACAGAAAAGCCCGCCCGTGACAGCTGAACTGGCGGAGGGAAACTCCGTCCCATCCCCACAAAGCACCGTGTAAGTGCTCTCCGGGAAGTTGATGGATATCGCCGGCTTTTTTTCTTTAATGTCTCGTGGGCGAAGGCATTTCGCTCAGGACTCCCCTTCCTCTTGCTGAGAACGGGGCGCGCTCGCTCTCCTCCGCACCCCTGCCCTGAGTGGGAAGGGCCGCTCCAGGGCGCATCGCTGCCTTAGATTCGCCATCGCTGTCCGCACCGTCCCCGCGGCCTCTCCCTGCTTGGGGCCTGCGCCTCCTGGGCTGCCCTCCCTGCACCCCTGCCCTGGGCTTGGTTTGCCGGCACCACCTTCGCGGGGCCTCTTCTGGGACTCGCCACCGTCGCTCCCGCCATCTCACCAGCTGCCTCGGGTCACGCTGGCCTGTCGCTCTGGCACCTTCGCTGGCCCCTACACAGCGCAGGTTCCGCCCACGGCTGCGGGCACTTCAACAGGATTGTGTCCTTGCTGTTTATTTTCCAGGTTTTTCTGGAAACGACAATTACTTTTTACCTACCCGCTGGCTGGCTGGATGGCGTTAGCTGGAGAACATCTGGCGGGAGTGGGCCTGGCTGCCTGGGGCGGTGCAGCCAGGCGAGGAGGCCGGTTCGCGCACACGTGTTCGCAGGGAAAACTGGAAAGTGGCTGCCGGCGGCCGGTCCCAGCGGAGCTCAGCCTGGGAGCCAGGGACTCGGTGCTCCCCGTCTCACCTCCTGTCCCCGCAGAAGGGGTCTGGGTGGGTCTTTTATTTTTACCTCGCAGCCGCCTGATTGGATAACTTTGGCTCAGCTATTGATCTCTGGTCCAATCAACGGTGACCAGGGGCACAGTTGATCTAGCTCGCAAACAGGTGCATCTGGCTGAGCCTCTTCCCGGGAAAGCACCACCCCCCTCCCCCCGCACACACGGAGACGCGCAGGCGCAGCCGGGAAGGGGCCCGAGAAGCCGCCACAAACAGCGCCCGCTCGCCCCAGGCGCGTCCCCGAGTAAATGTCCTCCAGTTCGGGACCCAGTGCGAGAGACTGGACAGGCGCCGACTTAGACCTACACCGGTTCCGGTTCTCCTGCCGGGCGGGAGCCCCCGGGGTGGCTGACTCCCCAGAGATTGCGATGTACTGGTCTGGGGAGAGGCGGAGGGACCAGAATTTAAATAGCAATATTCTCTTGTCCCCGTGCATATGTAATAACGCATTTCCTGAACATTCCCTGTGTGCCAGGCCCTGAGCAAGTGGGACTTCATTCCTTTTATTTTATCTTTAACCTGTTCTGCCGGGGAGATAATGCTCCCACCGCTTACCGGGAGGAAACCCGCCGCTGCGGGAGGTTGTCCGGCCTCTGGCCTCTGCGCCTGAACTGCTTCGTCCGGCTCTCCCAGGAGCCTTCTCCCTTGGTCTGGAAGTGCCCTTCTCCTGGGCAGTCAGCGAGCCCTGAGGATGAACAAAGGCCCCGAGGGACCTCCAGGGCCCCTTCAGCAAAACATCTAAAATTCTGCAACTGAGGCTGTGAGGGATGAGCGATACCACGCGCTCTGAGGGCAGCACCAGGTCCTACCCAGCAGACTGGACGCTGAGCCTCCTCATGTGGAAAGCGCTCCTGGCTGACGCTGCACCACCGGGGGTCTACCCCTCCGGGGATCCTCTGCGTCCAGTTTGCTTCGGCTCAACTAAACGATAGCAGCCCTGCGTTTGCAATCGCCTATAAAGCCAACACAAGAGGGAAATGAGCCCCTAACCATGACTGAGGAGCTAATGTGCCATGTCTGACCCTAAAATGAAGCTCCTGTCCCAAGGAAATGTCTGCACTTCGGTGAAACGCACCCACTGAGCCGCTGCTGCCCCTGAAAACCAGCCTGGGGGTCACCTTCTCTGCTCCAGGCGTGCATGTCCTACAAGGACCCAGGTGTTGGCTGCAGCTAAGAAATGTCACGCTTCAATGGGAAACTTTCCGTGATAATCTTCCTGCTTTCCCTCACAGCAGGCATGAAAGAATCCTTCACACAGAAGCAGGGCCTGGAATCTGCCCTGGGGGTTATTACACCAGGTTCAGGCCACAGAGGCCATTTGGAAGGGCTTGGCTGCCACCTCGTGGTCACAATGTGCATTGCCGTCCAGAGCAGGGGCCCGCATGGTCTGGGCACTGCCTGGGCCACTTGCTTGCTGACAGGAAGGTGTAGGGCATTTTTTGATTTGCCGCAATAAGCTCAAACAGAAGAAAGATGTCAAAGTGCTGGCAGTAGCCTTGGTTGGGAATAGGTTAATTTAAACAACCGGCTCCTCTGAGGCGATCGCACCCGCGCTGATTTCTTACACGCGCCTCGTTTCAGAAAAGCAAGTCTTCATGGACTGTTCTGAGGAAAGCTGCTTGTAACACCAAGAAGGGGCCTAACTCCAGGACTATTTGCTCTGCTCCCTGTTCCCAACTAACGTCTCTCCTCTCTTTCCTTCTCCTCCTTCCTATGTCGCCTGTAAACCTCCGTTTAACTTTAAATTACTTTACAAAGAAATTCTCTCCACTCCATCTGTTACCGTCTAGCTGCGCGGCTTTGGGAAAGTTCCTTGATCTCTTCTCTATTTAAACGTCTAGTAGAAGAATAGATTTTATATGTTTATTTTTTTATTGATTTCAGAGAGGAAGGGAGAGGGAGAGATAGAGACATCAATAATGTGAGAGAACCATTGATCAGCTGCCTCATGCAGGCCCCGCTGAGGATTGAGCCCGAAACCTGGGCATGTGCCCTGACCAGGATTGAACCGTGACCTTCTAATTCATAAGTCAACACTCAACCACTGAGCCACGCTGGCCAGGCAGACTTTATAGTTTTAAAGATAGGAGAGCAATAAATAACATGAGGGAGAGAACACATGGCCCGCAAAGCCAGCTCTAACCCTCTTCAGCATGAATGAGGCTCACTGACGGTCTCTAGTGAAGCCCACCCATCTAACTGCCAGGTGGCAGGCTGTGGGTGGCAGGCTGTGGGTGGCAGGCTGTGGGTGGCAGGCTGTGGGTGGCAGGCTGTGGGTGGCAGGCTGTGGGTGGCAGGCTGTGGGTGGCAGGCTGTGGGTGGCAGGCTGTGGGTGGCAGGCTGTGGGTGGCAGGCTGTAGTAGGTGGCAGGCTGTGGATGGCAAAGGCAGCAGCTGGACGGCACCGCCCTTCCCTGGAGGGTGCTGCAGCGGGCCCCCAGGATGCCCTCCAGACCGATCATTGGGGTGCCTGGTGCTGGCTGCTGGAGGCTCATGGCCAGCTCCTCGCAGGAATCGCATTGCCCTCAGGTTACTGCCCTCCATGAGGATGGCTCTATTCGATTCATTGATATGAGGATCCCTGCCTCATTTGGGGACCCCTCTGAAAAACCACCGGCTCTACCCTCCCCTGAGGAGGCCTCCCCTGCTACTGCCTGCAGTTCAAGTCCTCCCTTGGCCCACGCCCGGCCCCTTCCCATCTCAGAGGTGTGGATGGTGAGCACCGCCCCCACTAAACCTGCACACACAGCTCCGTCCCAGAGGCGGCTTTCCAGAAAGCTGGACCGAAGACCTCCCTCTGGTTATTCCCACCATAGCGCTCGAGCGCCGTCCAGTCAGATCACCCTCGAGGGCAAGCGCGGGACAGAGAGGGCCTTCCCCTTCTCTCCGCTGTGCCCGGAGCCCCGCACAGCAGGGCCCTCGGGAGTGGGTCTGCACTGAGTGAGCACGTGAAGGGGCGGAATGCAAGGCGTGGACTCAGCCTGGGGTCTTCAGGGAAGTCCCTTGAACAGCTTCTGCTTTTATTCCACAGGAAAATGGCAACAATTCTTCAGTCATCCTTGCAAGGATTATGCAATACATTTGTGAAAGCATCCTATAATAAGCGGCTAAATAAATGTAAGGTATAATTTTTATTTAAACTGAATTCTCCATCAGCAAGCTACTTAATTTTTATAATCTAGACCTGGTGGATTGCCAAAAAGGAAGCATGTAACATTCAGACACAGAAGACCTTGAAAATGGTCTGCTACTGAAATAAAATATATGAAAATTTACTCCAAAGCCATACCCCAAATCCCCAAATGTATAAACTATGAAATGCATCTCTTTTAAAGACTTAGTAAAAAGAGCAGTCTTGACATTGTAAATTTTATAACATTTGAAAGCTTCTTTTGCTACCGTAAAAGTCTGATAAAAGTTAATTCCATAGTGTCAAATGTACTTTGTTTATATAAAAATACTCTTTAAATATAGAATATTCAAATATTATAGTTTTATTATAAAATTGTTCTCAATTTCTGAAATTCTCACGTCTATTACTAGCAAATAAATAGCATCATTTCCACACGCTTCTTAAAATGAGGTAAGAAGATAACTTTCCGGTGTTTATGTCTCTGACTAAAAGTGCGACCCTGCCAGCTTGGGATCCTGCAGAAACCACAGCAGCGATTCCCTCACTGAAACTCATGTTGTCTTCTTTTCACACAATCTCAAGACCCAAATCAAAGCTACTGCTACAGCAGTGCACTGTTTGCGGATGTTTTAATAAATATTCCTAACCTCTAGGAGACTGTTCCTAACCCTTTCAAGCGGGGGAGCAGACTCGTTCTTGGCTGGTTAGGTTGCTCGGTCACGCCCTGTGGCACGTTGTTCTTTTCTTTAATAACTCTAAAATGTAAAGAAGTTCTTAGCTCTGCTGGAATCTGCTAATTTTTAAAAGTAGACTTTACAAAACAGAAGTCACCAGCCTCTACATTAGGCAAGTCAGTTGCTAATAAAATGGAAACACCACATTTTGCAGTAAGAGAAGCCCACGATTGTTTACTGCAAAAGCAAGCGATGAACAGTCAGAAATGAGTCCCATTCCGATGGGCTGCACTTCAGACATGCTCTTCCGTCGACGGCACTTCCTACGGCTTCTTTGCATTTGAAATGGATGATGCACACGTGTCTTTTTATAGGAAAGACTCTCCATGGGGCTCATCGGAAGTTTGCACTAATACTGGACACAGTTTCTCCTGGGAGAGGGTGGGGCACGCACACAGGCACTGCGGCTGCCATGCCCACGCCGGAGACCAGGGCTGGACAGACATGCTCCCCAGCAAGGAGCCGTGCAAGCCCGCTGGAGGTCCCAGGCAGTCCTAAAGAACCTGCTGGTGTGCGTTCATCACAGGCAGTGCGTCGTGGGAAGCCTGATTTGCATATGAAATATGTGACTATAAATTAGCACAGCAACAGGATTCATCCAGGCTCTTGGCGCCTATGACCGACGGGCGACCGAAAAGGTACAGCAGGGCATCAGTGCGGGGCTCTGGGCTCGGACAGCGTGCAGCTGATCTGCTTACAGCACATTCACCTGCAGGTGCGTCCAATGGCCCAGCACTGAGATTCGCACCTGTGTGGGGAGGGCTGTAAGGAGTGTGAGTGTGAGTGTATGTATGTGTATGTGTGACTGTGTGTGAGTGGACTGTGAGGTGTGGGTGTGCATGTGGGGGTGTAAGTGTGGGTGTGTGTAGGTGTGTGTGAGAGTGGGTGTATGGGTGTGTGTATGGGTGTGTGTGGGTGTGCATGTGTGTGTATGTGTGGATGTGAGTGGGGATGTGTGTGAGTGCATGGGTGTGTGGGTGTGTGTATGAGTGTAACTATGTGTGAGTGGTGGGTGTAACTGTAGGTGTGTGTGTGTGAGTAGGTGTGTGTGGGTGTGCATGTGTGTGTATGTGTGGATGTGAGTGGGGATGTATGTGAGTGCATGGGTGTGTGGGTGTGTGTATGAGTGTAACTGTGTGAGTGGTGGGTGTGAGTGTAGGTGTATGTGTGTGAGTAGGTGTGTGGGTGTATGTGTGAGGGTGTGTGTGTGTGTGTAGGTATGTGAGTGTATGTGTGGGTGTGAGGGTGGGTGTGTGTAAGTGTGTGTGTGAGTAGGTGTGTGGGTGTATGTGTGAGTGTGAGGGTACATGTGTGTAAGTGTGTGTGTGCGTAGGTGTGTGAGTGTATGTGTGGGTGTGAGGGGTGGGTGTGTGTGGGTGCTGCATGCTTTCCTTTCCTACCACAAGCAGTGCTATGAATAAATTATGACAAATAAAGGCCATGGTGAATTTACTCCGACATCATAACCAGGTGGAGTCTCTAGAATGAACCACCCTGAGGTGTCTCACAGAACCAGTTACAGATTCTGACGCTGAGAAAGCTGAGTGCTTGGATCCCAGAAGAAGAAAACTCAATCCCTCAGCGAGCCATGGCCAGTTTTTGAACTCAAAAAGTCATTTCAGTACAAAAAGAGGATCTTGACAAAGAGCAGTGACGCAAATGTCACACGAAACAGTGTAAAGCCCACAGGCAGAGCCCTGAGGCCGGTCTGAGAGGCTGGAGGAGCGTCCACCTCGCCCCCTGCAGACAGCCGCAGTCACAGCTCGTCTCGTCTGCTCCTCCACGGCCACTTCGGGTGTCGCGATACGTGCTCTGCAGCCTGCAGGACAAGGGCCATAAACTCTTCGACGTCGAAGGAGTAGTTGGTAAACTTCGGATGTTCCCCCAGAGTAGGGTGGTGGCCCTGGAAAACCAAACCAAAACACAGGTCTGTAAGTCAGAGGATGTGGTTTTCTGAACAGGAAAAAATTAGTTTCCTTTGGCCAAAGCAACAGTCTTAATTTGCGCCCTCCCTCGGAAGTCAGCAAATAGTTTTTGGTAAAGTCCAAAGAACACCTATTTTAACTCTGTGGACCGCAGCCTCTGTCACGGTGACTCAACTCTGCCATGGAAGGGCACAAGCAGCCAGACAACTCATACTGTGTCCCAATAAAACTTTATTTGTAAAAACAGGTGGGGGGCCAGATTTGGCCTGCTGGTCTCCAGTCCGCTGATCCCTCTGATTTGCAATTGAATAGCCCTTTCTAGGCCCAAATTTCATGAAATTTTCTTATTAACATTAAAGATACCGAGTGGATACCCTCTTCCTCCAATCTGCAAATATGAGATACAACTCAGTATTCCAGAGAACAATTTTCCTTTGAAGCTGAGCAATAGTTTTTCACATTCATAACTACACACTTCACATGAACTGAAAAGCAGAAGCAGGGGCGCTTCGCCATTTCACTTGCCTTGTCCTGAGGAAAGACCTTGTTCTGCCTGCGCCAGGTGACGTAGTGGACGCCGCGGAGCCGGGCCAGGTCCAGGTAGCAGCGCTGGTCTCCACAGTTGTACCTGAGGCCGGGCAGCCACATGTGAGGCTTGGCTGCAGTGTGTGTCCGGCCCACAGTTCTCTGGGAAAAAATGCACCTCCAAACGGGTTCTCTCAAAGGTCATGTGCACCATGAACCAGACTGAGGGAGGCTACCGTGGGCAACCCAGGCGTACAGGGGTCAGTACGTGAAACAGTTATTCTTGTATTCTCATTTATTAATTATCATATTCATTGCCATATGGACAACAGTAAACCTACTTTTGCCCCACCCTGTACTTTTAAAATATTCTCATAACTAGATTAACTTTTAAAAAACAGAATGGAATGGAGACAGACCTTTATCAACAGGGCTGACCAAGAATTCCATATTCTCATAATACCCGTCTCTGCAGGCATGGCCGTGGCCTTGGGGCAGGTAACACTTCCAAGGTCACAGAGCCAGCGAAGCCAGGGCAAGTCCAAGGCCTGGGCTGCCTCAGTGACCCTCTCTTTCCTCCCGTCCCCCCGCTTCCCTCCCCCCTCTGTCTCTAAGAGAAATGAAGACAGATCAAATCCACAATCATCTGGCTGTTTCTCTAACGAGTGAATTTTTTACGTCTTGCGTGGTGCGGAAGTTCCTGGCACCTCTTTCTAAACAGTCATCTGTTTAAATAGTGAGTCAGCTCATTTTTATATTGAAACCACACAATCAGGATAGGAGACCTACAGATGAGGCGGGTGTGGAACTCTCCCGGGAGAGAAGGCATGTCTCCACTCCAGCTGCGGGGGCAGAGCACAGGGACCAGAATGTCCACCCTGACCCTCAAGGTCTGTGCGAGCAGTGAGCCTGTGGGAGGCAGGGAGCACACAGGAGCAGGGAATACATGGGAGCAGGGAGCACACAAGAGGCAGGGACCAGGGAACCTGCAGAAGCAGGAAGCACATGGGAACAGGGAGCAGGGAGCACATGGGAGCAGGGAACCTGCAGGAGCAGGGAGCACATGGGAACAGGGAGCACATGGGAGCTCACAGGAGCAGGGAGCACATGGGAGCTCACAGGAGCAGGGCTTGTGCTGGAGCTGGTTCTTCATGAGATGCACAGGCTTTCACACTCT
Organism: Myotis davidii; assembly: GCF_000327345.1. Taxonomy (NCBI): domain Eukaryota; kingdom Metazoa; phylum Chordata; class Mammalia; order Chiroptera; family Vespertilionidae; genus Myotis; species Myotis davidii. The sequence goes on along the minus strand of NW_006295269.1, from coordinate 2,626,596 downwards.
CATGCTTTAAAAATCGTGGTAGGAAACACATACATAAAATGTATCACCTTAGCCATTCAGGCGTGCAGTTCAGTAGCGGTAAGGACACTCACATTATTGTGTAAGCAACTTCCAGCTTCAAACGCACACGATTTAACACCGACTCCTCCTGGGCCCCAGCCCTTGGCACCCAGCTCCTTTCTGTCTCTGCGAATACGACCCTCTAGGGACCTCCTGTACGTGAAGTCAGTATCTGTCCTCCTGTGACGGGCTTACTTCACTTCAGATAATGTCCTCCATTGACATATATGCCTGTTCTTGTGCCATGTGGGCATGTGACGAGATTTCCTTCCTTGTCAGGGTGAGTCATATTCCACTGCGTGTCCAGCCCACATTCTGTAACCCACCCATCCCCTGGTGGGCGTATGGGTGGCTTCCACATCTGGGCTGCTGTGAACATGGGTGTGCAACACACAGCTTCTCTCGCAGCACACTGATCACGCCCAGTGTCAGCGACGCCCAGCTGGAGAGGCACAGGGGAGTGAACCCCGAGAAAGAAACCATATTCACCAATAAATGGGATTGTTTTTTAGTTTCTCTTTCCAAGAGTTCATTATTAGTGTATAAAAATGCCACCCATTTCTGGATATTCATTTTGTATCCTGCTACTTTGCCATATTCATTTATTAGATGCAGTAGTTTTTTGGTGGAATTTTTGGGATTTTCTATGTATAATATCATGTCATCTGTGAATAATGACAGTTTTACTTCCTCCTTTCCAATTTGGATGCCTTTTATGTCTTCTTGTCTGATTGCTGTGACAGAGCTTCCTATGTTACGTTGAATCAGAGTGGTAAAAGCGGACATCCCTGTCTTGTTCCTGATCTTAAGGGAAATGGTTTTAGTTTTTGCCCATTGAGTATAATGTTGGCTGTAGGTTTTTCTTAACCAAAAAGGTAAAAGACCTGTTCCTATTAAACTACCAATGGCATCTTTTACAGATTAAGAACAAATATTCCAAAACTGTATATGGAACCCCAAAAGACACCGAATAGCTTTAGCAAACTTGAGAAAGAAGAACAAAGTAGGAGGGACAACAATACAGGATATCAAGTTATATTACACAGTCACTGTAATCAAAACAGCCTGGTACTGGCACAAGAATGGGCATATATGTCAGTGGAACAGAACAGAGTCCAGAAGTCAACTCATGGCAATATGGTCAATTAATATTTGGCAAAAGACCACTGGAATCCCACTTCTAGGAATATATCCCAAGAAATCAGAAACACCAATCAGAAAGGATATATGCACCCCTATGTTCATAGCAGCACAATTCACCACAGCTAAGATTTGGAAACAGCCTAAGTGCCCATCAGAAGATGAGTGGATTAAAAAATTGTGGTACATCTACACAATGGAATACTACGCTGCTGTAAAAAAGAAAGAACTCTTACCTTTCACAACAGCATGGATGGACCCAGAGAGCATTATGCTAAGTGAAATAAGCCAGTCGGAGAAAGATATGTATCATATGACCTCACTCATTTGTGGAATATAATGAACAAAAATAGATCCAAAGACACAGAAGCATCAAACAGACTGTCGAATCTCAGAGAGAAGACAGGAGAGGGGGAGTGTGTAAGAGATCAACCAAAGCACTTGTATGCATGCATATAAGCAATACCAATGGACACAGATAGTAGAGGGATAAGGGCATGTGCTGGGGGTTGGGAGTAGCTGGGGAGAGGTCAATGGGGGGGGAAAGGAGACATATGTAATACTTTAAACAATAAAGAATTTAAATTAAAAAATATATATTTGGCAAAAGAAGCAACAGCATACAATGGAGTAAATGGTACTGGGAAAATTGGACAGATACATGCAAAAAAAAATGCAACTAGACCACCAACTTACACCAAACACAAGAATAAACTCAAAATGGATAAAAGACTTAAATGTAAGTCACAAAACCATAAAAATCCCTTACCCTTTGAGACAGCATGGAGGGACCTGGAGAGTGTTATGCTAAGTGAAATAAGTCAACCAGAGAAAAACGAGTATCACATGATCTCACTCATATGTGGAGTCTAATGAACACAATAAACTGAAGAACAACACAGATCCAGAGACATAGAAGCATGGGACAGACTGACGATTCTCAGAGGGAAGGGGCAGGGCGGGAAGAGATTAACCAAAGAACTTATATGCACATGTGCATAACCATGGACACAGACAATAATGTGGGGAAGGCCTGGGACAGGGCAACAGGGTGCAGGGAAGCAAAGGGGGCAAATGGGGGACTCTATAACAGAGTCAACATCAAAAACAATAGCAAAAAGAAAAGAAATCCCAGAGTCACATCTTCCGCTGAGACAGGGAGGAGCAGGTGGTTGCTTGCTAAGTGAAATGGCAGGCTGCAGCCTTCTCATTTTTAGTATTAGGTCTTTTTTCTTTACAAATGCCGATAGGGTGTGACTTCCCTGGAAGGATTAAGTACTTAGCCTTTGGGTGAGCTGAGCGGAAGTCTCGGCATGCATAAAGAACATCGTGAGCCGCGGCAATGTAAAACCATGCCAAGTACTTACAGTTCAAATACAGCAGCCCAGTCCGGAAGGAAAAGCAAATGGGTAAGACCAGCTCCATGCATTCCAATAAATATGTCCGTGTTATGGGTGATCCTTAGCTGATCTAAAAACCCAAGTTCCCTGTGAACATACAGAAGACAGATGGAAAGAACAAAGTATTAAGTCCAGCTGAGCTCATGACCCATAGTAACAATTTTTATACAAGTGTCTTTCCCGATTTAATTCACATTCCACCGTGATCTTTTTGCCAATTTCAAGCCTTACTCCAGTATTTAATAACTTAATGAGTCAATAATTTTACATTTTTCCCAAGTAAACACTCTTTAAAAACTTAAATGCATTTATCTTAGAAGGAACCTTTTATAGCTGTCTTGAGTGGAAAACTAATAACACAGGCCATAAGCAAAATTGTAAAAATAGATATAATCAGTCCTAGCTGGTTTGGCTCAGTGGATAGAGCGTTGGCCTGTGGACTGAAGGGTCCTGGGTTTGATTCCAGTCAAGGGCACATGTCCAGGTTGCAGGCTTGATCCCCAGTAGGGGGCATGCAGGAGGCAGCTGATCAATGATGCTCTCTCATCATTGATGTTTCTATCTCTCTCTTCCTCTCTGAAATAAAAATATATTTTAAAAAAATAGATATAATCAAACTAAAAAGCATTATTCAAATCAAGGTAGTTATCATTGCAAGGCAACCCTCTAAGCCCATCTGCCTGCTCTCAAGGAAAAAGAGAAATTAGGGAAGGTTGAAGAGATGTCTGGGACACCAGCACAAACTGAAGACTACTCCCTGGTGATAAAGGAGTTTTAGCAGGAAAGTTATTCCTCCTGAGTGAGCTGACTTATTCTAAAGAACTAAAATGGTCCCAATGCCACTGAGCATTTTCTTGCCTTTGCAACAGACAAATCCACAATTTTATGCACGCTAGGGTTGTAAAAGTGTCCTTTGAATTCAAGACGCTGAAAGACACAAAACTCTGAACTAAAAGCAATGCCAAGAGATTAAAAATGGCTGCGGAGTAAGTGGATGCTGCATGGACATGCTCCCAGGACCAAACTGGAATTACAGCTAAAATACAGAAAAACTTCCTGAATAATCAATGGAAGACTCGCTGGAGAGAACCCTGATAACTGAGAACAGAAAGCGGAGACCACATAGAGACTGGTAGGAGAGGCGGAGGCACAAAAACGATGGCCAGGCTCCCACAGATAGCAACTGAAATTCCAGAGAGGTATCTCAGCTGTGGGGGGTTCCCACTGAGAACTCTGGGATCTAATCCCCAAGCTGGCCCCCCATCAGAAAGCACCAGAACTGAGAAGGGTACCCACATAACATCTGGCTGTGAAAAGTAGGATTGCTGCCTGCCAGCAGGGAGAGATAGCTGGAAATCCAGGCACCTTCTTAAAGGGCCAATGTACAAAATTTCCTGTGGAGCCACCCACCCTGTGCTCCGGCAGAGGGAGGGCAGAGTGGACTGTAGCTGAGTGAGTAGAATCCAAGATTGGGGGTTGTAGGGTTAAAGCTCAGAAGGCACACACCCCAGTTTCCTTTGCTGAGTCATTCCCTCACACTTCAGAGGTCATCTTTCTCACACAGACATTTTCTATAGAGGCGACCTTGCCTGAAGACAGCTGATCCACCCTATTGGAAAACACCTTGCCCCACCATACTGGAGGTTCTGATGCCCATTAAGAGACTGAGAATAACAATTAGCCTCCAGGGAGAAGCAATTGCCCCACCCTGTTGAAAAAAACTCTCACCACACCTGTGGACAACTGCTTGAGGGAAATTCAAGACGGAACCCTATCAGTCTGTAGGCAGTCTGTCTTAGGAAACTTTGAGTCTTTGCCTGGTTTAATCAGTAGAAACAGCATTTGACACTATCCTGCACTAGTAATTGAGAGGTGTAGCAGATCTACCTAACACATAGTCACAAACTCAAACGGGCAGCCAAAATGAGAAGACAAAGAAACAACCCCCAAATGAAAGGACAATAGAATTCTCCAGAAGAAGAGATAAATGAAATGGAGGTAAGAAATTTATCTGGGCCCTAACCAGTGTGGCTCAGTGAATAGAGCATCAGCCTGCAGACTCATTATTGATATTTCTCTCTCTCTCTTTCCTTTGCTTCCTCTCTCTGAAACAATAAAATATATATTTTTTTAAAAAAAGAAATTAATTTATCTGGGCCTAGCTGGTTTGGCTCAGTGGATAGAGTGTCAGCCTGTAGACTGAAGGGTACCAGGTTCAATTCTGGTCAAGGGCATATGCCTGGTGTGCTGGCTCAATCCCCAGTAGGGGGCATTCAGGAGGCAGCTGATCAACGATTCTCTCTCATCATTGATGTTTCTGTCTCTCTCTCCCTCTCCCTTTCTCTTTGAAATCAATAAAAATGTATTTATAAAAAAAAAGAAATGTATCTGATATAGAGTTCAGAATAATGATGGTAAAATACTCAACAGCATGAGAAAAGATATAGTAACTCTGAAAACAGAAATAAAGAATGACATAGCATAAGCCGATCCATGATTCTCTTTCATAATTGATGTCTCTATCTCTCTCCCTTTCCCTTCCTCTCTGAAATCAATAAAAATATATATTTTTTAAAAAGAATGACATAGCACAAATAAAGAACACATTGGGAGGAGATTAGGGGAAGCTGAGGATCGAATCAGTAAATTATAAGACAAGGTTGGCCCTAGCTGGTGTGGCTCAGTGAATAGAACGTCAGCCTGCAGACCAAAGGGTCTCAGGTTCGATTCTGGTCAAGGGCACGTACCTTGGTTGCAGGCTCCTCCCCGGCCCAGGCCCTGGTCAGGGCACAACCAACCAATGTGTTTCTCTCACACCAATGTTTCTGTCTTTCCCTCTCTCTTCCACTCTCTCTAAATGATCAATGGAAAAATATCCTTAGGTGAGGATTAACAGCAACAATAAAAAAGAAGAAGAGAGGGTTGAAAAATATCACTCAATCAGAAAACCAAAAAGAAAAAACAATTACAAAAAAGGAGGACAGCTTAAGGGAGCTGTGGGACAATGTGAAACATAACAATATTTCAATAGCAGGTGTGCCAGAAGAGGCAGAAAGAGAGAAAGGAAGAGAGAACATGTTTGAGGAAAGAATGGCAAAATATTTCCCTAACCTGGTAAAAGAAAAAGTCACACAAGTCCAAAAGGCACAGAACCCCAAGCAAAAAGAACCCAAACAGGCCCACACTCAGACACATCATAATTAAAAATGCCAAAAATTAAAGTCAAAGAGAGAATCTTAAAGGCAGCAAGAGAAAAGCAAACTCTTACCTACAAAAGAGCTCCCATAAGGCTGACAACTGATTACTTATCAGAAACTCTACTAGCCAGAAGGGAATGGCAAGAAGTACTCAAGGTAATGGAAAGCAAAGATCTGAAGCCAAGATTACTATATCCAGCACCAAGCCAGCATTACAAGAAATACTAAAGGGACTGCTGTAATGAGAAGAAGAAAGAGAGAGAGAAACCTAGGCATACAGAATTAAAATGGCAATAAATAAGTACCTATCAATAATAACCTTAAATGTAAATGAATTAAATGCTCCAATCAAAAGACAGAGGGTAGCTGAATGGATATAAAAACATGACCTAACTATATGCTGTCTATAAAAGACCCACCTCAGAACAAAAGACACAAACAGGATGAGAGTGAAGGGACGGAAAACACTTTCCATGTAAATGGAAAAGAAAAAAAAGCTGGAATAGCAATACTCATATCTGACAAAATAGATTTCAAAATGAAGGCCATCACAAGAGATAACAAAGGTAACTACATAATACTAAAAGGATCGATCTAACAAGAGGATATAACCCTGGTAAACTTTAATGCACCCAATATAGGAGCATCCAAATATATTTTAAAAAGCTTCTAGAGATGTCAAGGGAGAAATTGACAGCAATATAATCATAGCAGGGGACTTTAATACCCTACTAACATCATTGATAAATCTTCTACACAAAAAATCAACAAGGAAACAGCAATCCTAAATAACACTCTAGATCAGATGGAACTAATTGACATCTTCAAAACATTTTACCCCAAAGCTATGGAATATACATTCTTGAGTGCACATGGGACATTTTCAAACACAGACTATATGTCAGGACACAAGCTAAGTCTCTACAAATTCAAGAAGATTACAATCATATCAAGCATCTTCTCAGACCACAATAGCATAAATTAGAAGTCAGCTACAATAAAAATGCTCAAAAACAATCAAATACATGGAGACTACATAGCATGCTATCAAACAAAGAATGGTTTACCAAAGAGATCAAAGGAGAAAAAAAAATAAAATCCTTGAAAATGGGCAAAGGACCTAAATTGACACTTTTCGAAAGTGTGACACACAGAAGGCCAAGAGACATATGAAAACACGCTCAAAGTCACTAATCATCTGATAGATGCAAATCTGAATGATGAGATACCATCGCAACCTGTCAAATGGCCATCATCAACAAATCAACAAATAACAAGTGCTGGCGAGGATGCGGAGAAAAAGGAACCCTCGTGCACTGCTGGTGGGAATACAGGCTGGTGCAGTCACTGTGGAGAACAGTATGGAGTTTCCTCAAAAAATTAAAAATGGAACTCCCATTTGACCCAGTAATACCACTTCTAGGAATATATCCCAATAAATCAGAAACACCACTCAGAAAGGACATATGCACCTCTGTGTTCATAGCAGCACAATTTACAATAGCTAAGATTTGGAAACAGCCTAAATGCCCATCAGCAGATGAGTGGATTAAGAAACTGTGGTACATCTACACAATGGAACACTATGCTGCTGTAAAAAAGAACTGTTACCATTCACCACAGCATGGATGGACATGGAGAGCCTTATGCTAAGCGAAGTAAGCCAGTCAGAGAAAGAGAAATATCACATGATCTCACTCATATGTGGAATCTAATGAACCACATAAACTGATGAATAAAAATAAACCTAGTGCCCAGGCTGGTTTAGCTCAGTGGATAGAGCATTGACCTGTGGCCTGAAGGGTCCCAGGTTTGATTCCGGTCTAAGGGCACGTGCCTAGGTTGTTGGCTCGATCCCCAGTAGGGGGTACACAGGAGGCAACCAATCAATGATTCTCTCTCATCATTGATGTTTCTCTCTCTCTCTCCCTCTCCTTTCCTCTCTGAAATCATTAACAATATATTTTTTTAAAAATAGACCCAGAGACACAGAAGCATGAACAGACTGTTGAACATCAGAGGGAAGGTGGGGTCAGTGGGTGGAAAGAGCTCAACCAATGAACTTGTTTGCATATATTCATAACCCGTGGACACAGACAATGTGGTGGTGAGGGCCTTGGGCAGCGGGGACAGGAGTGGGCTGCAAGAGGTTAATGGGGGGAAAAGGGAGGCCTATGTAATACTTTCAACAATAAAGATTTTTAAAAAGAAAGAAAGAGAAATGAGATAGTAAGGTAGCAACATGAGGCCTGGAACAGCGCAGAGCACTCGCCCTGTGCCCGTCTCACTCCCTCCTGGCCTCTGATGCCCCTACCAGCCTAGGGGCCAGCACTCCAGTCCGAAACCCTCCTCCCCCCCGACGCATCCAAGCAGACACCAGCTCTGCCCAGGGTGCTGGTCACTTACTTATATTTGTAATCGACAATCTGGACTTCAAATGTGGAGACCGTTTTCAGTGCGTTCACGAGCTGCGAATGCAACAGAAACATGTGAAATTTCTTTTCCTTCCCCAGTTTTACTTATATTTGAGTCCTCAATTTCTTCTTTCCCGTATAAAGTATTTTTCAGGTACTAAACAGCCTCAGGTCTATTGCTCTAACCTTCACTGAGTTCCCGTGCGGGCTGCGCCCCTGGACACATGACCTCCCTGAGTTCACAGTGGCTGGTTCTGAGGCTGCTCAGACCCGTTCAGGTCAGAGGGCGTGGGGGGAGGCTGGCTTCATGCCAGCTCTCACTACTACCATTTGCTAGTTTTCCCTCCAGTTTCAGCCCGTAGTTCCTGGGCCCTTACTGGTTCCAGACATTATGTTAAGAATTTTCTTCCTATCCATTTTCTCATTTCAGACAAACCATTAGTGCATTGGACATCATCCTCTGGAAATACTGAATTCTTGGCAGAAAAACATTTTCAATATTTCTACACAGAAAAACAATTGTTCTTTTAGCAAACAGAGGGTAAAAAAGCAAATTAACCTACTAGTAAAATCAAAGCCAGGGTTTCTATGTCCCTGAGAATTAGGCCCCTTAACCCAACACTGTGACTCCCGGCTCTTCACAAATGCCTGCGCCTGTGGCCTATTTCCTGTGTCTGTGTCCTATTTCCTGTGTCTGTGTCCTGTGCCCTGTGCCCTGTGCCCCGTACCTGTGTCCTGTGTCTGTGTCCTGTGCCCTGTGTCCTGTGCCTGTGTCTGTGTTCTGTGCCCGTGTCCTGTGCCTGTGTCCTATGCCCTGTGCCCTGTGCCTGTACCCTGTGCACTGTGTCCTCTACCCTATGTCCTGTGTCCTGTGCCCTTTGTGTCCTGTGTCTCGTGCCTGTGGCACACAGATGCACACCGACGGTTACAAAGCCTCTCTGACTATGCCCTTACATTGTGCTGGCCCTCCTCAGCTTAGGTGCAGGTCTCCATCCGCCTTCGCTCCTCCCCAGAGCCTGACTGCTCTGTGCCCCTGTACGTGATGCCCCAGAGGCTCAGCGCAGGACGGACCGCACAGCCCTGCACATCCTTTCCCAGGTCTCACAAGTCCCAGACCCAAAGTTTAAACCTGGAGCAGGCGGCTCCCCAGAACACACGTGAACCCTTCACTGTCCCCACGGCACCATTCCAAGGGCCCACATGTCCGGAACCTGAAATCGGGGACCTTTCAGAAGCAAAAGTCCATTTTCCAGGAAGAATTGGTGCTGATACCCCCAAAGTCCCACCGGGCCTGGGTCAGGGACTCAGACCTGAGCCTCGCCTCCCGCCTCCTTGCCCAAATATCTGCCAAAAAGTCTCCATTTTCTCCACAGCCGACATCACAGCATTGGCTTCTGTGTGAGTGACAGCTCCATTCGGTGACCATTCAGGCAGCAGCCCCACTCGGTGACCATTCAGGCAGTGGCCCCACTCAGTGACCATTCAGGTGGTGGCCCCACTCAGTGACCATTCAGGCAGCGGCCCCTCTCGGTGACCTGGTGGCCCCTCTCAGTGGCCATTCAGGCGGCAGCCCCTCTCAGTGACCATTCAGGTGGTGGCCTCATTCGGTGATCATTCAGGTGGTAGCCCCTCTCGGTGACCATTCAGGTGGTGGCCCCGTTTGGTGACCATTCAAGTGTTGGCCCCACTTGGTGACCATTCAGGCGGCAGCCCCTCTAGGTGACCATTCAGGTGGTGGCCTCGTTTCGTGACCATTCAGGCAGCAGCTCCTCTCGGTGACCATTCAGGCGGCAGTCCCTCTCAGTGACCATTCAGGCAGCAGTCCCTCTCAGTGACCATTCAGGCAGCAGTCCCTCTCAGTGACCATTCAGGCAGCAGTCCCTCTCAGTGACCATTCAGGCAGCAGTCCCTCTGACGGGGGGGTGGCGCCCCAGCCACAAGCCAGGCTGATGGCTGCCAGAACAGGTCCAACTGCAGCTTAGGTCTGCTCCCTACTGGCAAGTGGACATCCCCAAGGGCTCCCAGGCTGCCAGAGCCATGTTTGACTGCCAGCTTAGGCCCAATCCCCAAGGGAACGGGCCTATGCCAGCAGGTGGTCATCCCCCGAGGAGTCCCAGACTGTGAGAGGTCACAGGCCAGGCTGATGACCATTCAGGCGGCAGTCCCTCTCGGTGACCATTCAGGTGGTGGCCCCTCTCAGTGACCATTCAGGTGGCAGCCCCTCTCGGTGACCCTTTGGGCAGCGGCCCCACTCAGTGACGGCTTGGGTGGCAGGAAGGGACTGTGGCCTGTAGCCGCCTGCCTGAGGCCCTGACCCAGGAGGTGGCGCTGGAGGCTGTCTGCCCCGATGCTTGCCTCCTCCGTGCTACTTTCTAGTGTCACTTTCGGGAAAAGAAGCAGTGGGCGTCCCCTGGTTGTCTAACGCCTGTCAGGCCTGCGGGTCAGAGCCCGCCCTTGGGGGGCCCTGAGAGGCTCTAGGGAGCCGAGGGGGCTGCGTCCCCAGCCCTGCGGGCCTTCCTCCACAAGAGCCTCCACCGGCACGTGTCTGCGCCAGCGTCTGTGAAGGTGGAGCTCTGCAGCCACCTCCAGCCGACCACACAGGCAGAGCGGCGCCCGCAGCAGCCCTCCACCACCGCCCTGAGTGAGCATGTGCGTGGCCACCCAGGTCGGCCTCCCACTTCGTGGGTGCTGGTCCTGGGTGGGCAGCAGTGAGTGTGTGTGTGAGTGTGTCTCTGTGTCTATGACTGTATGCATATCTGTATGTGACTGTGTGTCTGTGTCTGTGTGTCTGTGACTGTAGGTGTGTCTCTGTCTGTGTGTGTCTGTGTGTGTCTGTGTGTGTCTGTGTGTCTGTGACTGTAGGTGTATCTCTGTGTCTGTGTGTGTGTATCTGTGTGTCTGTGACTGTAGGTGTGTCTCTGTGTCTGTGTGTGTCTGTGTGTCTGTGACTGTAGGTGTATCTCTGTGTCTGTGTGTGTGTATCTGTGTGTCTGTGACTGTAGGTGTGTCTCTGTGTCTGTGTGTGCGCGCGCGCGTGTCCCCATCCCCTACTGAGAAGCATCTCACTCAGCTGGAAGCTCTGCAGTCCTTCAGAAACGGGAGCCCCACATGAATCACCTTGCGAGTGAGATGTTAGCCCTTCGCCTAAGCTACCAACAGTCTGAGGTCTTTTATTGTCACTTTGAGTAAACGGGTAATTTAATATTGTGTCACAGTGATATATGATCTTTTTGGTCAAGTATGTTTGACCAGGTTTTTAATGGAGACTTTTTTTAACCTGGAAATGGCTTTGGGTTACTCCCTATAATGCCTCAAACATTTGTTCTCTCTCCCTATAAAAGAGAAGTTTTAAACTAATTTGGCCTACTTAACATACCAAAATTACATGGGAAGACTTGTCAAATGAAATAATTCTAGTTGCTATCTTGAAACACTAAGTATTATTGTACGTATGTTCAAATCTCAGTGGAGGCATGACTCAGGCAATTGAGTGTCCACAAGAAGGGGCTGTGAGGAGCCGCCAGGTGGACGCCACAGCAGGCAGCGCGCTCGGTCAGCACGGGCTGGGCACCGC
>NW_006295269.1:2600102-2614194 GCF_000327345.1 Myotis davidii | reverse complement strand
GCCCGAGCTCCTCGCAGGCGCGGGATGATGAGAAGGCCCACAGCACCGGGTCCCCGAGGTGCACTATCCGGGCCCTGAGGAAGTGGACACCTGGCACCGGGGCTTTATAAAGGGGCCCAAACCAGGAGCACCGTCCCCTTCCCAGACAGGGTGTTTGCGCTCACCGGCTGACATGAGACAGCAAGCTGCTCAGCTTGGCACCCGCCAGCATCCCTCAGGCCCAGCAAGGCGCTGGCTGGAGCCGGCAAACACCCGAGGGCCAGGCCTGGAGCCCCGACTGCGAGGGCTGCCCCTTTAGGGCAGCAACAACATGCATGTGAAACAAGAGGGTAACGACCAGGCATGACAGGCCCTGGGCGACCCCGAGATCCTATGACCTGGACATTTCCCCGGGTGACAACTGCTGTGGGAAGGAGACGCGCAGACTTTCCAACAGACAACGTCTGTTGGAATATGTTGGCTACATATTCTGTCCTAAATGCCAGACAAGGCCCTCTCCCCTAAAACCATGGCTACCACAGCTGGGGGAGCCCCCCCAGGCCCTTCCTCCGGCACTCTCATCACATCGGGAAACCTTTAAGATACAGCCTTCCGTGTGCGCCCCTATGCCCAATTTCCTGTCAGGAGGAGATCCACTAACAAAATTAAATGCCCAAGTGACTTTCTCACCAGAAAAAGATCAAGCCCGCGCCCTCCAAGGTGCTGTTACAGTCCCAAGACAACCTTGAGTCAGAAACCTCTGAACAAAGTCTACAAAAGGTGACCGTGGAGTCTGGGCTGACCGCGGCCAGCAAGAGCACAACGCTGAAGAGCACAGCTTCGTCCAGGCACTCACATCCAAACTTGAGACGATACCCTTCGGAGAGCCCTGCGAGCCTGAGGGCCAGTGAACGCGACCCCGTCGATCCCCGTGGAGCACTAGTGGCCACGGCAGGAGCCCGGGACGGAGAGGATCGCTCTGTATGGGGTTTGAGAGCCATCACACTGCAGAGGACAGACGTCTGGTGGTGCCAGATCCTTTTTCTGTGCTTACCACCTCATCTGAGGCCGTCGCTGTTTACAGTTTTAGACTTGGAAGAAGCCTTTTACCACATACCCCTGGGTCCTGAGTCCCAGGAACTGTGTGCCTTTGAATGGGACAATCCAGAGACCAACGGGAAACACCAGTGTTGCTGGATGGTGCTCCCACCAGGCGTAGCCAGGAAAGACGGGAAAGGTGCGAGGCCTTCGGAATTACATGCTTCATGGAGAACTCAGTCTAAGGCAAGGCTGTAAGGATGACTATCTTAACTCGGGATGAGGGCTCATCAGTTGCCCTACAGCAAGCTCCAGTCGAGGCCGTATGGAAGCTTAAGCATACTGTAAAAACATTCGACACTATAAAACGTGTGCAGTCTCCGGGTGCTGCTTATCTGGCCTCAAGACTTGGGAAAAGCCACAGTGAGGTCAGCTACAACCTAAGTGGGAGGGACCCTGTGAAGTCCCTCTAGTTAGTCCCCTTTCAAATAAAACAGGACGACGGACCCCACCTGGCCAAGAAGAGAAGACAGGCATCTCGAAAGAGGACTGCTTCCGCCCAGGATCCAGACCAGCCTGTAGAAACCTGAGTTAACTGTCTTAACTTGCTACCGAGTGAACATAAACAATGTTTTCCTTTCCTGGTTGTGATATTTGCTTGTCCGGTCCTAGTATTCAAGAATTCTAAGCATATTTCTTGTGCTTTCTTGCACTCTTCCGGACTCACTGACCCCTCTTGGCAGGAAGTGGCTAGAGCAGTCATCACCCCTGTTCCCCAAGACTGAGGAATGAACTACAGAAAGCGGGGGTTGTAACCGAGTCCTACCCTGTTTCTCACCTGACCCAGAACCAGAACCCAGCACATGGCAGGTGCTCAGTGCATGTTTGGGGAGCAAATCTCACTGCTGTGAGTACATCTGCAGCCATGCTACTGCGGGCATAGGCTCAGGCGAGGTGAAATATAGTCTGTGAGTTGATGCAGTTGAAATGAGTTTGGGAGTCTAACAAGTGGTTTGGCGCCGTTCAGTAAAAATCCAATACATGAACTGGGCGTAGCCAACAAACTTTTCTAAAAGCTAATAAGTTCACACAAAACAGTGAGTGCAATGTGAAACATAAAACACACCAGTTAGAGGAAGTTAAGTTCAATGTGGTGACGTTAAAAATGCATGCCCCACACTCACCTCATTTTGGTTGAGTATCTTCCGGTACTCTGTGCTCCGCGCAAGAATGGTGACTCTGATTTTCCCATCCTGTAATCAGAAGGCAAGGCCACATAATGCTGTCTGTGCCTGGACAGGTGAGTGACACCTAAACCTAAAATGTGATTTTCACAAAGAGATGAAACGCAGTAAGGACACATTTATGGAACTTTTTAAAAAAAAATTAAGCCTAATTCCTTCACAGTTCTCTCAGGGAATAAAAAATGCATCTCCTTCGGCCACAGAAGACGAACCAGTTCATTACACTTCTGTGTGGATGGGTGGGTAGATTTTTTAGCAGAAGCTGTGTGGCTCAGGTGGGGATTTGGGCTGTATGGGGAAATATGGCAAAAGGAAGAGAAAGAGAAGAAAGTACATTCGTCCACTCTCCCTAGTTTATCTTTCATAAATTGTACACATGTGATTTCTAACACTCAGGTTCAGAAACTAGCACAGAAAGCTTTGTCTTCTGAGTATTTCTTTTCTGCAAAGGTGGTATTGGTTTTCTATTCAGGGTAAAAGTCAAGCCCACCCAGAACCCAAAATGCAGTAAGTCCTCACTTATCACCTTTAAGCTACACGACACATAACAAAACCAATGTTACCACAGGCTAATGAAGTTCCTAGGCATCTTATCAACGGTGTAAGGAAACGGCTTTGAGCGAAGCGGCATTGCTCTAGGACCTGCTGTGGGCCCATTACCTTGGGTCCCTCCTGCGTGACGTTCAGTCTGTGCAGCACATGCTGGGAAAACGCCCGGAACAGCCCGGTGCTGTGGCAGCCAGAAATCTAAAATAGAAGAAGAGTTCATATGACAATGAATATTTCAAAGGTTCTCAAGTTATATACAAATGTTCTCTTAAAATAGATCAAGAATAAGTTTTATAAATATGAACGTTCACAACAGATATCATTCTTACCAGAGGGGTGTTATAGAAGAGCCCATATCTCATCCGGGGGAGCAGTGAAAAAACCGCTTCTTTAAAACACACCTGACAATAAAGACATTTTAACAGGTAAGAAGAGACAATTTGTGTCCTTCAGACAAAAATAGCACTTATAATTACAGAAAATAAATTTTAACTAACCTCTATTTTACATTAAAATATTTTTGAATAGCAAACTATTATTTCATTCAAGTGAAATCTGTGCTTTTGGAAAAGCTATGAAAAAATGTTTTAAAAGCTACAGAGTTTAACAATAAGGATTCCAGTTACCAAAAAGGAAACTAAAAAATAAGAAATCAACGGTAATAGCTACTAGAAACCCATATTCGGCATATACGTGATGAGTGAGTCACTGCAATGACAAGTAACATAGACATTTCAGCGGTTTCCAGTACCCTTTTGGAGTCATAGGTTTTCAGGTGAATCACGTCATAATCCGTAAATGCCTTCCACGTGTCAGAGAAGAGGTCCCCGTAGCCATAGGTGCTCTGAGAGAGGAAACAAAATAAGTCAGGGCAATAAATCGCTCAATGTGGCTCTGCGAGAATGTAAAACACACCAGCACTGGCCTGAGTGTGAAGAAGGAACGATCCTAAGCAAGCTATGAAGTCCAGGTAAGAAAACCAGCTTCCACCGTAGGCCTCATTGATGTACTGTCATCCAAAAGAATCACCACAGCCCTGACCAGTTTGGCTCAGTGGGTAGAGCGTCGGCCTGTGGACTGAAGAGTGCCAGGTTCGATTCTGGTCAAGGGCCTGTACCTTGGTTGCAGGCACATCCCCAGTAGGGGTTGTGAAGGAGGCAGCTGATGGATGTTTCTCTCTCATCGATGTTTCTAACTCTCTATCCCTCTCCCTTCTTCTCTGTAAAAACTCAATACAATATATTTAAAAAATAATAATAATAATAATCACCACCATTTCAGCCTTAGTCTCCTCAGAGCGGTTTGTTTCTCCACCCCAACCCTTAGTATTTGCATGTCTGCAACGTCGGCTGTTGTGGGCTTTTCTCCTGTGAGTTTTCTATCCACAGTACAAGTACACACAACACGTACACACACCACCGTTTGCACACACTCCAATATGCTCAGTGAACAAAACCATTCGGGTAAATATCTTTGGAAATAAATTTCAGAGCAAGAAAAATGCTTTGAAAAGTTTTAACATTAAAAACATAATGTGTGTAACTCTGAAATGATCTACCCATTGACTAATGAGTAATATGATGACATCCCATTAACATTAATAATAAGAGAAGTAATAATAGCATCTTGCACATTCCTATGTCCCAGGCACTGTTCTAAGCATTTGATATTATTAACACACTAGAGGCCCGGTACACAAAAATTTGTGCACTCAGGGGAGTCCCTCAGCCCGGCCTGTGCCCTCTCTCAGTCTGGAACCCCTCGGGGGATGTCCACCTGCTGGCTTAGGCCCGCTCCCCTTATGTTCATATATTCATTGACCAGCACACAGACATCCCTCTGGCAGCCCGGGAGCCCTTGGGGGATGTCCACTTGCCACCAGGGAGCAGGCCTAAGCTGCAGTTGGACATCCTTACCGCTGCTGAGGAGGCAGGAAAGGCTCCCGCCTGGCTTGTGGCTGAGCAGAGCTCCCCCTATGGGAGCGCACAGGAAAGGCTCCAGCCTGGCTTGTGGCTGAGCAGAGCTCCCCCTATGGGAGCGCACTGACCACCAGGGGACAGCTCCTGCATTGAGCATCTGCCCCCTCGTGGTCAGTGTGTGTCATTGTGACTAGTCATTCCCAGTCATTCTGCTGTTAGGGTCAGTTTGCATATTACCCTTTTACTATATAGGATAGAGGCCTGGTGCAGGGGTGGGGACCGGCTGGTTTGCCCTGAAGAATGTCCCGGATCAGGGTGGGAGTCACACTGGGGTGCCTGGCCAGCCTGGGTGAGGGGCTGAGGGCCATTTTCAGGCTCACCACAGCGCCTTCAGAGTGGGGGTCCCCACTGGGGGGCTTGACCAGCTTGCAGATAGCCATCAGCCCCTCACCCAGGCTGGCCAGGCCCCCCAGTGGGCCCCCTCACCCCCAACCTGAAGGGGCTGTGGCCAGCCTGAAACCAGCCCTCAGCCCGTCCCCCAGGCTGGCCACACCCCCAGGGGGTGAGGGTCCCCACTGGGGTGCCTGGCCAGCCTGGGTGAGGAGCTGATGGTCGTTTTCAGGCTGGGCACAGCCACAGGCTGGGAGCAGGGATCTGGGATTTATTTATCTTCTATAATTGAAACTTTGTAGCCTTGAGCGGAGCTCAGGGCCGGCCAGGGCAGGCAGGAAGCTTGGCTTCCTCCATTGCTGGGTGCAACCCAAGCCTCCTGCTCGCTCCGTGGCCACCGCCATATTTGTGACGGAGTGAGGGAGTGAGGGAGTGATGGTTAATTTGCATATTACTCTTTTATTAGATAGGATTAAACCAGCCCACAAACTTAATGAGCTATGTAACATCATTACCCCCTTTTTACAGATGAGGAAACTGAGACACAATTTCCCTAAATTGTAGAGCTGGTGTTTGCAGGGCTGGGATGAGCCCAGTCTGCTTGGTTCCAGACTCCATGTTCGCAACCCGTGAACATGCAGAAACTAGTACTTTCCAGTACATTTACCAAATGCATCATATTTTTGCAAAGTAGAAATTAATTACATGATCCATCAGCTAAAGGAGGCAGATTAATTTATTTTATTTTAAAATTGTATAATTTAGATTGAAAATCAGCCAATAGTAATAAGAAATATCAAAGTGTCAGTTGGTTATATATTATATTCATATCGTTTTATCTTTATAGCACTTTTTTCAGATTATGAAATTTTTATGTTGCACATTTTAGAGGTATTTCAGAATTATCGAGAACTGTTGCCTTGGCTGGTGTTCACAGTGGTTAGAGCATTGACCAGCACACCAAAGAGTTTTGGATTCAATTCCTTATCAATGGCACGTACCTGGGCTGCAGGGAGGCAACCAATCAACATTTTATATCAATGTTGCTCTCTCTCTCTCTCTCTGTCTCCCCCCACCCTTCCACTCTCTCTAAAAAAAAAAAAAAAAAACAATGGAAAAATATCAGGTGAGAATTAACAACCACAACAATAATATTGAGAACTGTTAAATGTGGTGATAAAAAAATAATTCCTTCCTTCAATGTCTCTCCAATGCCAGTCTAAGGAAGGCCCTTCTCAACACCACCAAAAGTGAAATGTCCCAGTTCTGGCTCAATCCTATATAATAAAAGGCTAATATACAAACTGACCAAACTGCTGAATGACGGGTTGCTATGATGCACACTGACCACCAGGGAGCAGGTCGTAAAGGTCAGCAAGCTCTGACCTGTGGCCTGGCCAATTCCCTGTTCCTGCCCTGGGCACCGGCGCATGGAGGCCCTTGGGACCGGCGCTGAGGCAGCACATCCACTGCCAGGGCTCCGGGTCACAGCTGGCCCGTCACAGTGCTGCTTCCTTGAAGGCCTCACCAGCAAGAGAGGGCGGCAGTGGCCCCACGCGGCCTTGCCGCTGTCCCGGTGCAGCCATCAGCCTTCGGTGGGCCTCCATTCTGAGCAACCCAGCAAACCTGGCTGCCTGAGAATCGGCATGAGCAGCAGCCAAAGGCCTCTCTGCCCCAGTTGGTAGAGTTGAAATGGATGCAGAGAGCAGCCAGGAGGGAGGTAACATCAGGGTGTCTGCCTGCTGGATGACTCCCACCTGCCTGCCCGACAGCCCCAGCCCCTCTGCCTGACACACGTGCCAGGAAACAGCCGGTGACTGAGCAGCACGCTCCCCTAGCAGCCCAGGGGGTGAAGCCAGCCCTGCGGGGCTCAGTGCCCGAGAGGGAGACAGGGACAAACACACAGCAAGAGCCCAGGAAGCTCTGGGAAGGAAGGGAAGTGTCTGGAGAACCTCCATCCACGTCCCAGCTTCTGCAGGGACTGCTGGGAGGGATACAGCACTGTGGCTTCAGGTGCAGATCTGGGTCAGCGGCCGCACGGGAACCCTGACTCCACCTCCATGACTGTTCTTGGAGGGCAGCCCGCTGCTCGGACCTCGGCTTCCCCTCCTGTGAAACAAGCTGCTCAGCCCTGGTCACTGATGCTGTGAGTATGAAAGGAGATGACACCAGGTGTCATTTTTAAAAAGCCACCACCACACTCAGTAACCTCAGGGCTTTCGATGACCAGCGATCGCGGCCTAGAAGCCCTCACACAGAACGATAGAAAGAAAGAGACAGTGTGCCCTTTGCTCACAGAAACATTTCCAAGAAATGAAACTGGTGGCAGCAAAACTGGAGCACAAGGAAAATGTAAACCCATGACGCACCCACTGCCAGACTCAGAGAACCAGGGACGCACCCACAGCCGGACTCAGAGAACCAGGGACGCACCCACAGCCAGACTCAGAGAACCAGAGATGCACCCACAGCCGGACTCAGAGAACCAGGGACGCACCCACAGCCAGACTCAGAGAACCAGGGATGCACCCCGAGCCGGACTCAGAGAACCAGGGACGCACCCATAGCCAGACTCAGAGAACCAGAGATGCACCCACAGCCGGACTCAGAGAACCAGGGACACAGTCACAGCCGGACTCAGAGAACCAGGGACACAGTCACAGCCGGACTCAGAGAACCAGGGATGCACCCCGAGCCGGACTCAGAGAACCAGGGACGCAGTCACAGCCGGACTCAGAGAACCAGGGACACAGTCACAGCCGGACTCAGAGAACCAGGGATGCACCCCGAGCCGGACTCAGAGAACCAGGGACGCAGTCACAGCCGGACTCAGAGAACCAGGGACACAGTCACAGCCGGACTCAGAGAACCAGGGATGCAATCACGGCCAAGACTTAGGGAACCGAGTCCCATCAGACTTCAGGGGAACCAAGGGCCTCAGGAGTGGGGAAAATGAAAACCTGCCTACGTAGCCTGACCACAAGCTCCCTGTAAGTGAAAAAAATGTTAGCAAAAAGACTGCCCCTTCTGCACAAGAATTGGACCTGCAGTCCGCTGTCTCTCTCTGCTCCCTGGCATGTGTCACCTGTGCTTCGAGCTAACACTGCTTATGATTTAAAAGATGCTTTCTTGGAAAACTGTACCTGGACTGGGAAACCAGGTAATGACTCCTGGAACTGGCTGTCTCTCTCTGGGGAACCTGGAGGCATTGCCAATCAGCTGTGCAGGACATACGGGGGACATCCTGTAGGACCCGAGCCGGCCTGCCCCCGGGCATCCGCCTCCTTGCACCGAGTGCGGGCGGCTAGAAAGACGCCTCCCAGCAGTGGCGATGCGCCCTGCCAGCAAGCTGAGCTCCCCTGCACCATCGCCTGAATGGACTCGTGCCACGAGGGAGCCAGAGCGTCCTGGGAGTGAATGCTCCGTCGGACCTGAGGTCACTTCCCGGTGAGCATTCCAACTTCCCAGGCTAGGCAGCCTCGCCTGTGTGTCATAAACCACGTGTCCTCACCACTGTCTTTGTCAGAGGGACATTCGGAGCCCAGGTGCTGTGTCGGGCATTGTGACTGTTCATACACCACATGGTTTATCCTCAAAATGACACTTGGGTAGAAATGACAACTGTCCTATTTCACAGCCGGGTGCACGGGAGCAACTCTTGGGGGCGACCTTGGCAGGTGGAGGGGTCAGCATTGAAAGAATAAAGGAAGGAAAAGGGAGAGAAGAAAGAAAAAAGACAGCAGTAAAAACAAACGGCAAGAGGCAGGTGCGGTGCTGATGTGCAGGCCTCGGGCCCGCCCTGTAGTGAGCTCATCCACGCAGCACAGCTGCACGCAGGGGCAGCTCTCCCCGGGCGGGGGGCGCCGAGGTCAGGGAGAGCCAGGCTTTGGTCTGCGGAGCCCCCCTGCCCACACAGGGAAGGAACTCTTCCACTGCCTCCCTCTCAAGTTCCCAGAACGAAATGTAAGCCTACCTATGTGTCCGCCCATCTGAACATGTGCATACACACACAGACACGCCCCCACTCACCTGCACGTCTGTGGACATGTGTGTGTGCGTGTATATTTGAATGTGGTGTCTGAGAAAGTCCCGTTCACCACGCAGAGCCACAGATGTGAGGAGCAAGGCCAGAGCGGAAGCGAGGCAGCCTACGCACCGTGTCCCACATCACGACGTACACGTCGGTGCTGAAGGAGTTGTTCACGTGCTGAGTGAGGTACAGGTTCAGGAAGTCGCAGAAGTGGTGATACATGTTAACACCTACCGTCGGAGAAAGAAGCCTGCGTTAGCTAACCCCGGAGAGCACATGAGCAGACAATTTTACTCCACCCCTTCTGTTTATCACATGATGGACTTTTAGCTGAAATAAATGAGAGAGAAAGGAGTTTTTCCAAACATGACATGATCTAGACCAGGGGTGGGCAAACTTTTTGACTCGAGGGCCACAATGGGTTCTTAAACTGGACCGGAGGGCCGGAACAAAAGCATGGATGGAGTGTTTGTGTGAACTAATATAAATTCAAAGTAAACATCATTACATAAAAGGGTACAGTCTTTTTTTTTTTTTTAGTTTTATTCATTTCAAACGGGCAGGATCCGGCCCGTGGGCCGTAGTTTGCCCACAGCTGATCTATACTCAGGCAATTCTCAATTTACAGACTGATTGGGTTCAAAAATTCACTCTAAAATTGATTATTTAGAAATCAGGAATGCATTTTCCCATATAAAATAAGTAATAAATAATCATTAAGTTCCCAGGGGGCGAGGGGAGTGAATAATACAAGTCTATTTAGCTCAGAATTGGATAGAACTATAGGACCATGAATTTATTTTTAGGATCATTTATTTTTAAAAATAAATTAGGCTACACCTGTTCATCATAGGATTGAAAAGGACAGCAACTATTAGCATTTGAGTATTTTTTCATTCCTGTCTCTTTTCTTCACACTTGCTACTTACAACATTGCTCCTTGCGGAAATACTAGCCGATTATTGTTTAAAAGGGCTGGATGTCTCGTGTTCTAGCTGAAGGGGCCTGAACTTTGGAATCAGAAGAACTGGGCTGAATCCCAGCTCAGCCATTCACGAGCCACGTTCTCAGACAAGTTCCTGAGCCCCTAATCTCCTCAACTAGAAACAGGAAATCCCTACACTGAGGTGCCGGCTTTGTTAGAAATTACCCACAACTGCCCAGCCAGGACCTGATAGTATGAAACAACGGCAACTAGCTGGGTCGGGCTGGATCAGATGGGTGGAGAGGAATGAGAGTCCCAGGCCCAAGTACACCATCCAGGCTCAGCGCACAGGACCCAGGATTCAACCTGGAAATGTGTGACTCTGAACAGGATGCAATTCCAGGAACTGGCATTTAAAACATGTACTTTAAAGGAGGAAAAATGTTTATTAAAAGAAAAAGTGACTCTTAAGAGCAGAAATCATGAACTATTCTGACTTCATTCCCACAGTGAATAACTACATTGTGTGCCAGAAAATGAGTTTAAAAAAAAATCAGTTCTATTTTTTAATCCTCACCCAAGGATATTTTTTCCATTGATTTCTAGAGAGAGTGGAAGGGAGGGGGAGAGAGACAGAGACGGAGAGAGAAATATTGACTGGATGCCTGCTGCACGCACCCCAACCAGGGCTGGGGAACCTGCAAGCGAGGTATGCGCCCTTAACAGGGAATCGAAACTGGGACCCTTCAGTCTAGAGGCCGGTGCTCCAACCACTGAGACACACTGGCCCTGGCAACACTCAGTTCTTTCTAGACGAGTAATTTAGATGGATGTTTGGAGGGACTCCTTTTTCACCCAGAGAAAGGTTGGCAAAGAGTATATTTTCAAATAAACAAGAAAAAGAGAATTCTATTCCAGCACAGCCCTTTGCCCAGGCCAGCCCCCGGCGCACGTGCGGCACTCAGCAGGTTCGCAGCACGTGCTTGCAGCACAGCACACAGAACAGCACGTGGAGCCAGGAGGGTTCTAAGCCGGGGACGATCACAGGCTCTGTCCTCAGACACGTGAGTCCTGCTTCCTCCCAGCATCTCATTCTCCCCGGGAAGAGTGCCCATGAAAGGGAGACGGGACGTGAGGTGGGAACACAATACAGTGTGCACTGTGCACCTGATTTTGTTAACCAGCTACCCCAATAACTCAATAAAAAGGAAAAAAAGGAAATAAATGGATCAGCAAATGAAAAAATAAATAACTTCACTGAAACTCTATATTACAAAAAAAGGAAAACGGGAAGACAGCATAAGTTAGAAGAAAAATGTAGAATAGGAAAGAACTGGCCGATCACTCCCCTTCAACATACGCTATTGCACAGGTATCTCAGTGCACACATTCAACCCTTTTACAGGCAAATCAGTGTTTTCTTGGCCCCTTTTAATTGGCATATTTTTTAAATGAGTCAGGACATCAAACATAGCATTTTTACTTCCTCTTATTTTTTAAAATGTAAACTTGTCTGATTCCTGAACTTAATACTTTGTAATGTAAGAATTATGACGTCAGAAAGCAGAACACATTAAAAATATGAGCAATAAGTCATCGTAATGCTGAAACAGCCAGGAAGGAGAGCTCTGTTTCGCCGAAGGCCGGCGCTCATGAGCGTGATGTGTGCGGCAGCATGACCCTCACCTCCCACAGCGAGCGAGCGAGTGAACGAACGCAGCGCGATCCACGTTGCCATGCAAGACAAGCAGCTCACGAAGTGAAGCATGCTTACAAGTTGAGAGTTAGAAGGTTTATACATAAATGGGAAAATCACTGTAATTTCAACTGTTCCCCCAAGAATATACTGCAAACCCAACTTCCAGAGGAATCTGAAATTTACTCGTCGTGGGAACAATGTCAGAAAGCTTGCAGAAGCGGTCACGGACCCTTTCCTGCCCGCAGTGCCCACACGGCTTCTCCTCGGAGGAAAGTCCCAACGAAGCTCAACCTACATCGAGTGCTTTGGGAAAGGTGATGGGGCACATCTAGTGTCAGAGGTATTCATCCACCTCTTCTCTCGCCTTTCGATTCTGATTGAGTCATTTGATACAAATATGCAGGTTTCTTCTAAAGGTATTGAATGAAGGGAAATTCAAACCAGTTCACTGCTTCAGAGGAGAAAGCAGAAAGCAAACCCACTCTTCAATGTCATACTGCTTCCCAAAAGTTACCGGAAATCACATAATGTATCAGAAAAGGAACACTGCCCTGGCTGGGTGCCCAGGTGGTTAGAGTATCGTCCCAGTGAGACACGTTTCAGGTTCAATCCCCGGTCAGGGCACATGCAAGAATCAACCAACCAATGCACAGATAAGTAGAACAACAAACCTCTCTCTCTCTCTCTCTCTCTCTCTCTCTAGAAATCAATAAATAAAATTTATTTAAAAGGAACAAAGCCTCATTAACTAATAAATTACAAATTAACTTCTCACCTGCATCCAATTTCATGAAGTAGGCTGGTTTCTCAACCACAATGTCACACTGAGCGTCTTCTATTGGTCTGAAGTTGAGCTGAGTGTAGCTCTGGAGCTCAGCGAACCTGGAATTATGAATTGGGAGACACTTTCAAAGTGATTCTCCTGAATCTCCCACTGCAACACCGTTCACCAGGGTGACTTCATTCCAGAGCAGCCTCCTAGGAAGGCATGTGGGCCTTCCCACTTACTAACCTTACGTAACTCGCAGTCAATTTTAACACTGAGACCAGGAACAGAAATGATTTTACATCTCAGTGCGATATACACTGATAACCTTCCAGACAAAAGAAAATTTGCATAGTGAATGGGCTAAATAATCCACCAGAAGGCGGGAGGATCCAAAGGTTTCTGCAGTCTGAGGAGGCTGGGCAGTCACCCTGACCCTGAGGCTCCTGGGCACGGGCTTCCTGGATTCCTGGAAAGACGGCATTCCAAGAATTATCGGTGTCTCGGAGAGCCAGCACACAGCTAAGCTTCCCAGCAGAAAGGAAAGTCTTTGTCTTGGAAAACCTCATTGGAAGCCAAAGGGCACAGGTCTCTCCCATAGAGAAGAAGGCAATCACACGCAGGGGACAAGAGACATTTAGCGTTAACCTGAGATCCTTTGCAGCACTTCAGCTTTAAAACCACGTCTGACATAAAACAAATATCCAATAGGTACTTTTAAAATACACAAGGGGGGAGAAACAAAGATGGCGGCATAGGTAAACACCAGAGTTTGCTGCCTCGCAAAACAACTTCAAAAATACAACTAAAAGACAGAACAGACATCATCCAGAACCACAGGAAGGCTGGCTGAGTGGAAATTCTACAACTAGAAGGAAAGAGGAAAGCATACCGAGACTCAGAGGAGGCGCAGTACGGAAGTAAAATACTAAGGCGCAGAGTGCATGCGGAGCGGGCTGGCGGGCTGAGGGCACAGTTGTCTTTTTCAATCGGGAGGGAGTCTCAGGATCTGAGCTCCAGATCTGGGTGAGTATTCGGGGACCCAGACTCATACGGGAGAAGCGGGACTGTCTGGCATCGGTCGGAACTCGAGGGCAGCTTTCTCTCAGAGGTGCTTGCAGCGATTACCGGGACATTGAGAAGCAGAGCATCTGAGGGCAGGACTGAGAGCAGTTATAACTGCTAGCCCCGCCCTGTTTATCCCTTGAGACCTGCCCCACCCAAGACCTGCAGGGAGGCTTTTGCTGGGTAGCCTCAGGCAAAGGCTAGATTAGCACCTCCCTAGAGAACCAGGAGTGAGTGTGCCCAGAGGTCAGAGTGGGACCATCCAGTTTGCACCTCCTTGGACCCTTAGAGGACACACTCAGGGGGCAGACTCAGTGAGCACCAAAGCCCCATTGAAGCAAGTGTTGCCCTGGAGGGGTGTCTCCAGCAAAGAAGTTCTTCCACTGCAGACACAGCTGATTCTCACAACCAAGTGGCCTGGAGGTCAATTCCTCCCAGTGATACCTACAACAATCATGGCTTAACTACAACAAGACTGTGCACAACGA
>NW_006295269.1:2595245-2599868 GCF_000327345.1 Myotis davidii | reverse complement strand
AGCAAAAAACACCCAACTGTAAAAAGAAAAAGAAAAAAGGATCCAAAAATATGAAGATAGTGTAAGGAGCCTCTGAGACAACTTCAAAAGTACCAACATTTTGGGGGTGCCAGAAGAAGAGAGAGAGCAAGATATTGAAAACATATTTGAAAAAATAGTGACAGAAAACTTTTTTCACCTACCTGGTGAAACAAATAGACTTACAAGTCCAGGAAGTGCAGAGAATCCCAGACAAAAGGAACCCAAAGAGGCCCACACCAAGCCACATCATAATTAAAATGGCAAGGGTTAAAGAGAAAGAGAGAATCTTAAAAGCAGCAAGAAAAAAGCAGTTAGTTACCTACAAGGGAGCTCCCATGAGACTGTCAGCTGACTTCTCAACAGAAACTTTTCAGGCCAGAGGGAGTGGCAAGAAATATTCAAAGTGATGAATAGCAAGATGTTACAACCAAAATTCCTCTACCCAGAAAAGCGATAATTTAGAATTGATGGTCAGATAAAGAGCTTCACAGATAAGAAAAAGCTAAAGGAGTTTATCAACACCAAACCAGTATTATATGAAATGCTGAAGGGTATTTTTTAAGAAGAGGAAGAAGAAGAAAAAGGTAAAGATACAAATTATGAACAACAAACATGCATCTATCAACAAGTGAATCTAAGAATCAAGTGAATAAATAATCTGGTGATCATAATAGAATCAGGGATATAGAAAGGGAATGGACTGACTATTCTTGTGGGGGAAAGGGGTGTGGGAGATGCGGGAAGAGACTGGACAAAAATCGTGCACCTATGCATGAGGACAATGGGTGGGGAGTGAGGGCGGAGGGTGGGAACGGAACTGGGTGGAGGGGAGTTATGGGGGGGAAAAAGGAACAAATGTAATAATCTGAACAATAAAGATTTAATTTTAAAAAAATTAAAAAAACAACAAAACTTCTCACAAACAAACAAAAATAAATAAATAAAATAAAATAAAATACACAAGGGTGAAATATTGTGGTTTCAGAAATATGTCCACAATTCTTTGAAACTTTTCCCTCCCCTGAGTGTGGGCTGGACTTAGTGATTCACTCCTAAGGAACAAAGTGAGGCAGCGTGACCGGTGTCACTTCTGAGACTGGGCATTCTCTCTCTCTCTCTCTCTTGTCTCTCTCTCTCTCTCTCTCTCTCTCTCTCTCTCTCTTTCTCTCTCTCTCTCTCCTTTTCTCCCTCTCTCCCTCTCTCTCTTTCCCCCCGCTAGGGGAACCTGGCTGCCATGCTATGATTATGAAGAGACCCACATGACAAAGAAATGACGCCCCCTACAATAGCCAGAGAGAAACTGAAACTTATGTGAAGATTCGTCAACAGAAGGCTCATGTACTATAAACTGGAGTTCAGAGGGCCTGCAGAGGGAGCTCTGCTACCCCACCAAACAGGAAGAAAACCTCCACAGGAAAACGACTGCCCCAGGACTGCAACAGTAAGAAGGAGAATCTTTTCACTTAGGAACCCAACCAACCAATGAAAGACGACCACAGCTCAGCCAATGAAAAGCTGCTGCATTCCAACTCCCAGTTTCCTCCAATGGGGTCTTTGTTTACAACAATCCTCTAAACTTCCCCTTCCTATATAATAAAAGGCTAATATGCAAACAGACCGAACGGTGGAACAACTGAACAACCGGCCGCTATGATGTGCGCTGACCACCAGGGGGCGTGCGCGGAACATGGCAGGCGTCAGCCATGGCGGGATGATGGAGCAGGTGAGCAGGGGTGCCAGACCAAGGCGGGGTGCCGGTTGCTGTCATCGAGGTGAGCCTTTGGTGGTTACTGAAAATTCTTTGCTCCCATGCGCCGCGGTCCCACACAGTGCTTGCACCAGCTGCCGGCGCTGACCCACCAGCCCTGATCGTCCCTCAGGGCTTCTCCACCTCCCCCTGCTCCTGAGGGGCGATCAGGGCAGCAGCCACCGCTCACACCCACTGACAGCACCGACCCCACTCACACCCACTGCTAGCTCCGCCCCAATTGCTCTGCTCTGTCAGCAGATGCGAGCAGGGCCAGCATCATCAGCACGTGGGAGCAGCGGTGGTGGGGGGAACGGGGCTGCTGGCAGACAGGGAACCGGGGGCCATGGAGGGAGGGGCTGGGCAGGGGTGCTGAGGATGGGCCAAGACCCACCCCTGTGCCCACAGCAGCCTCACTCACAGTCCACAGTTCCTTTCAAGGTGCATGAATTCGTACACTGGGCCCCTAGTCTCTCTATAAAATAATGTTCTTCTCTTTGTTCTCTAGACTTGGGCATGGCTCACCATGAGCGTGTGTGACTGTAACTGCAATTCTTTGATATACCCAAATAAGCATATTTTGCTAGAGGAATATCAAGCTGCCTACTTGTTTAAGATCAACTGACAACAACATGCGTGAGCTCAGAAGCAACCTCCAGGCTGCTGAATCTAGAGATGACTGCAGCCCTTGTCAACAACTGAACTGGGGCCCCGTGAGAGACCCTGAGCCGGACCCCCAGTGTGGCTGCCTCCAAATCCTGACCACCAGAAACCTCATGAGATAATGAATGTTTGCTGTCTTAAACTGCGTAATTTTGGAGTAACTTGTCACATAGCAGTAGATAATGAATGCAAATATACTCCAGAGTATATTTTAGAGTAATCTGCTCTATGGAAATAAACAACTAATACAAACATACCCTAGGCAACTACCATGTGAAATCAGATAACAAAATATACAGGACTAAGAATGCCCATTGGAACACAGGAGCTCCTACTGCAGAAGTCTGTTAAGTCAAAGAAGATACCGCACTGCCAACTATAAAATGTCATACAGATGCACGGTAGATTACTATCCTGAAGGATTTTCTCAGAATGAGTGTTTGACTTCAAAAATTACCATAAGTGTATCCTATGTGACGTGATATTGTGATTTAAATAGTAATATTACATTGCGCGGTGGTGGGGAAACCACCCATGACACCAGAACCAGGTGCCTGGGACCTCCAGCTGTAAAGAGGTGGCGAGAGCATCTCTCTGGGAGGCTGGACAGGTCTGCCCCCTGAAACTTTAGAAATATGCATCCCAAAAAATGAAAGTATATAAGCAAATACTTAAATCCAAATGTGTTCATTATTAATATTGAACCAGTGTCCATTTCGTGGTTTTGGTCATTGTGCTATGGTTATGTAAGATGTCACCATTTGAGGAAGCCAGGATAAGGCTACAATGGGAACTCCTTGTATCTTTAAGCTTCTAAGAGTCTAAAAGTATTTTAAAATAAAAAAAAAATTTTAATTACCCTAATTCCTTCATTTCTAGAGATGGTAATTTTCTTAGTAAACACAGAACTAGTTTAATTTTAAAAATGTTTTAAGTCAAAATGTATTCCCCAATTTATATAAAGTTCAAAAAGCTGATCAATGGTGTTGAAAGTCAGGATAGCGTTTATCTTTGGAGAGGAGGACGGGGGTTGGGACTGGGAGAGGGTCGGGTGCTGGTGATGGTCTATTTTTTTTAATTTATCTTTATTGTTGAAAGTATTACAGATGTCCCCTGATGATGGTCTATTTCTGACTTGGGTCAGAGTCACACAGGTAGGTTCACTCGTTCATAATCCAAACTATATACTTTTCTCTATGCTTGTTACAGACTTCAATAAATTGTGTTTCTTTTTTAAATGTATTCCCCAAAACACAGAAATTACGAGTTAATAAAAATTCATTATTTTTTAACTCATTTTTTTCGTTCATTAGCAAAAAGTATGTACTATATCATACTTCCTAATATTTTGTAAACATATTTAATTCAGTTATAACTGGTGGATTTGCACTGTAGCCATCAATTCCTGAAAGCTCATGCCAGATTATTCACAAATGAAGTAAAACTTTCCATTTGAGATTCCCTACCAAAACCTGCAAGTTCCAGAAATAAAGGAAAATATTTTACAAACACAGTAAAAACAAAAAAATCTCACCAAGACTGCAGGGGGCTTTTGCGCTGACCTTCAGACATCAATGTATGCACATCAAGTTTACAGTGTCCTCCAATTTCACCAGTCTGGAAAACATCCTCCTGAAACCTGGTCGATAACAAAAATTAAATTACGTTGGAAAATTTTTTCAGGACTCAAGCACATCAGCTGTCACCAAAATGGTTTACCAAAATCAGTTTTTCATCAGAACTGAACTCTTTATAATAGAACTAGAGGCCTGGTGCACAAAAATTTGTGCACTCAGGGCGGTCCCTCAGCCTGGCCTGTGCCCTCTCGCAGTCTGGGAACCCTTGGTGGATGACCACCTGCTGGTTTAGGCCCGCTCCCTGGGGAATTGGGCCTAAGTTGGCAATCAGACATCACTCTGGCAGCCAGGGAGCCCTCGGGGGATGTCCACTTGCCAGCGGGGAGCAGGCCTAAGCTGCAGTCGGACATCCTTACCGCTGCTAAGGAGGTGGGAGAGGCTCCTACCACCACCGCTGTACTGGCAGCCATCAGCCTGGCTTGTGGCTGAGCAAAGCTCCCCCTG
This sequence comes from Myotis davidii, assembly GCF_000327345.1. Classification (NCBI taxonomy): domain Eukaryota; kingdom Metazoa; phylum Chordata; class Mammalia; order Chiroptera; family Vespertilionidae; genus Myotis; species Myotis davidii. Next base: position 2,595,356 of record NW_006295269.1, on the reverse strand, counting down.
TGGGAGCACACTGGCCACCAGTGGGCAGCTCCTGCATTGAGCATCTACCCCGTGGTGGTCAGTGTGTGTCATAGTGACCAGTCATTCCCAGTCATTGTGCTGTTAGGGGCA
>NW_006295269.1:2592421-2595186 GCF_000327345.1 Myotis davidii | reverse complement strand
GCAGAGCTGGATTGCATCCTTTTTTCCTTTTTTTTTTTATTCTGGGTTTTTTTTTTGTTTTTTTTTTACCTTCTATAATTGAAATTTTGTTGCCTTCAGTGGAGCTCAGAGCCGGCTCCAGCTCTGGCCACGACCTGCTGAAAGCAGGTACCTGGAGTTTATTTAGCTTCTATAATTGAAACTTTGTTGCCTTCAGTGGAGCTCAGGGCCAGCCAGGAAGCTTGGCTTCCTCCATCACTGGAGCAACCAAACCTCCTGCTCACTTCAGCTCCATGGCTGCCAGCCGCCATCTTGGTTGGGTTAATTTGCATATAGTTGCTCTGATTGGCTGGTGGGCATGGCTTAAGGCATAGTACAGTCAATTTGCATGTTTGTCTTTTATTAGATTAGATATTTCAAATGTATACAAAGCAGCAGAATCGTATAGGAAGGAAGCTGATGGACCCAAAATCCAGCTTCACAACAATCAACTTGTGGCCAATCAAGTCCCCCATCCTCCACCTGTCCCAGCCTCATCGCCATGTCTTTATGAAGCAAACCCAAGGTATATCCCTGGGCCTGAAAATATTTCAGAATTTCCACTGGATTTTTAACATCAATCACTTAAGTACCTGTCATGGTTTCTCTTGATGTTTCTTAAGTCAAGGTAGAGATTGGTTGCTCTGCAATACTGAAGGTAGCGGGAACATACCAGACTCGAGTCACTCTGAAATAAGGTTGAGAAAACAACTCTGAGTATTAACATTCCAAGGACACCCCCAGACATGCTAGATGTGTGACAGCATGTGCACCTTGAGATCGAGCCACATGGTGTGACGAGGCACGCTCCCAAAGGCTGCTTCTGTTTAGGACATTTCCCTCCCACACAGGTTTTGGCCACACATAGTTTTGCCCATTTTCACATTTTTCAGTGACTAAGAACTCCCAATGTTCTATTTATATCACCTCTTGTTAAGGCAAGAGTGGAATGTGTGGTTCAGTCCTCCAAGTAGAAAAGCTCTCAGAACCATCACCACCACAGTATGTGAAAAGCATCTTTCAAAGACGAGCCAAATGAAACAAGACGAATGCACACAAGACATTAAAATGCAAGGCTGAAGGGCAGTGTGCCAATTCCATAAGAGGTACTGTCTGCAAACAGAGAGCTGGTGGAGGTCCCTGTCTCAACGGTGACACAGGGCAATGTTTTCTAAATCACTGACATAAGCGAGCTGGCGAGGCGGCCACCAGAGCCGGCTCCTGTCTCTACCAGTCGGGTTTATGCGGGAAGAGGGAGTGTCAAGAACTTTACTAGTATCTTCTCGGGATTTTACTTATAGATTAAATGCCATTTGTTTTTCCTGTAACTCCCATGAACACAAGGCCTTCACCGGCACGGTGTTCTGGAGTCCACAGTTGGTAAGGGATCAGGCTCTGAGACCACAAAGCACACGGAGGTAGATCTTGGCCAGGAGAGCATTCTACAAACCGCCCCGGAGGAGTGTGCCAGGTGGGTCGTGGCTCCTGCCTGCCCTGTGCACAGACAGCAGACTCAGGTCAGCGGACGGCAGGTGAGATGGCGTCTGCTGCAGGCACGAGCACAGTGCGGGTCCTGCCCTGCCTCCTGCGAGAAGTGCCTCAAGTCCTATTATGTGACAGCCTCCAAAAGCTACAGAGCGCCTGCAAGTGCATTAATAAAATCTTTCTTTAATTTTCTGATTGCCTGAAGACCATGGAGAAGCCTGAGATGTCCGAGACTCGGCCAGGGTTCAAGCACATGGGAAGAAAACAGACCCTTCAACTCCCTGGACCTGTAAAAACAAACACTGAGCCCTTTGCTTGGACTGGGGCCCTGCACTGAGCATTTTTATATCCAGACTCTCACTCATCCTTACCACAAGCTCTGAAATAGGCATGGCTTAAAAGCAGAAGAAATTGCCCGGCCAATGTGGTTAAGTGGTTGAGCATCAACCTATGAACCGGGAAGTCATGGTTCAATTCCCAGTCAGGGCACACGCTCAGGTGGTGGGTTTGATCCCCAGTAGGGGGCAGGCAGGAGGCAGCCAATCAGTGATTCTCATCGACATTTCTCCCTCTCCTTTCCTTCTGAAATCAGTAAAAATCTATATTTTTTAAAAAGTTTAAAAAGCAGAAGAAATTGAAAAACAGACCGTTGGGTGCCTGTCCAGGAATCAGGATTTGAACCCTGTCCTTCTTCTGACTGACCGTGGCTGCCTCTGGCAAAGGTGCGTTTACCAGCTGAGTCATGCGGCGAGGGTGACAACGCACAGACCTGCGTTCTAATTCTAGGCGCACAGTCCCGTAGCGGCTGTTGGTCTCACCGAAGCTGCTTACTGTCGCTGAGGGCCCGGGGCCTTTCTGCCCGCCTTCTGCTGTGCTGGCAGCTCACATATTCAGAACAGCTGTTTGCTCGCTGTGAGGTCCTAAGCACACATGAGCAGCATGGGAGTGTGTCCTCTGTCCCAAAGTACTTGCAAGCAAATGTGTAAAGATGCATTTTATCAATTTATCTTCTTTAGCACATGCTTAAGGGAAATGCTAATCCTAGTGATATTTTAACTGCCTCACAACATGGCCACCTGATGTATGTGTGAAACTAGGACACGGTTTCCAAACGACACGGAACAACTTGTTTTCAGAAGTTAAAAAAGAGCCTAAGCCAAAAAACACACAGGAGCGAGGAGTCCTTTCTCAAGGCCGCCCACCGTGTTTCCACATCATGATCTAAACACAGGAGCATATTAAATAAACCGCCCGCTGACCGC
>NW_006295269.1:2581406-2589441 GCF_000327345.1 Myotis davidii | reverse complement strand
CAGCCCACCGCTGACCGCCAGCCCACCGTCTGCTGGGGCCGGCAGAGCTCCCGCAGCTCCCGCCTCCGCGCGCCCGCGTAGCCGAAGTCCGCTTGCTGCCAGAACGTGTCCCGGGCTGAGTCCAGGGTATCCGTCCTATTTGCAAACAAAGACTTTCGTCACTTTTTTTCTTTTTCTTTTTTCTGAGACTTGAGTCTTCTTTCGAAAGGTTACATTGCTGTAAGTTTTTCATTAATTTTTTTAAGTAAAATATCATAATTTTCTTAAAATGATCCCTTGCTACATGAGTAAGTTACCAAAATACATTATTTACAGACATACTCACTTATAATACTAATGCACACATAAATGTGTTAGATTAGGGTCATCTGGAACTAAAGAGAATGGACTACTAATTACTGTATTTTACTTATTCCATTAACCTGGCATGCATTTTTATGTATTTTATTTTTCCATCGCCATTTATCCCCTCTATGCCTCGTCCACCTCCACCCACACTCCTCCCCGCCACCATGAATGTATTGATTATAGTAACTGTGGTGGGGACTCCAGATGTTAAAATGTTTAGCTTTAGACACAGTTACTAGACTTGGCCATCAATGCATGTAGAAGGCTACTGTTCTGGGGACTGGAATGTATGACCGGCATTGACCCGAGGAGACCAGCCAGCAATCCGACCCCGTGGCCCAGGAGCACTGCAAGTGGCCAAGATGAGTCCGACCCACTGTGCTCACGGGAGGGAACGCCCACCGCCCGCGCAGATACCCATCAGCAGGTGAGAGGATGCTGGGAAATCACGGTCGCAGCTTTGACCTGGCTAATCTTTCCCGTTGAATTCCGAACCGCTGACCTCCTTGCTCCTGAATTCCAAACCCTTTACCTACATCTTTCTTCTCCTTTTAAAGGGTTGGCTTGATGACAGGTAAGACAGTCTTTTGGGGTACACAACCCGCAGTCTTCTCAGATCTCAGGCCATCTGGATAAAGCGCCCGTAAAGACTCAATCCTCACCTCTGCTTACTGGTTCTGGTGGTGACCAGCCCCACAAACACCGGCTTTTCCAGTTTCAATTACACTTAACTTTCCCTCCAGAATCACGAGGAAAACATCAGTTTATCTTCCTAGCGTCTGCTGGGGGCAATATTTTCTGTGATCTATACCCGTTTCTCCCCCTGACAGAGGAAATGACAGCTATTCCTGGGGGCAGTCAGGTTGAATCTATGACCATGTGAGCAAACTGATATCTAAAGGAGTTACTATCTAAAACCAGAGAGCCTCGCTGGGAACGGGGTCAGCATCCCCGGCCATGAAGGACGGCTTAAAGGGGAGGCATTACTTACCATCCCATGTCCACGTAGGTGCAGACCGGGTAGCTGAACCGGAACTCGGGTCTGCAGGATTCCTCATAGCCCCAGCAGTACTTCAGGTTTTCTAAGTGTTTCTAGAACATAAATCATGTGTGTTGGGTCTGATCAAATAATTGAATTACTACCCGCTTCCCTGGGAGACTGATCTTTAGGCCACTTCACAACTGACATTCCCTTTCACTTAAACCACCTTCCACTTGCTAAGACCATTCGCCTTCCCCTCTGGACCTTTCCAGGATCCAGATCTGCCCAGAGAGTTCTCCGGCCAGAAAAAGCCCACCTAGATTTTTTTAAAACCTCAGACTCCCAGTCCCTGGTGCCGGCACCATTTGGGGCCTCAGCCCATCTGGTTTTCAGGAGGACCCAATAAATGATAATTCTTTACCCCTTTTGGTGCTGGGCGTTCCTCCTTAGGTGACCCTACCAATGTGCATGGAGATGAGGCTCCCTTCTTCTGACATTTAGGGAGGACTCTTAGATCTTTCCATGAAGAAACAAAGCATTATAGGACTTTCACTCTTACATGCTACGATACATACTCATGCAATAAAAATTACAAGAGTAAATTCTAAGACTAGGAGTCTTCAGGTTCTTAACAACAATTATCTTTAATTACCAGCCCCTCCCCATGGCTGTCCCCTGACCAAAAGCCTAGGCTTTGCCTGGACAACCAGAGGCCACTTGCATTGAAACCTCTGGAAGCAGCTTCCTGAAACACCCTTCCTTTCTCAGAGAGCAAACTGACTCTAAAACCAGACCCTAAAAGTCACCTAAAATGGAATTTGTCACCAAAAGAATCAGCTAAATTAAAAGGATCAGCAACTTTACTCATGCATCCAGATCAGCAGAGACCCCACAGACATGGAAAGCTATGCAGCCCGTGGGCCACCGCAGCTGCCGGTGGCCAGAGAGCCCCGCAGGCTCTTAAGGTTCCCAGGCCTCCTGCCAGCGGGCTCCCGTGCCAGCACCGTGGGAACGGAAGTGTTCCACAGGCCCAGCTTTGATCTCAGGGCCTCACAAGCTGCCTTAATGGGCTCCAGTTTGAGGCCTTTCCAACAGCTCTACACCAGAAGGGCAGCCTTGGTATCAACCTTAATTATGTGGAGACAGGGCCAGAGGTGTTATTATAGAAATGAAGTGCTAAGGGACAGGCCTTCAGTGCAGCTGAAGGAGGAAGAGGTGTCAAATTCTTTAGTTATTTTTAACCAGATACTCTTTTGTGTATAAAATCTAATTTGATTCACTTACGGAGTATACAAATAGTACTGGGTTCCTACTTACTTTAGTACTAGTGATTTAGATTTTAAATCTCACTGCTGTGAGTGGGACAGAGTTTTAAACAAAGTTTGGTCGTTAGGAGCCTTATATGAAATACAATGATCCACTCACCTTACAACCAAAAGATAAAATGCCACCTTCAAGTTCAAGTTATAAAGCAGAATTAGTAAGCTAGTCTGAACTGTATGCTTTTATAAACAAGAGAAGGAACCTACCTTATAAGGACAGTGTGGGTCTTTCTTACAGACGCTGGCAACATGCCCATTGTTGTGCAAAAAGAAGGGGATGTGCTCCTCAGGCAGGCGGATGCTGGCGTAGTCAAACCCAGGCCCGCCCTGGGCGCCCTCGGCCCCCACCTGGGGCAAAGCCTCCTGGGGGCGACTCAGTGGGAGGTCATGAAGCAACATTCCAAAGACAAGCAGCATTATCATCGCAGCCTCCAAACCTAGAGATCAAATTGCAAACACGTTCCTCAAGACACATCCTTCAACAGTCTCAGGGAGCCAGCGCTAAGCATAATTACAATGAACTTTGCTACATCAGGGCATAACGCTCCTTTAGTCCATAAATACAGCATTTACTGTGCACCTGTTATGTGCCAGGCACTGTGTTAGGAGCTGTTACACTAAAACTTTTTAATTTCCATGCCTGCAAATCTTTTTACTTTTTAAAAAATTTATCTTTATTGTTGAAAGTATTACAGATGTCCCCTTTTTTACAAATCTTTTTAAAAGTAAGGTTTTATTGAGCCAAAGATGCTAGCCAAAATGAAGATGGGTCTTGGGGCACGGAGTCTAAACCCCCAGCAGCATGGCAAGAAGATAAAGCATGTCTGTCATCCTGGAGTTTATACATCCAGTCGGGGCAGGGAGAGAAGGAAGTGGTCCGGAAGAATTTACAGGAGCTACAGGCAAAGCAGTGGGGGCGGCGACACCCCTGCAAAAGACAGCAGCATCTGCAGGAGAACGCCAGCTCCCATGGGCTGGCTGGGAGAAGCAGGGGTCCCTGGGATTAGATGGTGGCTGGCTAAAATAATCTACAGAATATCCACCTGGAAATTAATCCGAAATCCCAACAGGTAAAACAAGAATATGACTACTATTTTGCTAGCAGGCTCATAGCCATTCTCAGACTAACAGCTCTTTTTCTCTCGCTCTCCAGCTGCTGTAATTTAATTGAGAACATTTCAGAATATTTTTTTTTCTTATCAGAGCTAAGAATATAGGGGAGAACAAAGCAAGAAAACCCCTGCTCTCCTGGAGCTTGTAACCTAGTGCAAGAGACATAAAATAAACACACAACTTCAGAAGATGACAAGTAACCCAGGGGCCGGTGACCTTTTCTGCAAAGGGCCAATTCTACTTCGCATTTGCAGGCTGTACAGTCTCTGACAACTACTCCATGGTGCCTTTGTCAGAAAAGCAGCTGAAGGAGGGGTATGGCTGTTCTAATAAAACTTTATTTACAAAAAAGGGAGGAAGTCCTTAATAAGACCCAGTTTGCTGCTGCCTGAAATAAAAGTCATATGACAGACAACATAATATAATGTAGTTCAGAACTTGGACTTTAAAACTGTACCAACTAGGTTTGAATCCAGATGCAGATTCCTCAGCTGTATGACCTTAGCAAGTTATTTAACTTTTCTGTACCTCAGCTTTTCCATCTGTAAAATGGAAATTATAATAAGCCTTCCTCATAGGGCTGTGCATTAAATATTGGTAAAGTGTTTAGATGTACTTGGTGTGTTAAATGTTGTATGTTTATTAAATAAACGTTTAGCCAGGCTGGCGTCGCTCAGTGGTTGAGTCTCGACCTATGAACCAAGAGGTCATAATTCAATGCCCAGTCAGAGCACATGCCTAGGGTTGGGGGCTCCACCCCCAATCCCTGATCCCGGTGTGGGGCATGCAGGAGGCAGCCAATCAATGATTCTCTCTCATCATTGATGTTTCTCTTTCTCTCTGAAATCAATAAAAAGATATTTTAAAAATAATAAAACAAATGTTTAAAGCCATGTTGGATGGGGTGCAGGGTGCTCAGTGACATCTGAGCTGAGACCTGAATGATGAGGAGCAGGGACACATGCCAGGAGACAGGAAAAGAAGTGCCATGGCTCAGAGCCAGCGGGTCTGCTGAGTGAGATAACAATACAACCAGCATGAGCAAGTACAGCACACGCCAGGGTCTTGGTACCGAAGTGCAGCAACAAGCACGCAGTCAGGAACTGACTCCCTGCCCTTGTGAAGCTAACATGCTCATGCGTGTATGACAAGCTATGGTGACAGTAAGAGCTGAGACTTGGAAAACTAGGAGTGAAATCCAGGCAGTCTGCCTCCAAGACAGACCCTGAGGCTCTCCCTGTCCTGCTTTAGAATTGCAAAGAGATAATGGTTACAGACCTCAGTGCCTTTCTAACTCTCCCCATCTACATCTCTTGGACCAGATTTCCCTATTTATCATCTATCTATAATAATAAAAGCATAATATGCTAATTAGACCAGACAGCCGAACTACCTTCTGGACGACCTTCCAGATGACCACACTATGATACCCACTGGCGCCAGGCCAGCCGAGGCAGGTGCGATGTGATTGGTTGGGGGCCCGGCAATCGCCCCATGATTGCCCAGGCCACAGGCCAGCAGAGCAATCGATCAATCGGGGGGCTCCACGATCGTCCCAAAGAGGGAGGCCCAGGGAACCGACTGGTGGGCTGTGGCAGGTGGGCAGGGCCTCCCTCTGCTGGGGGGCAATCCATCATCAAGCCCTGGCTGGGTGGCAGGGCCCACCTCTTTGGGGCAACTGATCATGGGGCTCCCAGACTGTGAGAGGGCACAGGCTGGGCTGAGGGAACCCCCACCCCAGTGTAGGATTTTCATGCACCAGGCCTCTAGTATAATGGTATATATAAAAGCCTAAGTGACCTAATGACGGAACGACTGGAACAACCAGAATGACCAGTCGCTATGACATGCACTGACCACCGGGTGGCAGATGCTCAACACAGGAGCTTCCCCCTGGTGCTCAGTGTGCTCTCACAGCGGGAGCGCTGCTCAGCTGACAGACCCCTCCCATGGCCCAGCAGCCAGGCAGCAGACACTCACTCCCTCAGTAGTCCTACAGTTCCAATCTCTGGAGAACGGACCAGGCACTGTGGGCCCAGCGCTGCGGGCACAATCCTGACAGTGCTGCCAGCCTCCTGGAAGTCGGCCTCAGGCACCACGCCACTTCCCCTCCCTAGATGCTCCACAAGGAAGAAACAACATAAAAGCGGTTGCCAGGTGGCTCCCAACAACCAGTGCAAATGTCAGAGGGACGGATCGGATCCCAGGCCAGTAAGGCCATCCCTCCGCCCGCCTGGAGGGCCAATCGGTTCCCAGCTCCCCCTACCTCCTGCGGACTCCACCCATGCACAAATTCGTGCACCACACCTCTAGTAGACAATAATCAGTATTATAGACAACATATCAGAGACAATAATCTTTCTGGTTCACTTTAGTGGTATCTTTTCTCTATTTAAAAAAAGTGCTCTTTCCACAAGGTGATTGAGCTGTATACACCCTAGCTGCTCCCGGCTAGGTCTGCTGTCACCAGGGCACACTCGGAAACTCAACTTTTAAAATCAGTGTTTGTTCACTGTGGGCGACAAAGTGGGGGCTTTCAGAAGCAGACTGCTGTGCCCCATTAGCCCCAACTTCCAAGGCCAGCAGGTCACCTCTGGACAGGGGGGACACCAAGGAGAGTGGTAAACTCCGATTTTCTTTTGGGTGGAGCTAGAGTATACTGTTATCTGTTTTAAGGGTGATCTGAATTAATCTTTTTGGTTAGGACTTTCATCAAACAGGGAGTTGATTACAATTTTATAAAATTTAAAAATATAAATTCGCCCTGGCCAGTGTGCAGTGTGGCTCAGTTAGTTAGGCATGCCCTGTGCACCCAAAGGTTGTGGGTTCGATTCTACATCAGGGCACATGTCCAGGTTGCAGGCTTGATCCTCAGTAGGGGGCATGCAGGAGGCAGCTGAGAACTGTTTCACTCTCATATTGATGTTTCTCTTTCTCCCTCTCCCTTCCTCTCAGTAAAAAGTCAATAAAATATATTAAAAAATAAAAATAAAAATCTTTGTAAAAAGTACATATTATTAGTAACAGTATCGCCCGACCCGAGTGACTCAGTGGTTGAGCACTGACCTATGAACCAGGAGGTCACAATTCAATTCCCAGTCAGAGCATTTGCCCAGGTTGAGGGCTTGATCCCCAGTATGGGGTGTGCAGAAGGCAGCCGATCAATGGTTCTCTCTCACTATTGATTTTTCTCTCTCTCTCTCTCCCTTCTTCTCTGAAATCAATAAAAATGTATTTTTAAAAAACAGTAATAGTATCTTATCATGAAAATATTTACCACTTTAATCCTCAAAACCCCCCTGCAGCTGTTATAATGTTTCAGATATATAAAGCTGTCAGAAATGAAACACATTACCTTAAAAAGATGCAGAAGTAGTTTTTACTACCCAGGTGATATTTTGAGTCAATGGAAATAATAAGAGAGAAAAAAATTGATGAGATAACCTGTAAGCAAAGGGTCTGGCACTTAGTGAGCTAAGGCCTAACTACATAAAAGGCCTGGTTGCTGGTGCTCTCTCTCTGCCTTAATGAAACCACACTCAGAGTTACAGGTACCAACCTCGAGCTGAGCAGGAAGGAGATGCCCGCTGTAGGCAGGCAGCAACTGGTACAGGCGGATAAGCATTCCTAGCAGCAAACAACTTGCCGGCTCTCAGCCTGGTGACCCCACTCACTGAGTCACACCAGGACTGGACTTGAGCCTCCCTGTGCAAGAGACCGGACATACTATCCTTTGACTCATCCTCCCCAGAAATACAGTCATGGTTGTGACCAAGTCCTCCTGCCCTTTGGTTATCCACGTGTATTGTCCTGGACCGAGCTCTGGCCATAACTAAGCCCACGATCACAGATCAGAAGCCTGGTTTTGCAGAGGGCACGCACCCACTTGCATAAGCTAGAGGCAGGAGGCTGCTGGTGCAGGAGGCACACCCCGGCCCGGTGGAGGCCTTTGGGTGTGGAGTCCTGCCGCAAGGCCCCCGGGGAGGGGTGGGGGCCCTTCTCGGGCAGATGGAAGCTTTAGCAGCTGAGCTACTTTTTCCTTCAGCACAAAGCGGCCGGCTCCCTCCACTCCTGCAGCCCGAGTGGGTTTCCAAAGGCCTAAGAGGAGGCAAGAGTAAACGGAAAAGCCTAAGAGACGATGAGAGAGGAAACACGGCGGCGGCCTGGGCGCAGTGGGTGGGCTGGGGCGGTGCTCCAAGCAGACGGGAAAGCGTGCAGGATGCAGTGGACCAACGGCAGCCACACGCATCTGAACAGTGACCCCCGAGCG
>NW_006295269.1:2572324-2580753 GCF_000327345.1 Myotis davidii | reverse complement strand
GGAAACCGGCTCCGTTCACCGGGCTGCGTGGCACGGAGGCGGGTTTGCTGTTCCCTGGATCAGACCGAAGTGCCCCCTGGATGTCGGAGCTGGCCCTTTCTGGTGGTGGGATTTCTGGGGTCCACTCACACCGTATGCAGTACAGTTGCCTCTCTCCTATCAGAAACTCGCCAAGTTCAAATGCTGCCTGTGGAGTTTAATCTTTACCAGTTTGTTATTTTATAATTATTTTAACTCTTTTATTGTACCATTTTTTGAACCCCAGCTACCCCGCTGGTATAGAGCATACTAGTTGATCAATACTGACTCAACTTGAACGGACTGCGGGTTACGTGAAGGCTGACACAAAGTAACCTTATGCACAGAAAGTCACCAGTGTTAATACGATTACAGGAAACACAACAGTTTATTTCTGTTGTGGGCAGCGGAAGGGCACCGGGTGTTAGACTGGTGGGGTCTGACCGGACCTGCGTCCAGCAACCTCGGTAACCTGAATTCTGGCTAAGAAAGAAATCAGAGCCAAGACCCAAATTAGAAAAACATTTATTTGATAAATCACAGAGGTGGAAAAAGTAATTCCTAGAAGAGATGGGCTTAGGACACCAGTTACTGAGATAAAGGAAGGGGCTTAGGGGAGACCTTCCCGCCCGCAGCAGCCCTGGTTCCCTGTGCTCCTGGAAGAGGCACCCAGCCCGCCATCCTAAGGGTTCTAAGGGTGAGATTAGGGGGCGGTCCCAGGAAGATCTCAATGGCATATTCAGCAGCTTTACAGGGGTGTCCTTTCAGGGTGGGGTCTCCACTGATGCATGCATCCGAGCCTGGAGAGGGGTCATTAATGCAGCTGGTCCTCAGGTCAGCCTTGGGGTCACTTGTCTGGTGTGGCTGCTTTCCTGAGCCTGGAGCTGAAATGTAATTGAGGCCTAAATGTTATCTCTAGGGAGGAAAGGTCAGGGGTCCAAAAAGCTTGATCAGCAAATGCTAGGGGAGAAAAGAGTCACCCTGAGGGCCAGGTCCCACCCTAGCATTGTCCTTTGCTAGGCGCCCGGGGCTTTCCACCAGTGACCCTCTGTACCTGGCCCATTGTCCTTGCTCTGCTCACACCTGTCTAATTGCCAACCACATCTCCAAAGGCTTACATGCTTTTAAAATAAGTTTTTAGGTGCTCCAAGTTCCATTAATAACCTGCTACATTAGGAATGTTATCTGGACTTTTTTCAAATAACACAAAAACACATGGTATTTGACATGGGCCAAGTAATTGTTCTGAATCACTTTACGGTATTAACTCATTTACTCTTCATGTAAAGGACTTGGCCTATTTCATACTTTGCCCATCCCTTACCAATAAGGACGTAATTTCTTTTTAATATTTTTATTGATTTCAGAGAGGAAGGGAGAGGGAGAGATAGAAACATCAATAATGAGAATCAATTGGTGGCCTCCTGCACGCCCTACACTGGGGATTGAACCCGCAACCGTGACCTCCTGGGTCATAAGTTGCTCAACCACTGAGCCACGCTTGCCAGGCAGGATAGTAATTTTTGAAAATGCTTTTCTGACCTTACTTGCCACCATCCTATTTTTGTTATGCACAGGAAGTGTAGCTCTCCTGTTAGTTGATTCAAATGAATTGCAGCCATTTAAAATAATTTTTTTAACAAGCTGGTTTGCCACAATAAAGAAATATATATAGCCCTAGCTCAGTGGTTCTCAACCTTCTGGCCCTTTAAATACAGTTCCTCATGTTGTGACCCAACCATAAAATTATTTTCGTTGCTACTTCATAACTGTAATGTTGCTACTGTTATGAATCATAATGTAAATATCTGATTTGCAGGATGGTCTTAGTTGATCCCTGTGAAAGGGTCGTTCGACCGCCAAGGGGTCGTGAACCACAGGTTGAGAACCACTGCCTGGTTTGGTTCAGTGGATAGAGCATCAGCCTACAGACTGAAGGGTCCTGGGTTCAATTCCAGTCAAGGGCACATGCCCAGGTTGCAGACTTGGTCCCCAGAAGGGAGTGTGCAGGAGGGAGCCGATCAATGATTCTATCTCATCAGTGATGTTTCTCTCTCTCTCACCCTCTCCCTTCCTCTCTGAAATCAATAAAAATAAAAAATAAAAGAAGCCGATAATGGCATCAACTTCAAAATATTGATTTAAAGATTAAGTGCAGGTATACAATCCCTTTTCAAATTCCTTGGGATCCATCATGTATTCCTGAATTTTTTATGGAATAGGGTAATATGCAAACCATTTACTAACCAACCCCCTCAGTGTGCCCTGGATCAGCAACAAATGAACAAAACAAACTCATAGACACAGACAACAGTATGGTAGTTACCAGAGAGGAAGGCAGTGAGGAGAGGAGCAGAGGCCAAATGGGTCAACTATATGGTAATTCAAGTTGAGTACACAATATAATGTATTATAAACATGTACAGCTGAAACTTATATTAACCAATGTTATCCCAACTAATTCAATGTAAAAAACACCAAAGCACAGGGCTCACTTAAGGCAAAGATAACCCCTTTGCTAAGGAAACTATAGACATGACTACCATTATGACCTACTCAGTTAGGAATTTATGACCACACCGCCATGTGGTTACTCTCACCGGGCTCATCAGGCATGCCAAGTAGCCCCTGAGCTTGTCCAGTTTTCTACATAGTCCCTTTTTCATTCATACCTCTTATTTACTACTAGAGGCCCGGTGCACAAATTCGTGCACAGGTGGGGTCCCTTGGCCTGGCCAGCGATTGGGGCTGACAGGGGTGGGAGGGGCACGGGGGGTAGTGGGGAGGTTAGCTGTGGAGCTGTGGGAGCGCACTAACCACCAAGGGACAGTTCCTGCATTGAGTGTCTGCCTCCTGGTGGTCAGTGCACATCATAGTGACTGGTCATTCGGTTGCTTAGGCTTTTATATAGATAGATTACTTGAGGATTCTAAATTAAATGTATCTTACTAGGGAGTGGGGCAGTATGATGAATAAATTCTGGACAGCACTAGAATAAATTCTCTGCATTGAAATCAGAATACTGAAGCGTTTGGGGTTTCTGTGTGTAATCTGTTTGTTTTGAAAAAAAAGTAAGTATTAAGAAGATACTTTTAATTTCCATCCTATCTTGTTAAAAGATCTTTGTTTGCTAAAAGGTAACATGGATTTGTATAAAAACAATAGCTTACAAGTACTTTAAGGGATTAAGTTGCATAGTTCAAGAGTATAAGCCCCAATATAAACTCAAAAACGGTAGCATATCTGTTATCTGAATATAGAAATATTGTAAGACATTTAGGATATATTTTGATACTGTTTAAGATCTTTTTTAAAAATATATTTTATTGATTTTTTTTACAGAGAGGAAGGGGGAGAGATAGAAAAATCGATGAGAAACATCGATCAGTTGCCTCCTCCACACCCCCCACTGGGGATGTGCCCACAACCAAGGTACATGCCCTTGACCAGAATCGAACCTGGGACCTTTCAGTTCACAGGCCGATGCTCTAGCCACTGAGCCAAACCAGTTAGGGCTGTTTAAGATTTTTAAAAGACACAAAAATCATCCTTACAGTAATTGCCAGTTATAATCAGTAAGTCTTAAAATTGTTTTCCAACAATACATCTTAATTAGAAAACTATGCTTAATAGTAATAGTCTTAATAATGCCTACTAAAATTAGGGCTTATCCTCATTTTCTTAAAATATGAATTCCAAACTTATGCAAGTTATATTATCTTCATAAAACAGTACCAGCTCCATTCATTGGTATTGGCCACTTTAAATTAAGTCAAAAATGAAGTACATTATTATTATTTTAAAATTTTTATTCAAATTAGATCCATGCTTATTTACATTTCATTTAAAATTAAAATATTTATCAATTTGTAGTTTAAATCATACTTTCAGCCCTTTACAAAATTTTATAACTTAAAATTGAATAGTGAAAATTAATTTTTTAAATAAAAATGAAAAATTACGGTATTATAGTACAAATGTATACATACTAAACAAACAAGTAAAACAAGATAAAGTGTCTACAGTCATTTTGTTTTCTTATGGCTACTTTCTAAATACTATAAATCATATACTTCTAATATTCATTATTAATTTAATTAATAAATCAAATGCCAATTGAAGGATCATGAGAACAAATTTTTCCTGAACATTCATTTTCTTTTAATGTATTTTCATTGATTTCAGAGAGGAAGAGAGAGATGAAAACATCAATGATGAGCATCATTGATCAGCTGCCTCCTACAAGCCCCACACTGGCAATCAAGCCCGCAACCCGGGCATATGCTCTAATCGGGAATTGAATCATGACCTCCTGGATCATACAGGTCGACTGCTCAACCACTAAACCACACAGACTAGGCTCAACATTCTTTTCATTTAACTACAAAAACTAATGTTTCCTTAAGTCAGAAATTATCCATACTTAGAATATCTTAAATCACAATATAGATACATTCCTCCATGTGCTAAATACTGTTAACACTGGAAGTTCTCAAAACAGAAGCAAAGGGGGAAAGGGAATGGTATTCTCAATTTAGTTTCCCCAGAGTTGGAAGGACGCCTAGCACCTGTGCTTAGATGTTTAGACATAAAAACAATGTTCATACCTCTTTTACTCTTCTTTCATATTCTTGAAATTAAGATTTATAGTATCTTTGTTTTCTTCCAAGAATAGAAACATCTAACTGCAAACTATATTCTTATCCATTAAAATATTATTTTTTTAGAATACAGACAAGCCTTAATGACAAAGTAAAATATGGCAACCAATATTCAATACATATTCTTTTATTTAGTGGAGTCTTTCAAGAAATTGATTTAGGATACTTCTCAACTTAAAAATGTATTGAGATATCTAAGTTTACAGTAAAATAGGATTAGTATGAATATCAACTATTCACTTGCAGATAAAGAACATATGGTAATATACAACCAGAGATTAAATTAGCTTCTTTGAATTTTTTAATTAAATAAATTGAAAACTCTTTAAAGTTTTAAGTTGAACTGGTTTTATTAATGTTAAGAAGGATTAAGAGAAGAGAATGTTTAATATGAAAATAGATCATATCGTTTTATTTAAATTTTTCCCCACAACTAAAGTGTTTTTTCTCTCACTAATGAATATTTTAAAAACAATTTCATAATTCCTAAACTTCTAATTTCAAACATTTGTCAGAATTTTGCAACTTAAGTTTCCTATATCTTCTAATTCTGAATATTTCTTATTGCTATCAGTCTTGCCATTCCCTGTCAGTCCCTGAATTTAAAAAAAAAAAAAAATCAAGGTGACAAAAAGCAATTACACTGATCTTACCACTAAAATATAGAAAGTTAATTTTATGAATTTGGCTCACTTTGGAAGAATATTTACTAATGCTAAATAAACATCAGAAATCCAGTGCCAGAAATACGGTCTGGAATACAAAAAGAAAAGAAAAAGAATGTCCACTTGAATTGCCCTGAAAAGCATTCCATTCCTTAACATGGCTTACTTATAGTTATACTCCAAAGTTCTAGTGTTTAAAATTTAACTCACAATTGAGAGTATTTATTTTGTAAGTAAAGGCAGCTACATGACTTTCAGTAATAAAAGGTATTAAAATTAAAATATTTCATAAGTATACAACACAGACTGGTTAACTTCTGAATAAAATAACATTTGGAAGAAGGCACAGCTATTTTTAAAAGCTATTTTGCCCTATTTTTGTGTTTAAAGGTTCAAGAAAAAAAATAAAATTACACAGAATTGCAAATGCCAAATTTAAATTGATTCCTACATTTTGTTATGAATGTTCTATAACATTCACTTTTAATGTACTAAAAATAAGGTTTTACAAAATGTGAAAGTATTTTCAAGAGAAAATTATATTAACAATTTTATTATGTTGATTCATTTCATAGGGTAGTACAAACAAAACCTCTTCAAAATTGCTTAAATGTTACTGATACCATCACAAATCATTCTGAGCACATTTTCCCCATTATCCAACCATGCCTAGATAACTGCATAGCTTAGCTTTCTCCAGACAGTAACACAATTTGTACAGACTTAATTGTGGAATCTGAGTAAAATAAATCTTGACCACAAAAATGTTTTAGTTTTTTTGTTGTTGTTGTTAATCCTCACCCGAGGATATTTTTTATTAATTTTTAGGGAGAGTGGAAGAGAGAGGGAAAGACACAGAGAAACATTGATGTGAGAGAAACACATCAATTGGTTGCCTCCTGCAGGAGCCCCAACCAGGGCCTGGGCCAGGAGGAACCTGCAATCAACGTATGTGACCTTGACTGGAAATCGAACCCAGGACCCTTTGCAGGTTCTATCCACTGAGACACAAACCGGCTAGGGCCACAAAAATGTTTTTAACTTAAATTATTCATCCTTTAGTCTCCTGTGTCAGTGTGACTTCTACTTTAAAGGAAAAATATTAAGTTCAAAATTTAGTAACAGGAAGTTTAATATTTTTTTAAAATTGGACACTTAATGTCCATTTTCATGAGTAGTAAATAGAAATGTTGAAGATTTAAGTGTGAAAGATTTCAAAGTTTCAATATGTCAATATCACTCATTAAATGTTCTCAATATATACAAACATATAAATTACAGATATAATTAGTTTTTATCTATAATACAATGTATGAACACCATTCTTCTTCCCCAACCATACTGACATAAGGATAAAGTAATAAATCTCGGTGCTATTCATGGAAAAAAAAAAAGATGCTTTAAAAAATAAATCTTTAAAGATAGTTTCAAAAATAAAGTTCAAATATTGCACAAAATAATTTAACTGCAAATATTACTATATACTATAAAACTTTTTCCAATGTTTTATCTCTATAATAAATTCCACTTTCTAATTCTACAAGAGAATTTATTGAAAGTCTGCATTTAGTTATTAAATGATTACATTCAGTTTGATGGGAATGTAATTTTCAGAAGTTAACTGAGCCTCTGTCTTAAAAGTTCGTCTATTTGAGTCTTATACATATTTTTTACATCTTCAAGATCTAATCGAAGTTCTTCCGCCTCTTCTGCTTTTTCTCCATACATCTGCAAAATAGTGTTGTATCTCTGATCCAAATCCTACAAAACAGATTTGTTTACAATTTGTAAAGTAACTGTACAGAACATCTTGATTATATTTATATTATCATAAACAAGTCACCAATAAATACATTACAATCTAAATAAAAGTATATAGTCAACTCTTATGAAAATTAAATTCATACCCTAGTCTGTTGGAATAAACAGCAAGTAAAGGAACTTAAAGAAACCCCGTCAACATGGCAATCACTCTTCTGTCCCCCTACAGACTTATTTTGCATATTTGTCAGGCCATATTTCTTTACTTTTTAGGAAAACACTTAGTTCTATAGAAACTTCAAAGATTACCTTCGAAAGAAACTTTAAAGTGCCCTGGGAGGATAGGGATAGATTAAAGTAATTTCTGGCTAGCATTTTTAAGCTGCTCCCAACATCTTATTAAAATACCTGTAAAGACCATCTTAAAGGTAAAATGGCCACTTTCAACAAAATTATGACTCATAGCTGGTCAGCTTATGGTTTAGGTCTAGCAAGAATTTCTGCTAAGAAAAAGGCAAATCTGAAAAGAATTAGAATGTAGCATTCACTACTACGTATGTCCCCCACACATACAAACATACATTCAAGCACTGTCAACCCAAAAAGAGGTGTGAGAACACCATGTCATTCACAACCTGTGTCCTGACTCAAAGAAGCATCTGGTATAGAAAAACATTTCTCCAGGTGCATCAAGCAAAAGCACATGCAGGCCCATTAACCCTGGTTTTAGGAGCCATGCCTAAAGAAAGAGCCAGATGGAGATTTCTGCATAAAGTTGTTTATAGCACTTTTTAAAAAATATTTTATTGATTTTTTACAGAGAAGAAGGGAGAGGGATAGAGAGCCAGAAACATCGATGAGAGAGATCGATCAGCTGCCTCTTGCACGCACCCCCTTGGGGATGTGCCCGCAACCAAGGTACATGCCCTTGACCAGAATTGAACTTAGGGCCCTCCAGTCCGAAGACTGACGCTCTATCCACTGAGCCAGACCGGTCAGGGTGGTAGGCAGGAATTTAAAGAGAAATCAGGCTCAGGGAAAACGAGTGCCTTTGTCATCTTTAACTATATGGGCTCTTGTTTGAGCTGCACATTGCCCACTTCATATTGAGGATCAAAAGCCTTCAGAACACCAGGAGGATTTACCACCACCCACTCTTCCTGAAGTAGGGCCTATAAAGCCTGTAATACCTAAGGCCCCCACTCATCTGTCTTCCGTGTGGGAAGGCTCAGAAAGAAAAAGTATGGGAAATAAACATTTAAACCCCCAAGCCTTTTTCCTAGGAGGATTAGACCTATAGAAGTGCCCTCCAGCAGGCTGAACA
>NW_006295269.1:2559358-2569709 GCF_000327345.1 Myotis davidii | reverse complement strand
ACACCTATGGATAAGGACAGTGGGGGCGGAGGGGTAAGGGCAGAGGGTGGAGTGGGAACCAGGTGAAGGGGAGCTAGGGGGGAAAACAGAGGAACAACTGTAATAATCTGAACAACGAAGATTTTAAAAAAATAAAATAAATAAATTATGATATAGCCATAGGATTACTCATAAAAAGTATGCTTTGGGGAAATTTAATAATATGGAAACATTTTCACAATACAATATCAAGTGATTAAGAGTAGAATATAAAATGTATTTACAGTATGAACCCAAATACATTAAAATAGCACATGCACTCACTCATACACACACACACACACACACACACACACACACGCCCTAAAAAAGGCTGAAACCTAATACAAAAATGAGTTAATGATTGCCTCTGGGTGGCAGAAACACAACCTTAATTTTACTATTTATACTATTAAAATTATAACAAGCACATGCAGCTTTATTAAAACAATATAAATAGTATGTTTAAATAAAATTATTTAAATAAAAATTGTAAATAAATTATTTAAATAAAAGAACAAATGAAGTGTCCATCATGAGGCTTAGAACATTGAAACTTGACCATCACTTATGCTTGTTAACAGAAACAAGTTCACTGCTCATTTCTGAATTTCAGGTAATAACATATGTCCCTTTGTTGAGCTGAGCTTAAAAGGAACAATTTAATTAAAATAACAAATGTTAATGTAAAATCAATTCTTGCACAAAATAGGCATGAACAAATGCTAGCCAAATCTGAATACATGCCATGGAAGTAGTGATTTTTCAAAATAAATAAATTAGTCCATTGCAGATCAGTATTTCAATTGCTGCTTCAGCATAGGCATGGGGACTCTCCTGCTCACACTGTGCCCCCACCATTTGGAAGGTGTTTCCAAATTCAGGAAACAACCCTCTCTTTGATGGATGCCAGACAGCATGGAAAGCATTGGAGCAGAGCCAGAAACAGCACAGACATACAGAAATGCAAATAATGGAAGACCTAATTCCTATTAATAAAAGCCTAATATCCTAAGTGTCCGGTTGACCCTTCGGCCATTCAACCAATCAAAGCATAATATGCTAATGATATGCTAAGGTTGCTCAACTGCCCGCTACGATGACATACACTGACCATCAGGGGGCAGATGCTCCAAACGGTAGGTTAGCTTGCTGCTGGGGTCTGGCTGATTGGGACTGGGCAAGACGTGCTGGACACGTTCTGGAGCCCTCCCGTGGTCCTTTCCTGGCAGGCCAACTCCCTGAATCCCTCTCTGGCCCCAATCGTGCACAGGTGGGATTCCTTGGCCTGGCCTGTTGCCCTCTCGCAATCCGGGACCCCTTGGGGGATGTCAGAGAGCTGGTTTTGGACTGATCCCTCAGGCCAGGCCAAGGGACCCCATTGGTGCACGAATTCGTGCACTGGGCTTCTAGTACAGGAATAAACCACCCCATTCCTAATTCCATAGCAAATTCTCCCATTAGTCCCTGGGGATCAATTCACAGCTTCTTGTTAAAACTGTGTTTTCATGTCCCACAAGGATGTGGAGTAGATTACCCTAAGACAAAAGCATCAGTGTGTCAAATGTATATAGAGATGTCCTAAGGCAATGAGAAATACATTTTCATTTCATTCTGTTAATTTTTTATCTGAATTGCATTTCTTGTTGTCTGGTGTTCTATGATCACCCAGGGCTGTTATTTCTAGTCAGAATGGTACTTGGCCTCTCATATTTATTCTTCATTATCTCCAAATAAAATTGTAAAGCTTTATCCAGGAACTAGAGGCCCGATGCACAAAGATTTATGCAAGAATAGGCCTTCCTTTCCCTGGCTGCCAGCACCACCTTCACTCTGACCCAAAGCCGCCTTCCGCCTTCACGTGCTGCCCAGAGGGCCGGAACGCCGAGGGCGGGGCGGAATGCCTGTGTCATTGCCATGGCGACAACGCAAGCATCCTGGTCAGGCTGCCGCAATCTTTGTCGCATCAATTTGCATATTCCCTCCTTATTGGCTGTGGGCACCGCCATCTTTGTCACAAAGTGACAGTCAATTTGCATAGTCCGTCTTTATTAGATAGAATAATAGCACAAACTCAAAGATCTTTAGATTTTTAGAATAAATCATTATCCATCCAGAAAAGGACCATATGGAGTACTCAAATTTTGTCAGTGAAAACCTTCAACAAAAACAAGATAATCCTGAATATGTAGGTGTTTTAATATTTTTAATGCAAAAGATGCTAATTAAATGTTTATAAATGCTAAAAAACAAAACAAAACAAAACCTAAGCCAAATGGCTATCAATCTTTTCTTTTTAAAGTATTTTAATTGATTTCAGAGAGGAAAAGAGAGGGAGACATGAATAGAAACACCAATGATGAGAGAGAATCACTCATCAGCTAACTCCTGCATGCCCCCCACTGGGGATTGAGCCCACCACCTGGGCATGTGCCCTGAGTAGGAACTGAACTGTGACCTCCTGCTTCATAAGTCAACTACTGAGCTACGCTGGCGGGGCAAATGGCTATCAATCTTACCACATCGCTCCACTACACCTACAATTTCCCCCATATATAGCCTAATCAGTGATTTCTCCAATTAACTGAAGCACATCTGACGATATTTTAGTCTCTTTGGTTCACTGTGGTTTAAATATTACCTGGCATTTACCCAAATTAAATATGGCTTAATAGTGACTACTAATACCAAATATGCTAATTATGATATATATAATATCAATAAACAAGTAGTATGGAGATAATACAAAAGTGTTTTATAAATGATCCTTGGCCAAATAAAATCTAGTTATTTTCCAAATGAGATTAAACATGATTGTGAAAAATGCTTTGACTGTACAATGAGACAAGCAAGATAAAAGATTTATCTTTCAAGTTATTTACTGAAATATTAATACTCTAATTTTCAAATAAATCATTAACACATATGCATTTTACATAAATTAAAAATATGAGGTTTAATGTAACCGGATTAAAATATCTGAGGTTCACCTTAAGTGAAGAATACTTACTCTTAGCTGAGTTCGAAGTTTGGGTATCTCCTTCACTTTCTCTTCAAGTTCATCATTTTGATTTGTTAATTTAACTAGCTCTTCAGCCATTATGGAGCGTGTTTTTTCTAGACTGCCAATTTCTACCTGAGAAACATTATCAGAAAGAAATTTAGACAAAAATATATCCCATTTAATGTTCCTACTAATGTAAACATATTTAATGTGTTATTTTTAAAGAAAAATATAACAGCATATAACCATGAGGTAGCTCTTAAGTAAAAGGAAATAGTGACCAAAAAAAGGTTTCAACTTTCTTCAGAGGTGTACCACTGAATAGGGTGTACCATGAAAGACAAAGAACTAAAGAGAATTCAATCATCTGTTTGAACTATGCAACCTTGTATTTTTCTCTAATTTAAGGAAATAGCATATATTTCAGTTATTCTAAATTACTACAAAATCCCTGAGAAATAAAACCATACTTTAGTGTATCTCCAACTGTGTTGATCATATTGACAGACTACCAAAAATGTTCATTTGGTCCCTCAAGCATAGCATTCTGGGCTACATAAACATAAGTATTAAGATTATTCTAACCTATTTTTTCCCAATTCAAGATCTTCTTTAATAGAGTAATATTTTCAACTTATTAAAGTCATACAAAGGGAATAAATGAGGAAAGTTTTACTTATGAGTGTATCAAGTTTAACAAAAAATAGTTTAAACGTTTTAATATTTCTCACTACATTATATTTTAAAAGGCAAGATATGATGAGCGGCTCCTCCCTTCCCACTTACAATGTTTACTTTCATGTGCACAAGGTTGTAGTTCTAATCTCTCTATTCCAGCAGTTCTCAACCTGTGGGTCGCGTCCCCTTTGGCGGGTGAACGACCCTTTCACAGGGGGCGCCTAAGACCATCCTGCATATCAGATATTTACATTATGATTCATAACAGTAGCAACATTACAGTTATGAAGTAGCAACGAAAATAATTTTATGGTTGGGTCACAACATGAGGAACTGTATTTAAAGGGCCAGAAGGTTGAGAACCACTGCTCTATTCATTCCTCACGGGAAGTCAGAGCAACTTATATGAGTGGTAAATCCAGGAAGAATAAAATGGGTATGCTCAGATCAGAAGCTTCCTTTTTTTAAAACTATGTTTTATTTATTGATTTTTTAAAGAGGGCAGAAGGGAGAGGGAGAGAGAGAAAAACATCAGTGATAAGAAAGAACCACTGATAGGCTGCCTCCTGAACACCCCACCCCTACTGGGGATCAAGCCCACAACCAGGGCCTGGGCCCTGACCAGTAAGCAGAACCGTGACCTCTAGGTCCCTGATGGACGATCAATCACTAAGCCATGCCAGCTGGGCAACAGCTTTTTTTTTTTAACGTGTGGAAAAGCTGCTTGAAAGGAGCGCTCTGCTCCCAGATGCCTAAGTCTTACCTGGGCAGCTACCACACCTGGGAGCCCACTCCAGCCCAGCATTTCCCGTGATGGAGGTAAGTCAGTCTCCCCAGTTCTGGCCCTCAGCAGGCTCACTTGGCTCTTATCCTTGGTGAATTTCTCCAACCAGCCCTTATCATTAACATAGGATACATTTTGGTCTTCACATGCCACTATTTCATTTTATTTCTAAACTTGCACAGAATTCAGGTGAATATAAATTCAAGTATACTTATTGGCCCTCAAATTTTCACCTACTTCTATAGCATATTTAATTTTTCCAATACCTGTAAATGAGTAATTTCTCCTTCCCTTAGTTGTAGCTGGGACTGTAGATTTTCGATAATGCTAGATCCTGCCCCCATCCTTACAGCCTCATAAAGATTGCTTCCACTTGCTGATACAGACATTGGTCCAAGTGAGAGATCATGAGGCTCATCCTATGTTAAGAAAACACACAGTTATTCAGATAGTACAGACTGTCTGCCCTTATAAGGTTCAAACAAAAGATCTGTCAATTCTTGCTTTAAAATGTCTAACTCTCAAAGGCAGAAAATCATCTATACTTCCTCAGTTTTACAAATATTCAGATGACTTGCCTATGGAATGGCAAGATCATGATGATAGGCTAACTGCTACCTGCATATTCCTTTTATCATTATTCAGTTTAGGAATAAGCACATATCCTACATAATAAAGAGGTAATATGCAAATTGACCATCACTCCAACAAACAAGATGGCTGCCACAATATGGCCAGAAGGGAGGGCAGTTGTGGGCGATCAGGCCAGCAGGGGAGGGCAGTTGGGAGGAACCACGCCTGCAAGGAAGGGCAATTGGGGGTGATCAGGCCTGCAGGGGAGGGCAGTAAGGGGCAATTGGGTCGGCAGAGGAGGGCAGTTGGGAGGGACCAGGCCTGCAAGGGAGGGCAGTTAGGGGTGATCGGGCCAGCAGGGGAGGGCAGTTAGGGATGACCAGGCAAGCAGGGGAGGGCAGTTGGGGGCAACGAGGATGGCAAGGGAAGGCAATTAGGGGCAACCAGGCTGGCAGGAGAGGGCAGTTGGGGGCAACCAGGCCTGTAGGGGAGGGCAGTTGGGGGCGACCAGGCCTGCTGGCGAGGGCAGTTGGGGGCAATGAGGCCGGCAGGGAAAGGGCAGTTAGGGGCAACCAGGCTGGCAAGGGAGGACAGTTGGGGGTGGTCAGGCCTACAGGGGAGGGCAGTTAGGGGCAACCAGGCTGGCAGGAGAGGGCAGTTGGGGGCAACCAGGCCTGCAGGGGAGAGTAGTTAGGGGCAACCAGGCCTACAGGGGACAGCAGTTGGGGGCAACCAGGCCTGCAGGGGACAGCAGTTGGGGGCAACCAGGCCTGCAGGGGAGGGTTGTTAGGGGCAAACAGGCCTGCAGGGGAAGGCAGTTAGGGACAAACAGGCCCACAGGGAGGGCAGTTGTGAGCAACCAGGCCTGCAGGGGAGGACAGTTGGGGGAGACCCAGGCCTGCAAGGGAGAGCAGTCAGGGGTGACCAGGCCGGCAGGGGAAGGCAGTTAGGGGTGACTGGGCTGGCAGGGGAGGGCAGTTCAGGGCACCAGGCCTGCAGAGGAGGGCAGTTGGGAGTGACCAGGCAGAGGCTGTTAGGGGCAACGAGGCCGGCAGGGGAGGTCAGTTAAGAGTGATCAGGCTGGCAGGCAGAGGCAGTTAGGAGCCAGCGGTCCAAGATTGTGAGAGAGATGTCTGACTGCCAGTTTAGGCCCGATCCCTGTAGGATTGGGCCTAAACCGGCAGTCAGACATCCCCCATGTGGTCCCCAGCTGGAGAGGGTGCAGGCTGGGCTGAGGGAACCATCCCCACCCCCGTGCACGAATTTCATGCACCAGGACACTAGTATGAAATAAAACATCACCTGAGACAGGAAAGATGTTTGCAGCCCTGCCATCTCAACTCCACTTATTGAACTTGATCGTGACATTGTAGGCGTGCTAGAAACAGAAAATGGCTTCCGTTCCTTTAAGGAGTAAGAAAAAAATTTGGTTAGGATTAAGAGCGAAGTGGTAAATAAAAAAACAAGAAACTTTTCTAGGATTAATGACAACAAAGACTCATTCTAACTTCCTCATAAAATGTTACAGATATAACTTCTGAAGTCTTATCCTTGCAAGACACAATATTTGGTAATCTGAAAGTATAGACAGACTTGGTCAAATCATCTAGGGCAGTGGTTCTCAGCCTTCCTAATGCTGCAACCCTTTAATACAGTTCCTCATGTTATGGTGACCCCCAATTTCATTATTAAAAATTGAACATAATTAAAGCATAGTGATTAATCACAAAAACAATATGCAATTATATATATGTTTTCCAATGGTTTTAGGCGACCCGTGAAAGGGTCGCTTGACCCCCAAAGGGGTCGCGACCCACAGGTTGAGAACCGCTGATCTAGGGACTCATGTATATTGCAACAACATAATCTGATTTATTTTTAATGGAATGAAAATGTATTTTTTAAAACGTATTCCTTTTATTGATTTCAGAGAGGAAGGGAGAGAGAGAAATAGAAACATCAATGATGGGAGAGAATCATTGATCAGTTGTCTCCTGCATGCCCCCCACTGGGGATTGAGCCCGCAACCCAGGCATGTGCCCTTGGCTGGAATTGAACCCAGGACACTTCAGTCCACAGGCCGACGCCCTATCCACTGAGCCAAACCAGCTAGGGCGAAAATGTTCTTGTTAAAACAATTATATGAACTCACTGCTTCCTATTATATAACCTATTTCTTCCTTTGTTGTTGTTCTTAATCCTCACCCGAGGATATTTTTTCCATTGATTTTTTGAGAGAGTAGAAGGGAGGGAGGAAGGGGGAGAGGGAGAGAATGAAAGAGACAGAGAAACATTGATGTGAGAGACACATCAATTGGCTGCCCCAGCACACAGCCCAATTGGGGCTAGGGATTTAACCTGCAACCCAGGTACATGCCCTTAACTGGGAATTGAACCTTCAGTGCATGAGCTGATGCTATAACCTCTGAGTCACAACAGCCAGGGCAGACTAAACCTCTTTCTTTCTTTTCTTTTTTTTTTTAAATTGATTTCAGAGAGGAAGGGAAAGGGAGAAGGAGAGAGAGAGAGGGAGAGGGAGAGAGACATCAATGATGAGAGAGAATCATTGATCGGCTGCTCCTGCATGCCCCAAACACCAGGGACTGAGCCCACAACCTGGGCCTGTGCCCTCTCCGGGAATCGAACTGTGACTTCCTGGTTCATAGGTTGAGCCTCAACCACTGAGCCATGCTAGTGGGGGTAAACCTGTTCCCTTAGAATAAGATTACCAATGAGTTTTATAAACCTTAAAAAGTTTCTGGCTTATCTACTTTATTTTTAGTGTATTTTTTAAAATTCCAAATAAATGTAAAAGGTAATTTCAATGTTGACACAGGTAGTTTCTATATATTATGCTAACTACCGAGTACCTGCCAATACTTTAAATATAGGAAACTCACTTTAAAAAGAGGTTCTACACTTCAAATCCCAGAAAACACAGATCTGTTTGGATAAACTCAAAATATTTTGGATCTACTCTGAACAAGACACTGATTACACTAATAGGGTTTATCATCCTACTGATTTTAGACATTAGAAATGTTATTTATAAAGTGCAACTAAAATTACAAAACAATGATTAATCACAACAGCTACTAACTGGTTACACCAAAAAATTCAATACCTTTTCTTTTATTGCTTCTTGAGTAAAAATGGCTTTCTTCCGTTCTTGTTCAACTTTCATTTTCTCCATTTCTAACTGACTGCTCAACAGTGTCTAATAGACAGAAATACAGTTAGATAATTCCTATGATACTAAATCATCCCCAAAAGTCAATCTCAAAAGTAGGAGCATAAAGTATATACCTAGTTGTCTTACTACTAAAGAGCAAGTCCCAAAAGCAGTAAGTTCCTTCATTTCATCTTGTCATTACTTTGCTACCATCCCCTAGCCCTAACAGGTGAGTCAACAACTAACAGAAATACCTTTTCTTTCCTTGTCTCTTCCAGTGTTCTCACATAATCATCTTTTAGGTTTTCTAATTCAACCTGGTACCTATTAAGCAGAAGGAAATGAAACAAAAAAGATGACAGTACAGACTATTAAAAACTCACTATTTTATTAACTCCAGCTACATATATATAGTCATTTTTATTACCAGACTGATTTTCCTACTGTTGCTTTTTTCCAGATGACTTGGGTTTTACTCAGAAGCCAAACTACTACTTTTGTGCATTGTATTTATTGGTGCTTTGGGTTAAGATTTCATTTAAAAGAAATTTCCTAAAAGAATTTTGAATGCAACCATTCCATATGTTCAGATTCTGCAAAAGGTTGTTAGGGGGTCCAATGAAAACGTTTGCAAAAGTTCAGGTATTTTACTTTATAAAGCATTTTTACTTCACTACATTTTTAAAAGTAAAATTTCCAAGAAAGAACTGAGGGTAAAAATGCACTAATCATAGCCTTTATATAAAGATAGCCCTATATAATTTCAGGTGGATGTATTTTATAGCTTGTGGTTTCCAAAGAACCAATACATTTATTTAGAAAGACTGAAACACTGCTAAAACCCTTGTAATATAAAAATAACTCCAATGAAATAACTCCAATATGTTTCCAAACTATTTTCTGGTTACAGACTCCTTTAACAAATCTGATTAAAGCAATGAACCTTTTCTCTGGAAAATGCACATATAGAACATGCAACACAATTTCCAGAATACGTGTAAGATGCAATGAATCCCAGTACTATGTCTTGATGTAACATCCTATTACTAATGGCCCTAACTTTAAACACTAAGAGTATGTATTTTCAGTTCTCAGGGCCATGTAGCTAAAAGCCAACGGCACATGTTTTTAAGTGCTTTATAATGTCATCAAGTACCAAAAATAACTCAAGAAATATGCTCACCTATTTTTTTCATCTTCCAGTTTTATTAGCCTATTTTTCTCTGATTCTAGCTGGGCCTGAAATCTACTGTTTTCTTGTCTTAAGAGAGAATTCTGGGACTCCATGGAAGACAGCTGAATTTTGTTGGCAAGGAGTTCTTCCGTAGCCGCACGTTCTCTTTCAACGGCTGCTGCCAACAAGGTCTGAGATTCACCTGCATGGAGGATAAAAAGAGAAAATTCACATACACAGATACCCAAGAGGCCAAGACACCGAGTAGTTCTGACTTTCAATGATGCAAGTAGCCACACTTAAAACTCTTAACTGCTTATTGCCCGAGGCAGGGCTTTTTCCAAATTTTAAACTTTTGCTCTATGTGAACAAGATGAAAAGACAAGCCACAGACTTGCAGAAAACAAATGCAAACCACACTATCGAAGACTAGTATCTACAATATATTAAGAAGTTTCAAATCTCAGCAGTGAAAATACAAACAACCCAATTAGAAAATGGGCAAAAGACTTGAACAGACATTTCACTGAAGAGAATGCACAAATAGAAAATAAACATCTCAGCAATAAAAATAAATTAAAAATAAAAGCAGCACATGAAATAATGTTTAACATGATTGGTCATCAGGGAAATGCACATTAAAATCATAATAGATATCACTGCACACCTGTGTGGACGACTATAAAAAAACAGGGCCCTGGCTGGTGAGGCTCAGTTGGTTGAGCATTGTCCCAGCACTAAAAGGTCAGTGGTTCCATACCTGGTCAGGGCACATACCCAGGTTGCAGGCTCAATCCCCAGTAGGAACCATGTAGGAGGCGGCTGGTCAATGTTTCTCTCTCACATCGATGTTTCTCTTTCTCCCTCCCCACCCCCTAAAATAAATAAAAACATATGAAAAATAAAAAACAGGGAGACACAAAATCCTGGCAAAGATATGGAAAAACT
>NW_006295269.1:2547973-2559311 GCF_000327345.1 Myotis davidii | reverse complement strand
TGAAGGCCTCAGAGGGGCAGATGCGGGGTGGATGGGGTCAATGAGACAAAAACACAAAGGCTACATCTGTAATACTTTCAACAATAAAGATAAATTTTAAAATAAGATATGAAGAAACTGAATTACTCACATACAGCCATTCAATGTAAACAGGACAAAAAAAAAAAAAAGAATGTATCCTGGAAAAGTATTCATTGTTGTTTTGTATCTTTATATTTATGATTTCGATTTACATAAATTCTGTTGTCTTCTAAAAAAAAACAAAAACAAAAAAAACTAAACATACAACTATCCAAACAACTCAGCAACTGCATACTTGGGCATATATCCAGAGAAATAAAAAACGTATGTTCACACTAAAACTTGTATGTGAATGTTCATCATAGCAGCTTATCTGTACAGACAAAATCTAGAATCAGCCCATACAGCCATCATCAGGTAAACAAAATGTGGTACATATATATGAAAAAACACCTAGTAATAAAAAACCTAATCACTGACACACACAATAACTTGGATACATCTCCAAGGAATTATGCTGAGCAAAAAAGCCAATCCCCAAATGTCAGCTTGATATCTTTATTATAGTGATGAAAACATGAACCCGCACCAAGTGGTAAAATTGTGTAGAACTTAATATATACACAGAAGCACACACACACAAACAAGTACCAGCAAAACTGGAAAATCTGAATAAAATCAGTAAACTGTATCAGTGTCAATATCCTGGTTGTAATATTGTAATTTTGCAAAATGTTAGCATTTGGATATACTGGAGAAAGTGAGAATTATTACTGCATGTCTATCCACAATTACCTCAATAAAGTGTTTCAATTATACTGCATCTATGGTCCTATTAATAGCATCACAGGCTATGTGTGTCCTGTGGCTCTGCCTATATTCCACCACATACCCCAAGAGTATGCAGACCCCAGTGTAAAAACCACCAACGCGGGCTTCTAGCCTCCACTTACTGCTAGATAGGTATTGGTTTCAGGGGTCATTTTCAGATACCTCACATTTCCTAACAAACTGGTCTCAAACTGACAGAGATAAATGACAGATCTAAAATGTATACACATAAATTAAACAATATATATATGAAGAGTCATCTAGTTCAGTGATTTTCTTTTTAACCATTTAAGTCTTTTCTGAGACAAAATCCGACATGGAACTCAAAAAGAGAGAGACAGCAGAGGCACTACTTCCACTGTGGCAGCTGGCGGGCCCAGCACATGACTGAGGAGCTTCCCTGGCACAGTGACAGCCCTGAGGAGCCTGCCGAGGGCCGTCTGAAAGCCACTAACTTACTTCACTGCTCAGGACTTCCAGTGAGCAGCCCGGAAAAGGGAAGTGACTCGCTTCAGACTGTCTAGCTGGATGACTCAAAACAAAACAAAGCAAAGCCTTGAGTCCAGGTCTGCTCTGATCACTACCCCATGATGTCCCTCAAATTCCATGGACTTTTCATGAATCTGCTAGCTTCTGGGATATCTAGTATATACATATATCACCTGTCTGTGCTTGAATAAACATCTTGGAAAAACAATTTTCTTTTTATTAACAGCACAGAAGGGCAAATTGGGGCATTCCTATAAAGAAACAGAATACAAAATCTTAGCACTGCACAGTACCTGAATACTGGATTTATTTAACCTTGATCCTCCATAGATCTGGCTCTGCTCTTGGAGTTCCTCCACTGACTACAACATATCTACCCTGTACCTTCCACACTATCACAGACAAGCTAGAAAAAGGTCAGATTTAGCAACAAACAAGGGGGAAACCGAGTGCAGCAGTCTGTAAAAATGAATGAAAAAATGACATGACAGTAATTAGACAGGATCTGGTATATTGTGTTAGGGAAAACAAATGATCTGAGAATCAATTAAGATATTAGAAAATAAATGTAAAACAGGAAAAGAGGTGAAAATCTACCCGTCAGACACAAAATACAACTATCAGATCAAGTGAATTTCAATTTCAGACCATTACCCAATTCCATAGACAAGATGGAAGGGCGTCTGCATTGAGCTTAAGAACTAAAGCAGTTACCCAGCCTGTCAGAGAGACTCTTCTCTAACTTCTCCCACGACGATGTCTGGGACCCTAGTGTCGCCTGCAAATTTTCTATCTGTCGAAGCAATGGTCTTGTCGTTGACGAAACACTTTGACTCAGTTCCTGGTTTCGATTTTCTGCTTCCTGGAGTCTCTGAATCATGAAATTATTAAGTTATTACCGCTGACAACAATAAAAACACTAGCAAACAAACTTTATGGGATTTCTGGAAAAAATTATTTCTCCAAGATAGAATTACTTTTTGAATTAAATTATTTTATAATTATTCAATCCTTAAGTTAGAGTTATGTTGCATGATTATCTAAATAAGTGCTCTTTTAGAAAGCATTTTCTAAGATAGAGCCTCTGACCATCATAAGGTAAACACAAGTATCATCCAAACCACCCTGTAGTAACCTCCCCATCCAAACTTCTAAGTATTTATTAAGACAGGCAAGTTGATCGGAATTGCATTGCCTCTCCCTTTTCCTATGCATGCTCACTGACTGGAACTGAATAGCGGATAACATAAAAACCGGGCAGTGCTCAGACTGATAATAATGAATAAAACAGCTATTACAAATGAAAACAATACTGAATAAATTTTTCATAAAATGATTTGCTCTAAAACAGAATTAGGGCTTTTCTTATATATTTTTAAGGTTCCAACTCTGATTTTATTCACAAGCCACAAAAAAATAGCAAACGATACATATGGGAGTAATTCTCCCAATTCCACGAACATTACCCGCTGAGTCACTTTTTATTTCTAAAAGAACTGTGGCAGCACCTGCTGGAGTTCACTGATCTCATGGCGCAAATAATCCTCTTTTCTGGCAGCTGTTTGTTCTGCACGCTGCAGGGCCAGCCTCAGGTCCCCCACCTGCATGAGGAAAACCAATACACTATCACCGTCTCGAACACTGCCTGCTAACTACGTATTCTGTGTTCTGTTGACTTACTGTTCATGTATAATACTGTATACTATCCAATGAGCTTTAACGTATGATTATCACACATCCCATTCATCAAGCAATTCCGAAACTATATGTGTGTTCATTTTGTACTAAGGAAAGTACTGTTAGACAAAAAAAAAAAAAATGTATGTGTGTGTATACAAGGCACAGCCACTGCCCCATAAGAGATGACGTATCCATGTATGTCTGCAGTGCAGACTGCATGTGACAGCTACATGAGCTATGAGAGCGAGTCCTGAGAATTCGCTCTATGGAAGCAGATCTCTATAAACACAGACATGTTTCCTATACTGTCAGCTACATCAACAATAACACACAAATCATGAAATATTGTAAATATCCATCAGTAGTCATCTATTTTTACAAGTCTCAATACAACATAAGCATACTCATTAAAAATTATGGTACATGTAAAAATGTATGATTTAATCTTAAATGAAAAAAACTGTAAAATAATATATAAAGTATAAAAATATGTACATGGAAATAAGAACAAGAAGGTAACACACAAAGTTGACAGTACTCCTAACGGTGATGATTTTATGAATGATAGTGCCCTACACTCTAATTCCCATTCCTCCAATTTTTCTTTATTATTTTATTTTTCTAGTGTATTTTTAATGTAAAACATTAATAATTTCTCTATCCTAGTGATAGAGTTGCAGAAACACAAGGGGAGTATGGACCATTGCATGACTTAAACAACCCAAATATCCATTATTAAGAACTGACTGAATACAATGAAGCGTTATAACTGTAAAAATAATTTTTTAAAAAAGCTTTAGGTTAAAACTAAAGTTCTATGTTCTAGTATGGAATGATCACAAAGATACTTTATTTTGTAAATAAAGCAAGCTGTCAACAGTATAAATAGTAAACTATATATATTTTTTCTTTTCATCTTCCTTGCCTCTTTACTTCATCAAAATTAAAAACTTTGCCGAAACCGGTTTGGCTCAGTGGATAGAGCGTCGGCCTGCGGACTGAAGGGTCCCAGGTTCGATTCCGGTCAGGGTCGTGTACCTGGATTGCGGGCACTTCCCCAGTGCGGGGTGTGCAGGAGGCAGCTGATCGATGTTTCTCTCTCATCGATGTTTCTAACTCTCTATCTCTCTCCCTTCCTCTCTGTAAAAAATCAATAAAATATCTTTTAAAAAAAAATTAAAAACTTTTGTGCATCAAAGGACACTATCAAGAAAGTGGGACAACCTATATAGAATGGGATAAAATATTTGCAAATCCTGTATCTGACAAGGGTCTAGTATGTAGAATACATAAAGATTAATAAAAAGCCGAAACCGGTTTGGCTCAGTGGATAGAGCGTCGGCCTGCGGACTGAAGGGTCCCACGTTCGATTCCGGTCAAGGGCATGTACCTGGGTTGCGGGCACTTCCCCAGTGGGGGATGTGCAGGAGGCAGCTGGTCAATGTTTCTCTCTCATCGATGTTTCTAACTCTCTATCTCTCTCCCTTCCTCTCTGTAAAAACTCAATAAAATATATTAAAAAAAAAAGATTAATAAAAAGACAACCCAATTTAAAAATGGGCAAAGGATTTAAATATTTGAAAAAACTTCTCCAAAGAGGATACATAATGGCCAAAAAGTACATTAAAAGATGCTCAACATCACTAGTCATTGACACCACAATCAGATATTACTTCACACCCACTAAAAGGGTTACATTGAAAAAAAAATAGACAATAAGGAATACTGGGAAGGACGTAGAGAGATTAAAACGCTCATATATGGCTGGTGGGAATGTAAAATGATGCACGTTTGCAGAAAAGTTTGGCAGTTCCTCAAAAAAGTTAAATATACGGCTACCATATGACTCGAGGGTACATATCTAAGAGAAATTAAAATATATGTTCACACAAAAAATTATAAATTATAAAACAGCACTTTTCATATTAACAAAGAGTGTAAAAAATCCAGTGATGGCAACTGATGATTTTATAAGACAAAGTCTGAAAAATTTGGGGGTTCCTCATTCATCTGAGTTTCATGGAGTTACACAGATTCTCCTTAAATTATATGAATGTTTAGTATTTTTCTGAATACATGCATTTTTCTGGTAAGAGGTCCTTAGCTTTCGAAATATTCTCAAATAAGCCTGAAATTCACAAAAAATTAAGCAATACTTGTATAATTTAAGCATCACTTTAATAACAGTTAAAAGAAAATACACAATTAAGTTAGTCTAACAGCATTATAAAGGAAATATAACAATAATAAAGAAGGTTTGACTCTAATGAATTTTAATTCACAGAAGCACCAGGATCTAAAAAGCGGATGTAATTCATCCTCCACCGCGTACCTGAATGGCTAATGTTTCTTGCTGCTGACGGGCTTCTTCTTGGACCTTCTCTAGAGCTGCAGAAAGTTCTTCCTTAGCTTTCATTTCGTGACTCAGAGCAGCTTCCTGTGCCTCACTAGCCTTTGCAGCATTGGCTTTGTAAAGATCAGTAAGTTCTCTTAAAAAAATTAGATTGATAAGTTTTATTTAAAATAATATGCAGTAGCCCTGGCCAGTTTGCTCAGTGATTAGAGTGTCAGCCCACAGACCAAAGGGTCTCGGGTTCGATTTCAGACAAGGGCATGCACCTTGGTTGCAGGCTCGATCCCTGGCCCCAGTCAGGGCACATGTGTAAGGCAGTCAATCGATGTGTCTCACATCGGTATTTCTCTCTCTCCCCTTCCTCCTTCCCTCTCTCTCTAAAAATGGATCCTAGCAAGCGTGGCTCAGCAATCGTGCATCGATCCAGGAACCAAGAGGTCATAGGTTTGATTCCCAGTCAGGGCGCATGCCCTGGGTTGTAGGCTCGAACCCCATTAGGCGTTCAGGAAGCAACCTATCAATGATGTTTCTTTCTCATCAATGTTTCTCTCTCTCGGGTGAGGATTAAAGAAAAAGATAAATTAAGTAAAATAATTTACAGTAATTACATGGCCAAGGATATGAAGGTTCCATGTAGATTTCCATCAGATTTACAGAATGAGGGAGAGTTCACCACATAATAAACAGTGACTGCAGTTAAGTACTCTCTGTTGAATTTGCTGTGAAAAGTTTCAAGTTCATTTATAGCTAAATTTACGTGTTGTCGATGATCAGATAATAGAAAAAGAATTTCTTCAACATCCTGCATGTAACAGATTGTGAATGAGTTGCATATTTATTCATTTTCTTACTTGTATGCACTGTCAAGAGCAGCCTGAATACTTCGGTTCTTTTCTTCAAGTTCATTCATAGCCGCTTGAAATTGGCCAAGATCTTTCTCTTGACGTTCGACCACAGAATTTAGTTTTTTAATATTTTCTCTATGTTGTTTCTCAACTTCTTCTTTACCATCAAGGACCTATATTATAAAAACAGGCAAAAGTATTCTTCAATAAATAACACTATGGTAAATAAGTGTATTCCAGGAAACTCAAGTATTATAACAACAAACAATAATCTTAAAATTTGTCTATTAAGTTGTGGAAAAGTACTTCCCATGTGATATATCCCAATAAATCATTCCAAATATTTTATAAGCCACAGTGAACTGTTCATATAGTAATAACAATTTATATAGAAAACAATTAACATTCACCTGTTTCAAATGTTGCAACTCTTCTTCTAGCTCTTTAACTTTTTTCTTCAACTTTGCAATAATATTTTCATTCTCTTTGTCTTTAGCTCTTAATTTCTTAATGATGTTAGAACTCTGCAACTGCTGTTTTGAAAGTTTTTCTCCTGGCAATGGCAAAAATGTATAAGTTCAAATAACAATGATTCCCTAAGAATCTAAATTGAATGTTTCTCTAACCAGTGATAAAAAAAAAAAGGATGTTTTTAAAAATCACAATACTGTAAGCACCAATGTTTTGGATAAGAATCATTAATGAATGCTAGGATTAGTAGGTGGAAGCATGGTGGGAAACAGGATATAGACAGTCTTAAAGAAGCATTCCCACATATTTCTTATGAGTTCCAAAAGCAAAGATGTGCTTTTACAATGGAAAACTCTGGCAGTCACTACCATAACGAAACATCAATGCCTGTGGTACAGCCTGACATTACGTGTCTACTGATGGGATAAAGTGGCAGGTGCACAATATCACTTATAATATTTCTTATTAGAAATTTGATTTGAATATAATCATGAAGAAAGTGAAAAATTCCTGAACCTGGGGCACTCTGTAAGACAACTGGCCGGGACTCTACACAGTCTTCAATGTCATGAAGAAGATAGAGCTATCCTAGATTGATGAAATCATGGCCAAATGCAATGAAATAATGGCCAAATGCAATGTACAAACTTTGAATGGATCTTGAGGCAGGACAAATGACCAGCTATAAGATCACTTTTAGAGGCAATTGGGATAAATGATGAAATATATACTGGAATATACTTCTGATTTTCTTATATGTGATTATGATGTGCTTGTGAAGGAAAATTAATTGCCCTTAGGAGATGCAGATGGAAGAATTCAGGAGTGGACTACAGATTCAATGCAATCCTATCAAAATCCCAAGGGCATACTTCACACACACACACACACACACACACACACACACACACAAATAAATAAATCCTAATAATTCATCTGAAACCACAAAAGACCTCAAATAGCAAAAGCAATCCTGGATAAGTACAAAGTCAGAGGTATCACAACATATAACAAAACTACAGCAATCCAAACAATATGGTACATACATAAAACCAGACATATAGACCAAAGGAACAGAATAGAGAGCTTAGAAATAAATCCACACATTTATAGCCAACTGATCTTTAACAAGGATGCCAAGAACACACAGTGGGGAAAGGATAGTCTGATAATAAATGTTACTGGGAAATTGAATTTCCATATGCAGAAGGATGAAATTGGACTTTATCATATACCAAATATAAAAATAATTTGAAAATAGATTAAAGACTTAAATGTTAAGGCCTAAAACTGTAAAACTACTAGAAGAAAGCACAGGAAAAAAGCTTGACATTGGTCTTGGCAATGATTTTTTGGATATGATACCAAAAGCATAGACTACAAAGGCAATAATAAACAAATGTGATTACATCCAAGTAAAAACTACTGCACAACAAAGACAACCATCAACAGAATAAAAAGACAATCTACATATTAAAATATTTGTCCTTTTGTGTCTGGCTTCTTGTTTTCAAAATTCATCCATGTTACAGAATGTATCAAAATGTCATTCTTCTTTTGGCTCAGTAATATTTTTTAACTTTTTTTTTAATTGAACTTATTGGGGGTGACATTGGTTAATAAAATTATATAGGTTTCAGGTATACAATTCTATAACACATCATCTATATATTGTATTGTATGTTTACCACCACAAGTCATGTCTTCTTTCATCACCATTTATCGCTTCTTTACCA
This sequence comes from Myotis davidii, assembly GCF_000327345.1. Taxonomy (NCBI): domain Eukaryota; kingdom Metazoa; phylum Chordata; class Mammalia; order Chiroptera; family Vespertilionidae; genus Myotis; species Myotis davidii. The sequence continues at coordinate 2,550,885 of NW_006295269.1, read as the reverse complement.
TCTTCTACCTCCCCCACCTGTTCCCCCTTCCATCTAGTAATCACCATACTTTTGTTTGAGTCTCTGAGGTTGTTGTTTTTTTCTTAATCCCTTCATCCTTTCCACCCAGCCCCACAACCCTCTCCCCTCTGACAGCTAGCTGTCAGTATATTCTCTGTATCTGTAGGTCTGTTTCTATTTTATTTGTTAGTTTATTTTGTTCATTAGACTCTACATAAGTGAAATCAATATTTCAATATCTAGAATATGCAAATTATTAGACACAAAAAATAGATTAGAGGTTACCAGGGACTAGAGGGAAGAAAAAATGGGGATGTATTGCTTAATGGTTACAGAGTTTCTGTTTGAGGTGATGAAAAAGTTTTGGAAACAGTGATGGTTGCACAACATGGTAAATGTAATTAATGCCACTGAACTGTACACCTGAAAATCATTAAAATGGCAAATTTTGTTATACTTTATCACAACTAAAAATAATATAACACACCAAAACCTCTGAATTGTACACTTTAAATGGACAAACTATATATTGTTATAACTATGCATGGTGTCAGGTGGGTATTAGATTTACTAGGGGAATCACATCACAAATTACATCAATGTCTAACCACTATGATATCCATCTAAAACTAATATAATATTGAATGCCAAATGTAATGAAAAATAAGGCAATCTACAGAATGGAAAAAAATAGTTATAAGTCATATATCTGATAAGAGATTAATATCCAAAATATATGAAGAACTCATACAACTCAAAAACAATAACAAAATTTAAAAATGTGCAAAAGGTATTAATAGACATTTCCTGAAACACAAAAATGGCCAGCAGGTATATGAAAAAGTGATCAACACCATTAATCAACAGGGAAATGCAAATCAAAACTATAATGAAATATCACCTCAGACCTGTTAGAATAGTTATTATCAAAAAGACCAAAAAAAAAAAAATAGCCTAGCTGGTGTGGCTCAGTGGTTGAGCATCGACCTATGAACCAGGAGGTCACCATTCGATTCCTGGTCAGGGCACATGTCCAGGTTGCACTCTTGATCCCCAGTAGGGGGCATGCAGGAGGCAACCAATCAATGTTTCTCTCTCATCAATGTTTCTCTCCCTTCTTCTCTGAAATCAATAAAAAAATATATTTTTTGAAAGACAAAAAATATGTATTGGCAAGAATGTAAAAAAAGGAAACCCTTGTACATTACTAGTGGGAATGTAAATTGGTGCAGCCATTATGGGAAACAATATGGAGATTCCTCAAAAAATTAAAAGTAGAACTACCTTATAATCTAGCAATCCGACTTCTAAGTATATAACCAAAGAAAATGAAATCACTACCTCAAAGAGATGTCTGCATTCCCATGTTCACTGTAATATTATTCACAATAGCCAAGATATGGAAACAACCCAGTGTCTGTCTGTCAATGGATGAATGCATGTGGTGCATAAAGGAAATGTGTTACGGCCCTGGCCTGTGTGGCTCAGCTGGTTGGAGCATTGTCCCGACTGAAAGGTTGTGGGTTTGATCCCTAGCTCAAGTCCCTAGTTGGAATGTTTACAGGAGGCAACCAATCATGTTTCTCTCTCTTTCTCAAATCAATAAGCATGTCCTCAAATAAAGATTTTTTTTAAAAGGAAGTGTGGTGTGTGTGGTGTGTGGTGTGTGGTGTGTGGTGTGTGGTGTGTGTGTGTGTATGTGTGTGTGTGTGTGTGTGTGTGTGTAAATGTAATATTATTTAGCCTTAAAAAATAAGGAAATCCTGCCATTTGCAACAACATGGATAAACCTAGAGGAAGAAATAAAATAAGCCAAGCACAGATACTGCATGATATCTCTTATATCTAGAATCTAAAAAGTTGAATTCATAGCCCTAGCTGGTTTGGCTCACTGGTAGAGCGTCAGCCTGCAGACTGAAGGGCCCCAGGTTCAATTCTGGACAAGGGCACATGACCGGGTTGCGGGCTCGATCCCCAATGTGGGGTGTGCAGGAGGCAGCCAATCAGTGATTTTCTCATCATTGATATTTCTGTCTCCCTCTCCCCCTCCCTTCCTCTCTGAACTAAATCAAAACATAAAAAATATTTAAAGTGTCTGAGAACTTGAGAGATGACTCTGTAGCGCTGGTGCTGATGGGAAGATGCTGGAAATTGATTAACCTGGGTGTCCCCAGCCTAGCACACCTTCTAGAACTGTCTCCGGGATTTCGTTCACCAGGCCTTCGGTTGGAAAGGCTTCCTGACTTGAGGCGGAGGACCTGGCAGGAGACGGGCGATGCCGGGACGGTTGGGTTGGGGTGAGGGCCCAGCTACCAGGAGGTCAGAAGAGGAGTGTGAGGGCTTTTTGCCTCGATGTGCAGATCTTTGCCAAAGTGGGGGGAGGAAAAGGCCGGAGATCAAGTTGCTCTAGAGTTACTAGGAGTACGTGGATTTTGTCCAAGAAAAAGGAAAGTAGTAAAAGGGAGGTCAACATTGGGACCACGCCTTCCCTTGCAAAGGATGGGAAGGCTATAAAAGTCTTCCCGGGCTGCTAGTTACTCTGTCTCTGCTGAAAATGACATATATAGCAGCAACAGAATGTTAAATTACCACTAAAAGCAAAGTTCCCTCCAGTGTGCTCTAAAGAGACCAGACATGTGGGCGTTTACTGTTACTGGTTCTTCCTGATGCCATTTTTTTTTTTTTAAAACTAATTTTCTGTGACTCATAAGAACTCCCATTTTCTCTCTTGACTGAGTGAATATGTGAGACCTTGTACTTGCCCTGTGGAATTTACAGCCAAAGACAACCTAGCAGGGAGCAAAGTGTGGGGAATGGTGTGGTATTGGGGCGCTGAATCTTCGTCCTGGAGGGCAGGACACATGGGGAGGAGGCGAGGGAGGCGGATGCCCTGGGCAAGGCAGATGGTTGTT
>NW_006295269.1:2535314-2547872 GCF_000327345.1 Myotis davidii | reverse complement strand
TTGGGCCTGCCCTCTGCCACCCGGGAGCAGGCTTAGGCCAGCAGGTCATTATCTCCCGAGGGGTCCCAGACTGCGAGAGGGCACAGGCCGGGCTGAGGGACCCACCCCTCGCCGCCGAGTGCACAAATTTTTGTGCACCGGGCCTCTAGTAAATAAATAAATCTCATCAGACAGTAAAAAAAAAAAAAAGTTGAACTCATAGAAACAGAGAATAGAATGGTGGTTAGCAGGAAGGGGTTGGGGGATGGGGAGATATTGGTCAAAGGGTATATGAAGATTCAGTTTTGCAGAATGAGTAAGTTCTGGAGATCTTATGTACAGCATGAAAACCGAAATTAAAAATACTACATTGTACACTTGAAATTTGCTAGAATACACCTTAACCACACACAAAAAAGGGTGATTAGCCGAAGCCAGTTTGGCTCAGTGGATAGAGCGTCGGCCTGCGGACTGAAGGGTCCCGGGTTCGATTCTGGTCAAGGGCATGTGCCTGGGTTGCGGGCACATCCCCAGTGGGGGGCATGCAGGAGGCAGCTGATCGATGTTTCTCTCTCATCGATGATTCTAACTCTCTATCTCTCTCTCCCTTCCTCTCTGTGAAAAATCAATAAAATATATTTAAAAAAAAAAAAGGTGATTATATAGGTGAGTGACATGTTAATTAACTGTGTAATCATTTCACAATATATACATATATCAAAAATCATGATGTATACCTTAAATATACACAATTTTTCTCAATTATTCTTCAATAAAGCTGAAAAAAAAAGAATTTAGGAATGAAATGTTATGTTATGTCACCTACTTTCAAATGCTTGGCAAGCCCTAGCAGGTTTGGCTCAGTGGATAGAGGGCTTGCAGACTGAAGGGTCCCAGGTTCGATTCCATTCAAGGGCACATGCCCAGGTTGCTGGCTCCATCCCCACTGGGGAGCGTGCAGGAGGCAGCCAATCAGTGATTCTCTCTCATAATTGATGTTTCTATCTCTCTCTCCCCCTCCCTTCCTCTCTGAAATCAACAAAAATGTATTTTAAAAAAACACACCACATACAAACAAAAAATGCTTGGCAAAAAGTGTAGTTAGTGTACACAGAAAGATATGGAGGTGTTGCTAAATGTTAATAGTTGATGAATCAAGGTAATCCACTGTAGCATGCTTTCAGCTTTGAGTCTTTTAGTTTTTCAACTGTGAATTTAAAAATACCTCTGGGGGCCCTGACCAGTTTGGCTCAGTGGATAGAGCGTCGACCTGCGGACTGAAGGGTCCCAGGTTCGATTCCGGTCAAGGGAATGTACCTTGGTTGTGGGCACATCCCCAGTAGGAGGTGTGCACGAGGCAGCTGATGGATATTTCTAATTCTCTATTCCTCTCCCTTCCTCTCTGTAACAAATCAATAAAATATATTTAAAACAAAACAAAACAAATAAAAATACCTCCTGGGGATACAGAAGCAGTATGTAAATACTTCCATAAAAATATCGTGCTAGCCCAGCCAGTGTGGCTCAGTGGTTGAGGAGTGACCTATGAACCAGGAGGTCACAATTCGATTCCAGGTCAGGGCACATGCCCAGGTTGGAGGCTTGATCCCCAGTAAGGGGCATGTAGGAGGGAGCTGATAAATGATTCTCTCTCATCGTTAGACATGAAAATTTTTTTTGTTAATCCTCACCCAATATATTTCCATTAATTTTTAGAAAGAGTGGAAGGGAGGAGGAGATACAGAGAGAGAAACAATGATGAGAGAGAGAGACATCGATTGGTTGCCTCCTGCATCAGCCCTGACCAGGGCCAGGGATCGTGCCTTTGACTGGAATCAAACCCAAGACCCTTCAGACCGTGGGCCAACACTCTATCCATTGAGCAAAACTGGCTAGGGCGATATTAGTATTTTTAATAATAAAACCGTGTACTTAGCCTTCCCCTCAATCTCTAACGTTGTAGCATAAGGCAGTTAGTGACTTCAAGGTGTTTTAATAAACCCTTCCTTCATTTTTCTATTTCAGTGCTTAGACTGTGTTTGATAATTATGTTTGTACCTATATTTCACTCTTCTAAAGGACACCAGGGTGTATTGTATTTATTACTATATCAAACATAACATCTGATATGCTGTTAAATAATAGCATAATAAAATAATCAGAAAGAGAAAAAAGCCCAGAGTAAGTAAAAGGAAGGAAATAATGATGTTCAGAGCAGAAATAAATGACAAAAAGACTAAAAAATCCAATAGAAATGATCAATGAAACCAAGAGCTGGCTCGTTGAAAAAATAAACAAGATTGATGGAACTTTAGCCAGACTCATCAAGAAACCAAGAGAGAGGACCCAAATAAATAAAATCAGAAATGAAAGAGGCAAGAATACAACTAATATCATAGAAACACAAAGAATTGTAAGAAAATACTTTGAAGATCTATATGCCAACAAACTGGACAACCTGGGTGAAATGGACAAATTCCTAGAAACATACAATCTTCCAAAACTCAATCAGGAACAATCAGAAAACCTCAATAGGCAATAACAACTGATGAAATTGAAGCAGTAATCAAAACACTCCCAGCAAACAAAAGCCCTGGATCAGATGGCTTCATGGTAAGTTTTACCAAACATTTAAAGAAGAATTAACACTAATCCTCCTCAAACTATTCCAAAAAATTCAAGAGGAGGGAAGACATCCAAGCTCTTTTTATGTGGCCAGCATTCTCCTAATCCCAAAACCAGATAAAGATACTATAAAGAAAGAAAATTATAGGCCAATATGCCTGATGAACACAGATGCTAAAATCCTCAAAAAAATATTCGCAAATAGGATCAAGCAATACATTAAAAAGATCACACACCATGACCAAGTGGGATTTATTCCAGGGATGCAAGGATGGTTCAATATTCGAAAATCAATAAACGTGATACACCACATAAATAAAAATGAAGGATAAAAATCATATGATCATATCAATAGACACAGAAAAAGCATTGGCGGGGGGGGAGGGGAGAGGTCCTTCAGCCCAGCCTGCACCCTTTCGAAGTCCAGGAGCCCTCCAGGGATGTCCGACTGACTGCGGGGAGCAGGCCTAAGCCGCAGGCGGACATCATTAGTGCTGCCATTGAGGCAGGTCGTGGTGTTCACCAGCCGTCAGTCCGGCTTGTAGCTGAGCAGCGCTCCCCCTGTGGGAGCGCAGACCACCAGGGGCAGCTCCTGTGTCGAGCATCTTGGTTTAAATGATAGGCTGTGCTCAACTGGCGTGGCTCAGTGGCTGAGCGTCAACCTATGAACCAGGAGGTCACAGTTCGATTCCAGGTCAGGGGACATGCCTGGGTTGCGGGCTCGATCCCCATTGGGGGGGCGTGCAGGAGGCAACGGATCAATGATTCTCTCTCATCACTGATGTTTCTTTCTCTCTCCCTCTCCTCTCCTCTCTGAAATACAATGGGGAACCTAGCCCGCAACCCAGGCATGTGCCCTTAACCCTTTGAGTCCCAACCAATATCCTAGGAACTATGCTAAAATTGCCAGGGAATTTTGAGTTAAGGTTTTTAAATTTTTTTTCCCACATAAAGAGTGAACTACTAGCATCTAATAGTGACACTGCAGGAGGAGTGTGACAGTGCTCCCAGCACTTTTGGTGAAGGACAGGAGGAGCGCGATTGCACTCCCCGGCACTCTAGGGGTTAACTAGAATCGAACCCAGGACCCTTCAGTCCGCAGGCTGACGCTCTATCCACTGAGCCAAACTAACTAGGACAATAAAAATATTAAAAATAAATAAATAAATGACAGACTGTAAGACCTGTTACAAGCTTGCTTTAGGAAGCACAAACTTCTATTTTTCAGAAAATTATTAATTTCCCTCTCTAGAAAAAAAAAGCTACATTATGTGTATATCTGCCTCTGTACATCTTGCTCCTCATTCTTCCATAAATTATAACCTACCATTTCTGAGATTTAAGTACAAACCTTACTTGCTTCCAATGTTTTTTTATTAGGAAGCAGCAACTAGTTATGTGACAAGTATTTTTCTTATCTTTACCAGATTTTTCATAATCAATTAAATACGCACCTTCTTCCAATAAGCCTCGGATCTGCTCATCTTTCTCTTTCAAAAGGTCTGAAGTTTCACTACAATTTAATCTGGTCGCAAGTTCTTCTTTCATAGTTTTGATTTCCTAATTTTAAAAAAATAATGTAAATACCATAAAGAATTACTTTCATTCTGGGCATATTTTTCAATTATCTTCCATATTCCCAAAAGTCATCAATAATCACATTCTTGATAAGAATTCATAAGTTTTGTTCTGTTACCCTGAATTTATTACCTTGGTTAATTAAGACTAAGAAAAAACAGCTTTGAAAATGATGTAGAAAACCTGAATTCAGATATAAACAGGTTTTAATATGGAAATGGAAATGAGAATAAGTTAAATTTCAATACTCAATTCTTGAGTTTCTCTACATACATTTTCTACAAGCATTATAATTGGAACAACATTTCAAACAGTACATGTCTCCATTTCTCACTGTATTTCTTTTCCTTATTAAAACTCACTCACACTACTAGCGTGTTGTGAAATGAAAGGAAAACCCATGATTATATAAAGTTTGATCTACTTTAATAAAGCAGAGATTCAGCAGAAATATGTCAAGATAGTTTATCTTTAAAAGCTACAATGGAGAAGTACAATGAGATGGAAAGTCTTCTATAATTTAAAATTTGGTTTTAAGAGTTGCTCTGGAATTAAAAATAGCTAAAAACAACTAACATTTATTAGGTATGTAAAGCATACTTTGTATCCATTATCTTTTAATCCTGACAGCAATCCTATGAGGGAGGCAACTACTGTATGATTCAACTACACAAACAAGAAAACTAAGACTCAGAAAGATTGAGTAAACTTTCAAGGTCAGAAAGCTATTAAATTGGTAGAGTTAAGACTTGAAACCAGGTCTGTGGAACCCCAAAGCCCATGCTCTGAACCACCCATAACATTGCTATCCATTTCCAATTGTCAAAATTTTGATTCACACATCAAGGTCCAGTAAGAATGTCATGTCTTCTGTGAAAACTTCCTCAATTACCCTGGTCAGAATTCATCCTCTATAATACCATTCCAAACTGCTTATTCATCTGTATAACTTATTTAATTCTACCTAGTACTTTACAGTTGTTGACATTGTCTTCTATCACTAGAAAAGCAAATTTGTCACTTAAGGTAATTCCATTTACCTTTGAATGAATGGCCTATGCCTCTTAAGCAGGTCATACATGGCTATACATACAAAAGTGTGTTAAAATTTAGGGCCTAAGTTTTTCCCTTTACAGTTAATGGTTTCAATCTATTTTAGATCTATAATTCCAAGTGCACTATAGGAAACAAACATTACTTAAAATCCAATTTCTTGATTAATCTGGACCAGATGAAATACAGTAGGGACAAGAAGAGGTAAGTTGGTTAGGTAGTCTCAGGTTATTACTAGTGTCTGAAATGAACTAGCTAGTTAAAACAACCAAGCAAATGGAGGTATATGACATATTTCTTTTCTGTAAGACTATATGCAGAAAAATTATATTAACATTAACAGTGGTCGAGAAGGGGAAAGGCAACCTGAGAATGGCAAATGCTAAGAAATACGATTACTCACAGTTGGATTACAAGCAATAATGACTAACCTTAGTTGGTTACCAATTTCTGAAATAACCAACTGTTCCAAATGATAAGACTCAGAACAATGGTCCCCAACTAGGAGTGATTTGACTCCAAGGGGAACATTTGGCAATGTCTGCTAACATTTTCAATTAGCGCAGCTGAGGGGAAGAGGAGGACGGCAATAGGGAAGGGTGATGCTGTCATCTGGTATGTAGGGCCTGGGATGCTGGTCAGCACCCTACCATGCACAGGACAGCTCTATACAACATAAAATTATATACCACAAAATGTCAACAGTGCTAAGGTTGAGAAATCCTACATTAGAATAAATAAATGTTATGCCCCCCAAGAGTTAATATATTTTAAAATTACTTTGACTTGAAGAAGTATGTATGTTTGAAGTGGTAGAAAATTAACAAACCAGAGTAATGATAAATTTTATTTAGAGGGACCATTTAGACTTGTATTATTTACTTTGATGAAATTATCATTTATAAAAATTAGTCTAGTGATCCTTGCTATATATTTTGCAAGGACTTATAAATTACACAGACAAGTATTTGCTTAGAATTTTTTAAAGTATCAAAATTTATCATTTTAAAGGTATTGAAAAATTTACAAATTAAGTGTTAACATTCTATAGTATCCCTTTACTCTTACCTCTCTTTTCTCCAATACCAAAATACAATGAAGGCACTGCTCAAAAATCTATGTCCCTATAGAGTTTAATGAATATTATTTTAAACTTCCATTACCTTTTTAGCAGCATCTCTCTCTTTGCAGGCTAGCTGAACTTTCTTTTCTGCTTCTGCAATTCTTTGAGCAAACTCATCTTTCAAGGAAGAAATGCTGCTGCTTTCTTCTTTCACTCTGAACATTTCACTAAATTTAAAATAATACTGAGACTGAGGATACTTGTTTAAATATTCCGAAGTTAACAAAATGAGTTCAGTTTGCAAAAGGAAAATGACATTGTCTTCAACACATGCTATAACAAAGTAGGTTAGTTTTAGTCCTGTCAACTTTTCAGAGAAAAATTACCCGCTTGATTTATTTTAAAACACCTGAAAAAAAACCCATTAATAACTGAAAATGTCAACAATGTTTGATATGTAAAAATAAGATAAAAGTAAATGAAATTTTTCATTTTGAATCTTGTGTCACATTTTACCAATCACCTTCATAAAGCAAGTCAATACTCAGTATTTTTTTAAAAACTATAATATCACTGTTTTAAATCTCTAATACTAAAATACTATTAATAATAAGGGGAAAAAGGTTGGTTGGTTTTTTTTTTTTGCAAAATACCTCTCTTCAATGCCAAAGGTAATATGGTCAAGACAATGTGAGGAGAAAAGTCATATCTAAGGTTAGAATTGAAATGCTATTCAAATTTTAATAATTATAAACAAGTTAAATTATAAACCATTTTAATTTAAATAATCATTAACAAGTTAAATTACAAATCATTTTCTTAAGTAATATACAAGTGTATGGGCTTTTATGAAACGTAAAAAATGACTCACATTTGTAAAATACTTACTCTTTCAGATTATCATAAGCTTCTTCTAGAAGTGCTTTTTCTTTACTAAGAGATAATAACTGAGCCTCCCTTTTGTCCAGTTTCTCATTCAGAAATGCAACTTTCTAGACAAGGAACATGACAAAAGTCAAACATTTAACATGCAGTGACGAGCTGAAAAGTAACTAACCACTATAATCAATAAAACAGCATTATCTCATAAAAAGAATCAAATACTGAGAACAAATGAATACAGCATAAGAATTCATACACAGCTTGTAGGAGAGTATAAAGTAGTACAAGCACTTAGCAGGTGGGAGCATAAATTAGTAAACCACTTCGAAAAACTATCAGGCAATATCTAACTAAAGATATAGAAAATTCTACTTTTAGGTCTACCTGAGAGGAGAAACTTGCTGCATGTGTTATACAAGACTATCTACAGTAGTTAGTAACAGCAAAACTTGGGAAGAGTGTGCATATTTCACCAAGAGAGGAAGAGAGAGAGATGTGATAAAAAAGATCCTATATAATAAAAGCCTAATATGCTAAGTGTCCAATCGTCCAGTCCTCTGTTCAACCAACCAAAGCGTGATATGCTAATGATATGCTAAGGCTGCTCAACCGCTCACTATGACATGCACTGACCACCAGGGGGTAGATGCTCCAACCGGTAGATTAGCTTGCTGCTGGGTTCTGGCCGATAGGGACTGAGCGAGATGGGCCAGACATGCCCTGGAGTCCTCCCACGGTCCCTCCCCAGCTGGCCAACCTTCCACGTCCCTCCCCGGCCCCAACTGTGCACTGGTGGGGTCCCTCGGCCTGACCTGCTACCTCTCGCAATCCAGGACCCCTTGGAGATGTCAAAGAGCCAGTTTCGGCCTGATCCCACAGGCCAGGCGAGGGACCCCACTGGAGCACAAATTCGTGCACCAGGCCTCTAGTAAATAAATAAACGAAGGGCTTCAAAGCCTCTAATAATGTTCTATATCTTAGTAGGGCAGTGGGTATACAAGTGTATGTTTTTCCGTATTATTCTTTAATCCAAACATATAACATGTAACCTTTTAAATATAATACACTACATTTAAAAAGTAACTTTAGAAAATCCATAGGCATGCAATTTTAAAATCTCCAGAATATATTGGAATAAAAAAAGCTAAGCAAAAAGAAATGGTTATTAGATCCTGCTGGAGCAGTGATACACTTATAAAGGGGAAAAAATGGTGCCTTTTGTACTAAAAAAATATTAACTTACTTGATTTAAGTCTAGATTAACCTAGGAATCACTTATCTTCTTAAAATAGTTCAAAAATATCTTATTGAAATAAATAGTATTGTTTTCTAGGAATTCAAACTGCTAGTAAAACTGCAGCAAGGCATTTCATTTGTGAATATTAGACCCAGGTAAGAGAGGCTGGCACTTTTTTACATAAGTAATTCAGCACATGGCATTTACAGGGCAGTTCTTCAAACACCCTATATTTCTCAGAGGAGGCTATCAAAGATGCCACATGCGGCCTGGCCGGCGTACCTCAGTGGCTGAGCGCCGACATATGAACCAGGAGGTCATGGTTCAATTTCTGGTCAGGGCACATGCTGGGTTGCGGGCTCGATCCCTAGTGTTGTTTGTACAGGAGACAGCCAATCAATGATTCTCTTTCATCATTGATGTTTCTATCTCTCTCCCTCTCCTTTCCTCTTTGAAGTCAATAAAAATAATTAAATAAATAAATAAAATAAACACATGATTTAATCTCTGACGAGTATCCAAAAACCCTCTTGCACTTTCTAGAATTACCTTGCAAATGTCCTCCTCCTCAGAAAGTGCTTCTGGCTGACTTCCTGCAGCTTCGCACTGCTCAACCACCTTGTCTAAGACAGTGTGTCCTTCATTTATTGGCGGAGAAGAAACCAAGATATCAGGCTGTTCACAGTTCACAGGAGTTGCACTCCGTCCACTTTCTTCCATTTCTGTTTCCTCAGTGGGTATAACTGTTTCATTTACTTCTTCCTCAGATTTTCCTTCAACAGGTTCAACTACTTTAGTCTTTGGGGTTGAAGGATTAACTATAATAGGTACTAAAGCATAACCCTTGCCTGACAATTCGTCGTCTGAATTGATTTCACTTACACTTCGGCTATCTAATGACTGTACACTAAACGAGTCTATTCTTTCAAAAGCATCAGATGAGCAGCAACTCTCAGTGAGTTTGGGGAAGTCGTCTAAACGATTATACTCAGGACAAGCAGATGCTGAGAGAAGCTGAAAAGATGTCTGCATCAAGTGAAGACTTGATTTTGCATCTGTAGTCTCTTGTCTGGAACTTGCTGAGCTCTCACTTATTACACTTTCGTGATCTAGAACTTCAATATCACTGGTAGTAGAAGTACCTGAGGAGAAGGTACTAACGGGAGGAGAAGGTGTATTGCTCTGTCTGTCTTCGTGTTTCTGTTCCTTTGCTTCTGAAGCTATGTCCTTTGTTTCTGCTGTGGGAGACTGCGTAGACATGTTAGATACACTTTCCCTAGTTGTTTTAACATTAATTACACTCTCAGATACTTTCAAACTTGTGGTTGACACCTTCATATCAGAATCTTTATTAACGGTTTCTCCATGCTCGCCTTCAGCTTTAGGTGACAGAGTGGCGACTGCCCGATTTTCCCCTGGGGAGACACAGGGAAAAGAGTCAGTCCCTTTTGACTCAGTTGTTTCAGGTGTTCTTGACCCTCCAGTGTGCACGGTCTCCTGTAAGGTGCTTTTCACTTCTTCTTCTGGTCTCTGTGATTTAGCCGGCGGTTTGGATACCACTGGACTCTTCTGAATGGTCTGGACATCCGCTGGCGAGAGAAAGGCACTGAAGAAATTTTCAGATTCATCTACCACCGTTCTCCGAACTGGCTTTGTAATTGCTTTGGGAGAGGTTGCTGGTTGACTCTGCGGCTCTGCGTTTGATTTTATTCCCCAGGTTGAAGTATCCCATCCTCCACTGACAGGGGGACTTATTCCTTTGACAAAAAATATATATATACATATTTAAAAATAGAAATTATATATATTATTCAACAATCATTATTGTTAGTCAATATAAGTATGTTAAAAAAAGAAAGTCGCCGAAACCGGTTTGGGTCAGTGGATAGAGCGTCGGCCTGCGGACTGAAAGGGCCCGGGTTCGATTCCGGTCGAGGGCATGTACCTGGGTTGCGGGCACATCCCCAGTAGGAGATGTGCAGGAGGCAGCTGATCGATGTTTCTCTCTCATCGATGTTTCTGACTCTCTGTCTCTCTCCCTTCCTCTCTGTGAAAAAATCAATAAAATATATTTAAAAAAAAAAAAAGTCAATGGAATATAATCTATAATTTGTCCCTGTTAAACTCCTTGCCTACTATATTAATTAGTTAGTGGGTTAACTTTGGACCTTAAAGAGGAAAACTGGTATGCATCTGTCCAAAAGAAACTAAAAACAAAGATAAAAACTGGACGAGGCCTGGACTACCAAAGCAAGTATACTACTCCCTCCCACAACAAATCAAGAAAATAATGGTATGTTCTAAAACATGCTAAGCCCAAGATACATATGATATATTTCATAAAAATTGGCAGTATCTTCACTTATAGGTCATATGCAGTCCTGGCAAATTGATATTACCTTCTATTAAGTTAGCTTCATGTTAATTTTATTCTTGTAATATCAAGAATAAAACATAGTTATGAGCTAGACAAGAGAGCAACACTAAAAAACTGAACCAAAATACTGGTGACAAATGTCCTTTTTTCAAAAGATCAAAGTAAACTGATGGGGATAGTAACTTGAAATTCATTTTCAGTCACTTAATAACAACCTCATTCTCCAAGTCTCACTTTCCTAATCCACTCCATGAGAAAGTTTTGTTCTAATTGCTAAATTATGTCAGCAATTAGTAGGTCATATGAATTTCATAAATGTGCATTTTTATTAAAATTACTGCTCTTTGATATAGATGGTAACTTACACTAGATGGACATGTATGCTACTAAAAAACGCAATGATAAACCAAAAATGGCATATTCCCTAAAATGTTTAATGAATTCATTTTTTTAAATTATGCCTTTTCTATATTTAAAAGTGGCTGAGAATTATCACAAATTATGCACAATTAGAAGTTGGTGGCCAGAACACAAATACCTAAAAACTCCTACAAACTGCCAAGCCCTATATTAAAGTCTATCCTTTAATATGACTTTGGTGGCATATAAAAAACTTCAGTTTAAGGACATAGTTTATATCCACTTGTTCAGCATATTAAAACAATGTAAAAAGGTGAAAACCAAAATTTAAGATGCAAATGAACAAGCAAGAATAAGTCTGCTAATTAATTTAGTTTAAGTCATCTTAATGAATTATAGAAGTCAAATTTGCCTCTTGGAAAATGTTTTATATAAAGCCCAGGTTATCTGATATCCACTTAAAATACTTCTTTCTGGCCCGGCCAGCATGGCTCACGGTTCAATTCCAGCCAGGGGCACATGCCCAGGTTGCAGCTCAAACCCCAGTGTGGAGCCTGCGGGAGGCAGCAGATCAATGATTCTCTCTTCATTGATGTGTGTGTGTGTGTGTGTGTGTCTCTCTCTCTCTCCTTCTCCCCTTCTTTCTGAAATAAATAAAAATACACTTTTTAAAAATACTACTTTCTGAAGATTGGTCATGTTGTAATCATGGCAATGTAAAATAAAAATAGGTGATCAATAAGTATTAATGGCATTTCACTAAAATCCGAGTCTATTCTGGATAACATTTTTTAAAGTGATTATACAGCCCTGGCTGCATCCCGTGCACCAAGATTGCCAATTCCAATCCCGGTCAGGGCACGTGCCCAGGTTGCAGGTTTGATCCCTGGTCCGGGCGTGTGCATGAGGCAACCAATCAATTCTTTTTCCTCTCACATGGATGTTTTTCTCTCCCTTCCTTTCTCTCTAAAACTCAATAAAAATATTTTAAAAACAATAAAAAATTAAAACGAATTATACAGCACAATTCAAACCCCAGGTTTCATAAAACGAGTATTCTTATATGTAAAACATACTGTCTCCTTTAAAGTTCAGTAATTAAAAATGTGGGGTACCTGTGGAAAGGGCAGTTGACCTACTCCAACAAGGTCTGACATCCTGTAATAGAGTAATCGGATCATGACCGCAGACATGGGCCAAAAAGTCTCAAAATGTGGAACCTCAAATTCAGGTCCTGACTTTTCAGCGACGTAAAATTAGGAACAAAACCGGGAAAGGAGTCGCTAAGAATAACTTGCTCCTTCCCAGGGCCCACACAGCCAGACCCGCTCGCCTTCACCCCCACAAAAGGCTAACGTTTCGGACACGCAGAGCCAAGCGCAGCCCGAGACCCTGCGAGGGTGG
>NW_006295269.1:2511087-2535052 GCF_000327345.1 Myotis davidii | reverse complement strand
CTCCGAGCCGCAGGCTACCCCCAGCCCTTCCCACCCCAGACGACTAGGCGCAGTGCGCATGCGCCGGCTACTTCCACGTCCACAACCAGAGCTCGGAGTTCCGACGGTGGGCGGAAGCCGAAGGACGCCAACGTCACATCCGGAGCCCAGAGTTGCCATTAGTTACCGGTGAACGCGGAACGGTTTCCCTGGACAGTGAATCCAGGGGTAGAGCAGGAATTCCCAGCAGTTTTCCCGTGAGTTCCTTCTTAGAAATTTGCTCGCTATACTAAGAACTAGCTAGCGCCTTGCCAACAATAATTGCAAACAAATGAAGTTTGGGAAGCGCACTTCTACTTAGCGCTTTGCCTCAAATATTCACTTATGTGCTACGTGGTGGTAAGAAGAAACCCTGGGTTTGGGGATATACCTAGAAATCCTGGACTTTGTATTTAAAAACCTGACCCAGCCCACCTGAGAGAAAAGGCCGTCTTCCACATGAGTTTACAGGCTGGAACAAGGGTGTAGAAGGCACCATCTCTCCCTTACAATAGAGGTCCTCCCTCTGCCCGTCAGAACAAACCTGGGAAGCACTAAGCTTATTCCTCTTAATGTGTACTGTGCACATTATTTAAAATACCACTGTTTCTGCATGCAGTCCTCAGACATCTAGCTATATGAAGAAATCTAATCGGTGCCCTTCCTAATCTAATCAGAGGCTGTTTGGTTTGGCCCTATAGTGTTAAAGGTAAAATTCTACCAACATTTAAAAGCCAGATTTCATACAAAAATCCAAATTTCCAGTTGATTTTGAAAAATAAGGATTCCAGCATGGAAAACACAGATAAAGTGATTGCCCCTTTTAACAAGTGCTTTTCATTCCAAGTTTGGGGGAAGGTGAGAGAGGGTGAAGGGGAGGGAGGAGGCAGGATGTATTGATGTAAGGAAACTTGACTTGGGGCAATGAACACACAATACAATATACAGATGATGTATTATAGAATGTACCAGAGGCCCAGTGCATGAAATTTGTGCACTCGCGGGGGTGGGGGAGGTCCCCCTGTGCCCTCTTGCAGTCTGGGAGCCCTTGGGGGAGCAGGCCTAAGTCGTCAGTCAGACATCCTTAGTGCTGCTGTGGAGGCAGGAAAGGTTCCTCCACACCACTGCGCTGGCCAGCCGTGAGCCCGGCATCTGGCTGAGCACACTGACCACCAGGGGGCAGCTCCTGTGTTGAGTGTCTGCCAACTGGTCATTCTGCCATTTGGTTGATTTGTATATTAGCCTTTTATTCTATAGGATTATAGAAAAATACTTTTCACTCCAGTTTGCCACAGACCCTAACTAATCTTATTGTATTCTTATTACACCCTCCCTTGCTGTGGTTATTTACCTTATCTGCCCTTTCCCCATATTTGAGGATTTTACCCCACTGCAAGGAACTATTTTTCTTTTTAAATCCCTTCCAATACCTCTAATTGTACATTTTTGGATAAATGACCTAAACTCCCTAAAACTATTCAGCTCTTAGATGAAGATATTGTCAACTTCTTACAAGTCTACTTTTTTTTCTGTAAGGACATTTGCAAGTTATGGAGGTAAAGGAAGTGCCATTGGAGCTTGGGAATGAGGAGGCTAATGGTGTGGTGCCTGGGGCAGGGAGGAGGTGGGGGAAGGAAAGGAAGAGGGAGGGGCATGCTCTCAGGAGAGCCCTTACAAGTCTACTTTGAGAATGATTATTGCACCTGTATAAAAGTGCTAGATGTTAGTTCCTTCACTTTCAAAAATTTATACTAACTCTGTCACTTTTTAAGTAAAGAAGTCTATCCCATATGATTATATAATGAAATAAATTTTTTGTCAATATGGAGCTTAAAAATAAAGTGAATACGTAGCCCAGTGATAATTAGTCACAAAGCTTATGAATAGAAGATTGCCATCTAAGTCAAAGACATAGCTAGATCATATACATGTTTCCACACTGAGATACTAAAACTCATTTTTCAGAACTTATGCTTGACTTTGTTTTAAACCTCAGTGTTTTTTGGGGGGAAGGAGAGGGATTTTAAGAAACTTTAATATAAAAATATAGTTACTCTACTTCATTACAACATTTATGTGAGAGCAAATTAAATTAAAACAGTAGATATTTACTGTGGCAAAAATATTAATGCAGGTGCCATAAAAATTCTGTATTACTAATTCTGCTATACATTTAAAAATTATTCCTACACTACAGAACTACTTATTACCCTTAATATTTTGTTTGTTTCTGCTTTTAATATTTTTTTATTGATTTCAGAGAGGAAAGGAGAGGAAGAGAGAGATGGAAACATCAATGATGAGAGAGAATCATTGATCGGCTGCCTCCTGCACGCCCCCTACTGGGGATCGAGCCTGCAACCTGGGCATGTGCCCCTGACTGGAATTGAACCTGGGACCCTTCAGTCAACAGGCAGATGCTCTATCCACTGAGCCAAACCATCCAGGGCACCCTTAATATATTTTTAAAAGATTCAGTGAGGAAAGTAGATAATATATGATTTTATTAATAAATAGTGTGAAAGCATCAATGATAACTTTTCTTTTAAACAACCATGTCTTGACTTTAATGTGTGCATACTGGCCTCTTATGGCACTGCAAGTAAACACATGAAAATATTTCTCATTTCCATGCACAGGTATTCAGCTCTAACACCATTTACAAATTATCATGGGCAAAGTAACCTTTGCAAAAGTTAATATTCATTTGAACAGCCACAATTAAATATTAAAACAAGCAAGATACAGATTATGTTCAATATGTACCAGATGTCAAATTATAACATTTAATGTTATTTAGAACTTAATTTTCTTTATAGGGACATCTTTTGTGTGGGTGCTCAAATGAAGGGGGGCGCTGCAGGAGGTTGGCTGGCCTGGGGGAGGAGCTGTGGGAGGTTGGCAAGCTGGGGGGAGGGGCCACAGAAGGTTGGCTATGGGAGTGCACTGACCACCAGGGTGCAGCTCCTGTGTTGAGCATCTGCCCCCTGGTGGTCAGTGCATATCATTGCAATCGGTTGACAAGTCGGGTTGTTCAGTCGCTTAGGCTTTTATATATATAGATTATTAATGAAAATACTTACAAGCACCAACCCCCAATTTTGTCTTCAAGGGACAGTTATTAAAAAAGAGTGGCTCATTACATTTAAAAAAAAAAAAAAGGTCAAATTTCAGCAATACTAGTGCTAAAAATAAATCAAATTTCTTAGCATACACAAAGTATAGTATTTCCATAAATTTTCTATTATGTGCAGATTTATTTTCCTTAAGAAGTAAAATGAAGTTTGAATAGTACTGTCTGTGGTGTGGTGACATCAGCAACTGCCAGTTCTTGTCCATCAACAAGTCCCAATTCTAAAACAGAAAAAGCATATAATTAACCCAAGGGGGGAAAAAAAAAACTCAACAAAAATGATAACGACACACAGATACACAAACTATAGAATATTATGGTTAAGATAAACATCAGTAAAACATATTGATTAAAGGCAGTACTATGTTTGATTTCTTTAGATATTTTTGTGTATTCTACTAAAAGAGCAATTAAATCTATTATTTCTAAAGATATAAGTATTTAAGATGAAATCATTATTTGAAGGTATTAACAGCAAATCTAAAAGGAATTGTTACTTTTACCAAAAAAAGAAGTTGACTATGAAATATACTCATTTAAAATACCTTTCAATGTCTTGGAGAGATTTGGCCTTGTTCGTTCTTCAATAGAGGTTACCGACTAGAAAACAAAATTATTTTAATGTAAAACACATTAAGTGAAATTAGACTTTTAATGTAATTGTGAAAGAAATAAAAACTGAACACTTCTCACCTGTAAGTAAAGGGTTCTATTTTTTCCCTCTAATGTTGCTGTGATGGCTGGAGATTTCATCTGCCTAAATATAAGTATGAGGGGGAAATATCAAAAACCACTTTTAAAAAAACAATTCTAGTTTTTAAAGTTTTAAAATATCAAAAAATATTTCTACAACATAACAGAAGTCCAGAACACTTACAGAGAAGCACTATTGGTTAGATAATCCAAAACCTCCTGTAGTTTTGCTGATGGAGAAAACTGAATATTTTGCGGAAGCTGGCTACAAGCTGGACAGTTTTCCTACATATATGAAACACAATAAATCACAGCAGCACATGCACCAATAATAGGCTCCTTATAATAATGAAATAAAAATGAAGCTGTGTTATAACCATGCATGTTTCCTGTGAATGAATGTTTGTGCTTGAAAAATCTATGCTTTTCATAATCAGCCATTTTTCCTAAATTACTTTGTTACATGGTATTTCTTTCAGGCTACACTATAAAAGATATATAGTATAGTAACTAAGGTTCTGAAAGCTAGATAATACTTAGGCTATGGTAGTGGTTCTCAACCTTGGCTGCACATTAGAATCACCTGGGGATCTTTTTAAAATCCTGATTTCTGGGCCTCATCCTCCAGAAATTCTGTTTCTTTGTTACTAATGTTGTGGCCTTACCCCATAACAAAGAAACAGAATTTCCGGAGGATGAGGCCCAGAAATCAGGATTTTAAAAAGATTCCCAGGTGATTCTAATGTGCAGCCAAGGTTGAGAACCACTGGGCTATGGGCAATTTCATTTATTAACATTTAAAAATCAAAGTATGCATGATCAAAAAAAGTTCCCATTAGTATAATACTACTAACCTTTCTCTCTGCTTCAAATGTGTATGTGTACAGTCCATCTACATCATTGAATACCAAGTAATTATTAAGGGGAATATATGCGCTGTAATGAAAAAATTTCCACATTTATATAATTGAACCAGATCAAAACAGAAACTTATATCCATATTAAAAATAAAACTCATTACCTGGTGGCTATTTTAAAAACTTCAGTGGCACACACAGCTGAAAAGGGGAGAAAATAAACATGCTTTAACTCAATGAAAATTAAACATTTAAAATTGGATGTTTTTTAGAAAGTCAGTAGTAAATCAGAACAGATAAATTTACAAGGGACATAAAAGATAAATTTCTTTATAGGGACATCTTTTGTGTGGGTGCTCAAAGGAAAACTGAGGAATGCACTATTTGACCATAGTAACAAAATTCACACACAAGAGGGTGTTTGTCTCCTCTAAAAGAAGTAATACATTTTTTGCTCATACTCTCTAAGCATTATTTCTCATACTAGAGGCCTGGTGCACGAATTCGTGCATGAGTGGAGTCCCTCGTGCTTTTGAGGGACTATTTTCCCCAACTAGAACAGGATATAAAATGACTTAAGGAAATCTCTAAAGTAACATTTTATATTTGTTTTGGGCAGTCCAAGTAATAGAGTATATTTTCCTTCCTCTTCAGATTAATGAGCAGCCTGTTATAAAGATTAAACAGAAATGGTATGAAAATATCTGCTTCCTACAGAGCACTATGTGATATAATGTAAAAGAAATTATATGCAAGGCCTAATAGCTAATTCTTTTTTGGACAGCTTAATTACACCATCCACCTAAAAGATATCACATTCCTATTGCAACAGTTTTCTGAGATCAAGAAGCTGCAGAAATGTCAATTTAGATATTGAATCAAAAACTAAAGGAAAGAGAGCGTCAAGTGATGGCCTTTTTTCCTCACCTGCAATGACGGCATTTGTGGAAGCTACTGCAGGGATGATTCGTTTTACTACCCCTGAAAAACATACTGATTAAAACACGAGCATTTCTTTCAAAAAGTAGGTATCTTAAGTTAGGCAGTATGATTTATTAAATAACATTTTCCACAACTTGAGTTGTCAGGCTTTCAAGTGACAAAATAGACTTAAGTTGAACCATGAAGCAATCTTCTTCCACATTCCCATCATTTTGTAGCATGTTCAGATTCTTAAGGAAGTTACAGTAGCAAAGAAAACTCTTCACTAAGCTTCATAGATGAGACCATGGATAATAGCTAACAATTAGGGTGTTTATTGTGTTCCAACAACATCGTGAAAATTAAATAGATGTTACTGAATTTTCCTAACATCCTTATGTTAGTCGTCTTACTCTGATTTTAAGGACAAGGAAAATGAGGTTGAGAGAAATTGTACCACATCCACAGCTATATACCTAGTAAGTGATGGGGGTGGTATATGAAACCCAGATCACCCCAAAGTGCATAACTTTAACTGATACGTGATATAATGCTATACTCAGTAAGATTTGGGTAAACTATAATGAACAAGAATTACCTTATCTTCATTTCATTCTACAGCTTGCACTCCTCTATTACATAGTTCTCCATTTCTACCCTACTTTTTATATCAGTACTCAGATTAGCAATGAACAAAGCTCTACCTTAAACAATTTTTTAAGTAGAAAATATTCTATTTTATGACTATATTTGAATTGTTCACCTTAGAAAAAAAACTACAAAGGCAATACCTATGTTAATTATATTGAAGTGTGAGGGAGCACTGAAAAATGGGACTTCTGGTGTAGGTAGGATTCAAAAACTTCAGAAAAAAGGCAAATTTCTTAGAAGACATGAAGTCAGTTAAGTCTGGAAAGCTGTTTTTAAAAAGTTAATTCTGATCATATGATTACGTATAATTCCAGAGCAGAAGTAGGGAGGAGCTAATCTGATGATAGTTAAACTAGATGTTCTCCAGTGAGCCACATATAGTAGGACGTAGTGAGAGGAGGAGCAGGTAGTCACAAACAGTAAGGAGTAGAAGACATTGCCCAGCAAGAACCAGAATGGCAGCATAGGTAAACGCCAGTACTTGCTGCCTCCCATAACCACATCAAAATTACAACTAAAATGCAGAACAACCATCATTCAGAACCACCTGAAATCTGGCTAGATGGAAATCCTACAACTAGAGAAGTAACGAAAGCACATCAAGACTGGTAGGAGGGGCAGAGGCGCAGAACTGGCTGGTCCAACACCAATGTGTGGCGTGTTTTGTTGTTGTTGTTTTAAAATATACTTATTGATTTCAGAAAGGAAGGGGGAGGGAGAAAGAAACATCAATGATGAGCGAGAATCATTGATTGGCTGCCTCCTGCACGCCCCACCCTGGGGATCAAGCCCAGAACCCAGGCATGTGCCCTGACTGGGAATCAAACCTATGACCTCCTGGTTCATAGGTCAATGCTCAACCCCTGAGCCACACCAGCTGGGAACTTGACAACGACCTTGGAAAAATTCTATGAAGGATGAACTGTGAGTTCCTAGACCAGGAAGCATTGACCCCTAAGACTGAGCACTATGATTGTTCACTGAGACAAGTCCTCTTGGACTAGTCTCATTTAGTCACTCTAACTGGCTTAGAACATCTGGAAAGGTCTTTCATGACATCCTTGTGAACAAGACAAAGAAATACAAAGTACTCAAGAAGGCCTGATCAATAGAATGAGATAAAACCTAAAATCTAGGGCCAGATCAGAAGTATGATTCAGACATCAATTCTCTGCCAATTCAGTCTTACAGATGAGGCTTAGCAACTGCATATATAGAAGAACTTCTACATTTTAGTGGGCAATTACCTCAAAAAGTTGAAAATATAGGATCAATGTTAGCAACAAACAACAAAAAACCCTCCTCTCCTCTAAGGCTACATCAATTATCAGAATTATCAGAAGGCTGTTATCTAAAATAAGAATATTTTAGATATTCTATGTAGATTCTAACCTAGCTAAGAGAATTATGGATAACTGAAATATGGTCATAAAAAAACAACATGATGGGGACTTAAAAGTCAGGCACATGTTAAAAGGTTAAAGGAACGAGGGAGGTTCGTGGCAGTGATAAAGATTTGGAGGGAATGTGACCACGTTCTCAATGTGTTAAGTGCTACTACTACTTAAGGGAGTTAGGTTTATACATATATGGTATACCCTGGGACAATACTCAGACCAAACTAAAGATGGAGATTTCTGCTCAACAGATAGAGTAATTTTCTAACAGTCTTGTCCAAGTGTAAAACAGACTGCCCCAGGTGGTGATAAATTCCTCTTCATTGAATGATAAAGTGAATGAGTCAATTTCCAATACTAAGTAAATAAGATTCAATGATTTTATCAAAGTCCTTCTAGCTAAGTAGTAGTATGGATTCTGCTGCTCATTTCCAACTTTGGGGCATCTGAAAACTATTATTTCCATGGTACCTTTACTGAACTTCAAATGGATGGTAGTGTCTAAAATCACTTATCATTTATTTCCTCCAAAGTATCCCAGCCAGTAAAAAAAGGATCGTCCCAAGATCATTATTCATGGCAATTTGCTAACTTACCTTGCGTGAGTCTGTATGTAACACCCCTAATATTATAGTGTGATGCTCTCTCTAGAGATTTTTGGAAAATCCACTGAATATGATCAGGATCATCTCCATCTAATGGAACCCCTTCTGTTAGGGGAAAAAAGAGGAGAGAAAAACAGAAACAGAAACATGAATCAACTTGTTTTTGATGTAATTATCCAAATGAGTAATGTAGACGAATAAATACTGTAACTCTGGATTATGAAATTAGGTTCCTTACCTCCAAAAGGGTGCTCCTTAGGCCACTGCAATAGCCTTACATACTCAATACAGTGTTCTGGTAGCCTGGGCATAGAGGCAATGGTGCACATGGGAAAATTAACCTAAAAACCAAGCCCTTTTTAGTGGATTTAAAACAATGACTTATTTTAAAAATGTAATTTCTAGTTATGATTTAATTTGTAACAGTTTGTTATAATTCACCTTAGCCCTCACTTATAGAAACAACTTTTAAACCATTAAGATTTCTAAAAGTATCTGAGTCACTTCACTCAGGTTTTCCCTATGTAAATTTAACTTTGTTAAACTGTGTAAAAAATATGCTGAATAAATTCTCAAATTTGTTATGTTTACCTGATCTAATTCTGAAGGTATGAATCAAAAGCAAATTCACAGAGTGAAATTAATTCCAAGTGAATACTCATAAACAGATCAAAATTCTAACTGTCCTCTAAAGTGGATATATAGATGAAAAAGCCTCATCTTTGGAAAGACCATTCTCATCCTTGGTATCTTTATTTCCCAAAAACAATCACAGGCAAGGAAAACAGATGGTAGCTCTACCCAACATACAGTTTTAAAACTGATCCCTTAATCCCTACTCCCAAATAAATTAATACAAATAAATTATGAAAACAATAGTATCAAAACTACATTTTTTCCTCAAATAGAGCAAATTTCATATTTTATCATTTTTTCTTCTCAGCATGATTTTAAAAATCTGGTTACCCCTAATTAAAAGTTCTAAATATTGAATAGATTTAATATTTCAACTGTAATTCCATCCCAAGATACTGTAAAATAAATGCAGGTGCTTTTTAGGGTTACCTGTGGTGGATACAGCTCCAGAGTGCATTCAATACAAGCAGTCATTCCAGGCAGAATTACCCGGGCATTTCCTTTAAAACCTTCTGTCCCCCCATCTATCAAAGGGACAATGGAACTTGGATCTAATACACCATCTTCATAATTGAGAAGAGATATCTAGGAAAATTATTTGAAGAATTTAAAAGGAGAAGGGGATAAGAATTCAAAAGACAAAGCATGCTGTCAAGTAATTCCACAAATCAATAGCATGACTGTATATTAATATATCAAATCAAGGGATATTAGCAATATTGGTCCTCACCTAAAAATTAATGATAGCAAATAAACAAGTACATGAACTTAAATGAATTTAAACTCTGATTTTTAAAAAATATGATATGCAATTCTAATTTTCAGTGTGTTAAGAGCAACAGCAAGAACTTCAGAGAACTGTAACACTAAAGTCTTTACCAGCATGCCATTTATCCATCTTCTGGCTATGATAGAGTCCAATCCACATACAATTATATGAAATTCTATAAGAAAAAAAATGCAGGCTTAGTTTTTAAAGGTGTCATGGTACAACATAATTTACACCTTCTAAGAAACATACACACACACACACACACACACACACACACACACACACATCACATTTAGCCCTGACTGGAGTGCTAAGTGGTTAGAGCATACGCCTGAGGGCAGGTTCCATTCCAGTCAAGGGGCACATACCTTGGTTGTAGGCTCAATCCCCAGCCCTGGTTGGGGCACATGCAGGAGGCAACCAATCGATGTGTCTCTTTCACATCAATGTTTCTCTGTCTCTCCCCCTTCCTTCCACTCTATCTAAAAAAAATCAATGGAAAAAACATCCTCAGGTGAGGATTAACAACAAAAACAAAACCCACTTTTTATTATAACACACACATATACAAACATCTCCTAATCCTTACTCAAGTCAATGCAGAAAAATGCAGTTAATGGTGTCAAGAATTAAAACAATGGCACTGTGCTCTTTTCAACCCGTCAACAACCTTACTGAAAAGCAACACCATGAGATTAAAACAACTAAATAGTCTTCAAATAGCTACCAACCAAGTAATAGTTAGAATTTAGTGGGAGATGAATTTCAAGAGAACAACTTACGTCGATAGAAAGTGTCATTAAAATCCTGGATCTTGTTGAAATGTCTGAATATAAGTAAAGGAACTTGAACTGCTAAGCTTGTAATTTGTAAAGTGAATTTGATAATACCATAAGGAAACACTTATAAATGTATAGTTAAAACAAGAAATAGATCATAAATGTTCAAAGTAGTGGAATTCAAGGAATATGACAAAATGAACACAAGCCACTTCCTGACAAACCGCTTTTATAACACTCCTCTCCTGAACTACTTCGTCTCCCTCTCATCCCTGAACCCCATATCATTTAATTATATTTATGACGCTAATATTTTCTACTTGTTTTTATATCAAATCCTGAGCCCTGGGAAAGCAGAATGTGTGTAACCTCAACCATCAGCATCAAGCCAAGAGACAATAAACATTTAGCAATGGGATCAAGTATATCCTAGTTCCTATGTAGCTGGGTGATTTTAAGAGTTACTGCAAAACTAATTAAAAACAAACACACACCCCGGCTGGTGTGGCTCTGTGGTTGAGTGTCAGCCTATGAATCAGGAGGTCATGGTTTGTTTCCCAGTCAGGGCACATACCTGGCTTGGTCTCCAATGAGGGGCGTGCAGGAGGCAGCTGATCAATGATTCTCTCATCATTGATGTTTTTATCTCTCTCCCCCTTCCTCTCTGAAATTAAAAAAAAAATTTTAAAAAACACAGAGAAGATCCCAAAAAACAACTTTTTCAGTTGTCAATGACTTATTGGTTTTTTGGGGAGTGGAGGTGGGGGGTAGATAGAGAGATGAATTCTTTCTTCCTCTCTCAGTTTACTAGTTTTCTAAGTCTCTTTCTTTTATCCAACAAAACCCTACCAGCAGTCTCCCCTGCCTGGGGGTGCAAAAAGAACCCCATTCAAAACTGGCTTGGCATGAACCAACCATAGCACGTACCACTGTAACAACCCATATGCATGCAAAGCGTTTAACTTTCTAATGGAGCAATTTTGTTTAATAATATATGTTATACTTCTCTAAAATTACAATAAATAATCCATTATTCATGTTTTTAAAGCAAAATAGAAAAGGAGGAATAAAAATTTGACCTATAAACAAAGCTATAAAAAATAAATTCAATACAAGCCCTCACCCATTCAGATCTGTTTCTTGAAGCTAGGCAAACAGGGGACATAAGTGACAACTATGTGGCGGGGGGCGGGGGGACCCAAGGAGCCAGACCCAAAAATCCCATCTCCTGGATTTCTATAAAATGCCCGTTTCCCAGATCTAAATAATGGACAGACAAGATGTACATGTTTGTTTCTTCCTCAACAGTGGCCTGCATTTGCATCTTTATACCTTTTATTTAGAAGTAACAGATTCACAGGGAGTTGTAAAGGGAGTACAGAGAGGTCCTGTATCTTTCACCAGATTTCCCCCACCGGTTACATCTTACATTAGTACAATCTCAAAACGGTGAATAGGACATTGGTACAAGTATGTCTCATTCTGTCATGTGTAGACTGTGTAACCACCAGCCTAGACATACCATCGATCAGCACCAAGATCTCCCTCCTGCTACCTGTTCTGAGTCACACCTTCCCTGCCCCCACCATGCCTAACCTGACAATCACCGATTTATTACCATCTCGATTGTTTTGTCATTTGAAGAGTGTTATATAAATAGAATCATACAATAGATGACCTTTTGAGATTGGCATTTTTCATACCACATAATGAATGGCCTTGATATACATCCAAACTATTATGTTTCATAGTTGGTATATTTTTATATTGAGTATTATTCCATAGTATGGCTGTATCACATTAAACAATTCATTTATTGAAGGATATTTGGGTTGTTTAGTTTTGGGCTACTACAAATAAAGCTGTTCTGAACAATCGAGAACAGGTTTTTATGCAGACTTAAGTATTCATTTCTCAGGGGTAAATGCCCAGGAATGAAACTGCTGGGTGATATGGAAAGTGTATGTTCAGATTTTTCAGAAACAAACTACTTTCCAGATGGCTATAGTATTTTACATTGAAGCATAGTGGTCCCTCCTTTGGAAAAACTGCTGTTTGAAACTGCTATTTGAACTACTTTGTTATTCTTAGTCTCTTATTCTGTAGGTCAACTCTATTATTTTTAGACTGTAAAAATAACTGTTTTTTGCTTGAATAGAAAAGACAAACTTGCCGAAACTGGTTTGGCTCAGTGGATAGAGCGTCGGCCTGCGGACTGAAGGGTCCCGGGTTCGATTCCGGTCAAGGGCGTGTACCTGGGTTGCGGGCACATCTCCAGTAGGAGATGTGCAGGAGGCAGCTGATCGATGTTTCTCTCTCATCGATGTTTCTAACTCTCTATCTCTCTCCCGTCCTCTCTGTAAAAAATCAATAAAATATATTTAAAAAAAAAAAAAAAAGAAAAGACAAACTTAATTGTCTGACCTTGCAAGCTAGCCATCTAACATAAGGGACTAATACAATAATACTGATGCCAGATGTCTATATAAATATGTACCCAAAGTTACAAATATCTATATAAATACTCAAATTTTCAAAATTGTCTATATAAATGACAAATATTAAACATAATATATACTCAAAATTACAAACTGTCTACAAAAGTAACTTACACAAAAAACTAGAAAAAATATATATATATAAAAATACTCCCTCCTGTATTTGTTCAGGAATTTGACAGAGGTAATCTGCTCTGAACCTGCATGCAATAAAGATGACTCCTAATTAATTGGCTCATTAGGCGTCTTGTCCAGCTCAATGATTTGCGGTACAACATTTTCCACCAGCAATGAGCAATCCAGTTCTTCTGTACTTTTGCCAGCATTTTAAAAATTATTAAATAATTAAAATTATTATAATTTTTAATTTTAGATAGTCTTATAGTTGAGTGATAATATTTCAATGTGGCCATAATTTAGATTTGTTGTAGCCAGTGATGTTGAACATCTTTTCATGTGCTTTTTACCATCTTTAGTGAAACATCTTCCTTTGTCGTCCATTTTCTAATTGCATTATTTTTACTGTTGAGTTCTGAAACTTCTTTATATATTCTGAGTCCTTAGTCAGATACCTGCTTCCTAAGTATCTTCCAATCTGCAGCTTGTCTTCTCATCCTCCTTCACAAAGTAAAAGTTTTTAATTTTGATGTTCAATTTATCAAATTTTTTATATATCATGCCTTTAATGTGGTCAAAGAACACTCCACCAATCCCAAAGATTTTCTCCTGTATTTTCCAAAGTTTTTGTAGTTTTACGTTTGACACTTAAACCTTTAATCCATTTTGAGTTACTTTTGGAGGTTAGGTTGAAATTCATTTATCTATGGCTATCCACTGGCCTCACCACAATTTGTTAAAGAGATTATCCTTCTCCTGTTAAATTGGTTTTGACCTTTTGTCAAATATCAATTGGCCATACTTGCATGGGGCTATTTCTGCCTTGTCTGTCTGACTTATCTGTGTGTCTCTCTCTGGCAATCCGACACAGTCTTGATTATTGCAACTACATAATAAGTTTTGAAATTAGATAGTAACCACTCCTACTTTTTTTTTTCAGCATTTAGGTATTCCTTTGTCTTTCTATATCAATTTTAGAATAATCTGGTTTGTACTAACAAAAATTTTCCTGGGATTTTGGCAGACTGTATTAAACTTAGATACAAATTTGGGGATAAAATTTACTATGTTGAACTGTCCAATTCCTAAACATGAAATCTCTATTTATTTAGATCTTCTTTGATTTCATCAGCATTTCACTTTTTTCAGCATATAAATCACATACTTATTTTATTCACACCTAAGGTGTTTTTTTTAATGTGGTTATAAATGGCATTGTATTTTAAATTTCAGTTTCCACGTGCTAACCGCTAGCACATAGAAATATAATTGAATTTTGTATGCTGACTTTGTATCCTGTAGGATTTTCTATACAGCAAATCCCATCTCCTGAATTTCTATAAATACTAAAAATTCCCCTGATCTAAAGGTATGAAAACCAAGAAAGTGAATACTTTTTAAAAAACATACTTCTTATATAAATAAATTGACTCTGACACACTTCCATTTGGTCAATAATATACTGACTCTCTATTTTGTCTGCTACTTTAAGGAGACACAAAGATTAATTGGATCCAACCTAGGGGCTTTGAGTCTAGTAGAGGAGATATGCAACTGATACTGTGCAACTGATACTGAACATAAGGGCAATAATGCATAATAAACAACACTACTAGTTAAAAGCAGCTTAATTAGTGCAGCCCTAACCAGTTTGGCTCAGTGGATAGAGCATCAGCCTGCGGACTCAAGGGTCCCAGGTTCGATTCCGGTCAAGGGCATGTACCTTGGTTGCGGGCACACCCCCAGTGGGGAGTGGGCAGGAGGCAGCTGATCGATGTTTCTCTCTCACCGATGTTTCTAACTCTCTATCCCTCCCCCTTCCTCTCTATAAAAAAATCAATAAAATATAAAAAAATAAATAAATAAAAATTAGTGCAAAAAAATGTATACAACCTTACAGAAAACACTGGTAGAGCAAAATGTTATCAGCAGATAGCTTGGTAATAACTTACTGCTACTGCTCTTTTTCTTTTTGCTTATCTGTATTCTCTGTGTTAAACATGTCTTTCATAGTACAGAAAAACACACAAAAGCTTCATAAAATCAAGTAAATTTTTTGCGTGTGAAAAGGATACGGAACTACAGTGCAATTAGGAACTCTGTCATTGAGAAATTCTGCAGCAACTTCAGCTTTAGGTCTTCCGACATCTTTAGGCCTACAGGAAAAATTACATTTCAGTCATTATTTATTATATAAATCTAGATGAACTGCATAATTTCAAACATAAAAATATCCATGTGGAGTTTAATTAGAGGACATTTAGAAGGAATATTTATATCTAAGTATTTGGGATGAACAATCAAAATGTCAACCCTTATTAATGTTCCAAATTAAGTACTGATAAGTCTAAGTATTTAGATGAAAAAGAGAAGTTTTATTCCCTTAGAGAAAGCATAATAATGGCATGTTTCGTGGTCATTTCTCATTGTAGCATTTCTCAATGTAAAAAAACAATTATCCCAGGCCTAGGGCCTTCCAAGTAGCTACCCTGAATCCCAGAACTTAAAGATGTTACTATGCAGGTCTCGGCTGAAATATACATAATGAAATTCATTCTAGGGATGCAGGAGCCTTCACTTATCACAAGTAATAAATTTTGTGTCCTGTAGTAAGTCGGAATCCCATTTTTGTAAAAGGGCATTATCTAAAATTCAAATGTCACTAATATTTTCATGAAGCTAAAAATACAAGGCCTTAAAAAATCATTCCTTGGTAATAACCATAGCTATAAATAAGAAATGACAGGAATTCTCTCTTCTCAACTCAGTGCAAATGACATATTCTTTCCTAGTACTTCCTCATTCTCCTCACAGAAATCATTCCCAAATAGTATATACATAGTAAGTGCTTCATTACTACTTTTTTATAGCATATTTTTGTTATATATATATATATAGGTCTATCATGCCCACTGGACTGAAAACCTGGGAAAAAATGTCCATATTCTTATCTCCTTCATAGTAAGTACAGGATAAACACTTTAAAAATAATAACAATTTTAAAAAATCAATGTGACTATTTTATTTAAAATTGGAATATTAAAGAGCCCCGCCAGCGAGCTCAGTGGTTGTCGACCTGAAACTAGGAGATCATGGTTTAATTCCCGGTCAGGGTACATGCCCAGGTTACAGCTCAATCCCCAGTAAACAGCATGCAGGAGGCAGTTGATCAATGATTCTCTCTCATCATTGATGTTTCTCTCATATATACGTTTTTAAAATCTTCATTCATTATTTTAGCCACAAATTGAAGGGCATGGCCATTATTATGATAACCAATTAATTCAATAGTGGGTTTTTTTGAGAACATTTATACACCAAAGTTAGACTGGCAAGGACACCAAAACTTTTCTATAGAGAAGGGAAACTTCAGGCGTTAAAATATAAAGAAATAAATAAAAGTGAAATGAAGAGTTCACATTGTAACAACATTTCAATAACTTGACTTAGTTTAACTCATTATTCAATCTCTTTAAGAACTTCCACAAAGGCCAAAACCGGTTTGGCTCAGTGGATAGAGCGTCGGCCTGCGGACTGAAAGGTCCCAGGTTCGATTCTGGTCAAGGGCATGTACCTGGGTTGCGGGCACATTCCCAGTGGAGATGTGCAGGAGGCAGCTGATCGATGTTTCTCTCTCATCGATGTTTCTATCTCTCTCTCTCCCTTCCTCTCTGTAAAAAATCAATAAAATATATTAAAAAAAAAAAAAAAGAACTTCCACAAAGGTAAGTTAGAGGTTTTATGCCTATCCTAAATCTTTTATCTTTTCTGCTAACCTAACCTCACCCTGCATATCCAGGACCAACTGATTGCTTTCTGTCAGTAGCCTAATCACTAGAGAAAG
Source organism: Myotis davidii (assembly GCF_000327345.1). Lineage (NCBI taxonomy): Eukaryota > Metazoa > Chordata > Mammalia > Chiroptera > Vespertilionidae > Myotis > Myotis davidii. Next base: position 2,518,131 of record NW_006295269.1, on the reverse strand, counting down.
AAAAGTATTTCATTATCCCTCCACATCTATAATTCTTTAACTAACAGACACTTTTATCTAGCCACTCAAATCCCTAAATGTTACATACTAAAATTTATGAATGAACTTTTCCTCAGAACTACATATGTGTGCCACTTACAGTTCTCAAAATTATCTCTAACAGGCCATTCCCAGAGGACTCTGTATTTCATGTATGTCTAAGATAATTATCCCTTTCTTCCATTTCAATTGCTCCTGGCTTTTTCTACTTCATTCTTCATCTCTTTCCCCCTCTGTAAAAAGCTCAAATTCCATCACAACTTCATTGTCCCAGAGTCACCACTCAGATTTTGGCTCATGTGTCCCCACCAATGTACCTCACTAGGGCCTAATATTCCAGCTGCTGCTCTCTTATGAAATCACCAGGAGGAGGAGGCTGAACTTTGTGTCTTCAGAGCACAATCACCCCCAGATCACATAAACCTGTTGGAAATTTCTGTTAGGAGATTAAGACTTACCTAAATAAAAACTGCCTATTTAAATTGGAAACATCTATAGTGTCCATGTCTATGACATGAATCTGTCTGAAACCAGACAAAGCCTGTGGGAATAAAAAAATCCAATTAAGCAGAAATTCCCTCACATTTGAAAAATTTGACATTTGTTTTCAATATGGTCCTAAATCTACAAATTCTCAATAATAAATTCTGCATAATTGTATTCAATTGTTAAAGAGACTTACAAAGTATATATAACATTATGTTCCTGGAAAGGTCAAAATGTGTAACTGCTCAGTTTTAGTTTATAACCAAAAGAGAACAATTCAAAATTTCTACAGTCATTTTATAATCTCATAAATACCTCTGTAAAGTTTATTGCTTTGCTACTGCTGGATACTTTAATTTTACTAATCTTACTAATTAACTGCACTTACTAGTCTTTTTTCAGAATATTATTATAAGCAATTCATACAAGCTTTATCTTATTTTATATAACATTAAGCATGCACCATTCAGAAATAACTATTATAAGGTACATATGTCACACACACACAGATACACTGCACATGTAAAAGAAATATCTTAAAAGTATTGAGTCAAGCCCTGGCCGCTGTGGCTCCGCGGTTAGAAGGTCAGCCCACACACCAAAGGGTCTCGGGCTCTATTCCTGATCAAGGGCATGTACCTGAATTGCAGGTTTGATCTCCTGCCCTGCTCGGGTGTGGGAGGCAACCAATCAATGTTTCTCTCTCTCCCCACCCCTCGTTCTCTCCCTTCCTCTCTCTCTAAAATTCAATGAAAAAAAAAAATCCTTGGGTGAGGATTAACAACAAAAGTATTGAGTCAGGAATAAGCAATCAGCCCTAGCTGGTTTGGCTCAGTGGATAGAGCGCTGGCCTGCAGACTGAAGGGTCCCAGGTTCGATTCCAGGCAAGGGCACATGGCTGGGTTGCAGGTTCGATCCCCAGTGTGGGGTGTGCAGGAGGCAGCCAGTCAATGATTCTCTCTCATCATTGATATTTCTGTCTCTCTCTCCCTTTCCCTTCCTCTTTGAAATCAATAAAAATATATTTATTTAAAAAATTAGCCTGCTGTATTTGGTCAAACATTTAATTAAGTCATCCCTAATGCCTTGGCAGGACCAGACCAAATGATTTTGTGGGCCTTATACAGCCCAAGCCTGCTCTAAACAAATGTTCCCTCTCACACTCCACTGAAAACAGCACTTGTCTAGGTCACCAGTGAACTCCATGTTGCCATCTCCAGTGACCTGACCCGTCTGAAGTACTAGTATTTGGCACTGTGTGGATCAATTCCTAAGAACACATTCTTCACTTGGTCACTACATGCATGAGAATTTTTACACTTTACCACATTCAGTTTTCCTCCTGCTTTACTAGCTAGATTCTTGAGAGCCCTTGTGCTTAATTCTGGTGATCTCAGACAATCTTTTTTTTCCCAGACAATTTTATAAGCATACCCAACAGACATCTCAACAGTTTCCAAACCCAAACTCAAGAATCTTTTTCACCAACCCCACCAAATCTGTCCTTCTCCCAGCCTCATGTCAGTGAATGCTAAACCCATCTTACCAGTTGCTCAGGGCAAAAACCTTATCATCCTTGACTCCTTTCTCTCCTGTCCCACAATCAACCCATTAGCAAATTCTGTTGACTTCATCCTCTGACTGCCTCTCACTACTTCCAACACTACCACCCTGTCCTAAGTCTGTCATCTCTGGCTAGATGACTGCAACAACCTCCTACCTCGCCTCTCAGCTTCCTCCTCTATTCTTCTTTAGTCTTTTCTAAATATATCAGCCACAGTGATCCAGGTTAAAAGTCAGATCAAGTCAATTCATCTGCCTAAATCTCTCTCCAATGACATTCTGACTCAGAGAAAAAGGCTAAGTTCTTACAGTAACCTCCAATGCCTTTTGTGGTATTAATTTCAAACATCTCCCTCTCCCATTGCCTCCGATATCCTCTCCGAAAATACTTCCCTTACCTACTTCTGCTTTAGCTGTAAGGACCTCCTTGCTATCCTTGAACAGGACAATCATGCTCCCACTTCACAGCGATTGCACCTGCTATTCCCTGTCTAGACCAGGGGTGGGCAAACTTTTTGACTCGAGGGCCACAATGGGTTCTTAAACTGGACCGGAGGGCCGGAACAAAAGCATGGATGGAGTGTTTGTGTGAACTAATATAAATTCAAAGTAAATATCATTACATAAAAGGGTACGGTCTTTTTTTTTTTTTTTTAGTTTTATTCATTTGCCCGTGGCTGGTCTAGATGTTCTTGCTCATCTCTTTGCTCAAATAGCACCTCATAAACCCATTCCTTTTCGACCAGGCTACCTATATTTCACCTTTCCTTGCTCCAAAACATCTGACATACTATGTATTTTACTTATCTTTCTCCTTTCACTAAAATGTAAGCCCCACAAATACCTATTTTGTTCAATGCTATACATGCCTGGTTTGTAGGCTTGATCCCGGTAGGCGGCATGCAGGAGGCAGCAGGCTGATGTTTCACTCTCACATAGATGTTTCTTTCTCTCTCTCCCCCTTCCTCTCTAAATATAAATTAAATAATAATAATGTCATACTCTTTTTTTAACAATGAGCCTTGGGGGGCATACAATCAATTTTAAAAAGATGTGTATCTCTTATGTACTGAAATAAGCAAAGTAACAAGTGGTAAAATTAAAAACCCTATTTTCTTCTTCTGTGTAAGAGGGTATTGCAATGCAATAAATAACATGGCCACCTAAAGCTGCTTGATGACTACTCTTCAGATCTAATCTCCAATTACTTTACATTTAAAATGAGTATCTATCTCCTTTGCAAATAACAGCTTCAAAATGGAAATGGTTAAGCATTAGGGAATATGTACATGCAATGCCTATCAAAACCACTACCCACCCTTCCCTCCTAGAACTCTGGTTCTCACACTGCTCGAGTATTTATATCTGATAAGGTACTGACATTTGGGTACGCCACAGAGTACATCATACATATTGCTATTTATTTTGTGTGAGTTGTCTCCCCAAAGAAACTTCATATCCATTCAGGACAGAGAACATGATGATCTACAATCCCCACAGAACCCAGCAAAGCACTAAGTACCATGAAGTGTATTAAGTTTTTGCAGCTTCACCAGGAGTGATGTTAGTGCTTCCTAGCAAAATTAACATGGCTGTTTATATTTAAACTTTAGCAACATGGCTGACTTTTTAGGTATTTTATCTGATTCTTTTACTTCATTTTCTAAGGAGTCTACTCTAGCATTTCCACTTTTCTACACATCAGTAGAAGCTTAGAATAAATCAGCTCCCAATCAATTCTCCTCCTATCCATATTTGTTAAATAAACTGATACCTGTTAAAAAAAAAAAAAAAAAGCTTCTTTGTGGTTATCAGAAGTCAATGAAACGAATTAATTAAATCACAAATTATGGATTTCAAACCAGTATATGAAATAGTTTTACTAAATAGTACCCTCTCTTAAAATGATAGTCATTAAAAACAAATTAATGCATGGTTCAGTGAACACCTGACTAAGAACTGATCATCTGGATTCGATTCCAGGCCCATCACTGTCATCCAAAACAGCGAGGTAAGCCATGTAACCTCTCAGAACCACATCTCCATCTACCAGTACATAACATGAGCCAATGCCCTATCTATCTAAGTGGGTTATCTTAAGGAGCAAAAGAAATAATCAATACTTGCAAATTGCATGTTAAAATATGAATTTCCAGTTTTGTTATTTGAAATTAATGAGTGCTTTGCAAGAGGATGCACAAAGATTTCTTTGATCAAAAGCAGAGAAGAAAACAGAAGAATGTCTATCAATGATTTATGTTGAGCACTTTACAATTTAAGACTGGAAGCTGACTTGCTAAACTTATCTAACAAAGGCTCAAAACAGAGGTTAATAATCATAATAAAGAAATTTCCTAATATGACAGAAAAGGAAAATTACCACGAAGGAGAAAAACACATATTATATATACATACATGTATATATATATATATATTTACATATATATATTACCAGATTTTTCAGGAGCTCACATCCTAAGCCGCCAGCTCCAATGACTAGAACTTTACATGTATCTAACAAAAACTGGAGAGACTGTAAAGAATGAAAAGGCATATTAAAACCTAGTTATAAAAAACACAAGTACCATTAATACAACAAGCCATAGTTTCTGATGTTTCCATGAAAAATGCAAATGAGGATCAAGAGCAGACTTTCTATTAATAAACTCTTCTAAATTTATGAACACGGTAGAATCAGAAATCCTATAACCCTAATGATTTCAGAGCATTTTAATTTCAATGTGTTTACACTGACTCTTATTGTATGAAATTAAAGGTTATTTCTAAAAACAAAAACTATGGCTAGTTAAAGGTTATCTTTTTTTTAATCTTGAGAGGGGATGGAAAGCATCAAATTCATTATTTAACTGGCTTCCTAAGAAGAGAAAAGTATAAAAATCTTAAGAACTGGGGATCAAACACTGCACAAGGTGTTTAAAGGTCTTCAGGAAAAAAAAAAAAACAGATAAAATTCTTAGAACGTTGTTTATCAACAGAAATACAATTCAAAACAATCACTTAACAAAAGTATCTTAAATAATCAAGCAAAAAAAAAAAATTCAAAAGCACAGGAAAATAAGATAGAGCCAAAGAAAGGCAGAACACTGTAAACTAAAGGAGAGAAAAGTAATTCAGGTGAGACCCTGGTCAGATCCAAGAGTTTGTACCTTAATTCTAGGGGTAGCTCAATATTTTTATTGCAAAACATTATCTCTTCACAAACACCAAATGACATAAAAGTTTACTAAAAAAGATACTTTTTCTACCTTGTAATAAAAAAGTCTTATCTAATTGAACATTTGCTTTAAGTCAGACACTATCCAAAATTCCATTCGTTTTACAGAACTCATATAATTTTTAACATGCAATTAGCTATACTCAATCCTAAGATGCTCAGTTGAATTACATTCCAAGATTTAAACAAGCATACCTATCTTCCTATCAAAAGTAATTTCTAAGAGCAAAACTAAAAGGGGAGTGTGTCTCAGAAATCGCTTTAAACTAAAATTTAAAGTGAAGTATAAGGATTTTAAATGAGATTATGAAGTTATTTTACTAAAAAAAAGTCAACATATTACATGAGAAATGCAAAAATGACTTAAATATTAGCCATTCAAATAAAATCAGTTGCAAATATTCAACTTAGTATTTCAAGATAACTTACACAATTTTATTAGTATTTTTACTATAAGAGCAAGTGAAAAAGAAAGCATCTTATTTTGGAAACAAAACTATTAGAGGAGTTACTTAAAAATAAAAATAAATGTTTCTCACTTCAGTGCTCGGTTCGAAATCAGGGTGTGTGAAAGGTCCAGATCGCTCGAGGAACTTCTTTACATGGTTCCAGCGACCGTCCCAGTCTCCAGTGTCCCCACACCCACCATCAACAGCCATTCTGCACAGAACACAGTAAATTCAGCTGCAAAGGTCAGTATGAAAAAAACCGCACCTACAACTATTATGGCTTCCCCAAAAGAAAAGGTAACACTAGACCTGCTCAATAAAAAAGGAATTATTTAATGTGATCATGCTCATGCTTTTAATTACTTTTTCTTGGCTATTATAATTTATCTAAAGGTAAGAACTGCATGTGTTTGATTAAATAAATCAGTCTACCTGTTTCTGGGTTCCTAAAGCAAGCCAAAATCAAACTTAGCATATTGTTTAGTCAGTGAGAAATGGGCTTTTATACATTTGGAATTTATAAAAGGTCACTGTAAACTTCCCCAATCTGTTCCTTCCACACACTTGGGTCAGGCAATATGTTATAAGAGGAAAATAAATATGTAATTCCACTGTCAGAATTGTGATGGTTCACATCTAATATAACTCGGTGTCCTTTGCAAGTGTAAAAGATGTGACTTAAAGATCTTTGATGAAAGGAACTTTCACACATTTTTATCTGAAACAGAGGTCCCAATTTTTCAAAAACGAATCTCTTTAATACTATGAGATGGTTTTTGTTGCCACTGAACACAAAATGTTTTAGGTTAGAATCTTTTATATCACACAACTGAGCGTGTTCTAAGACTGGACTCCTCTAGCTACTTAGGAATGATTTTAGTTTTCAAATTTCCTATAACCCCACAACTTCTACATCCAAATATATTATTAATATCCAATTTTAACAAAAGGATCAATAAGTATGGCCGGGCAATAAAGACCTTGGGTTTTGATATTACAGCTCACTTGGTTCCACAATTAATAGCATTGTGACCGTAACAGCCATAAAACTCCTCTACAGGTTTTTATGGCTCCTTGGGGTAAGAATGAGGCCCTGGTACAATGCTGGGCATATAACAGGGTAAGGATCCACACTTTATCATGTTAAGCAAACGTGGGGAGGAAGGGCGGGGAGGAACGTGAAAAGCAGCTGCCAGGCCGGCCCCCTGCATTGCAATCTCCTGCGGGGGCGACACCTGCAGCCTAAGCGCCGCCGGGACCCGGCTCCGGAGA